>NW_015386546.1:181176-248194 GCF_001527695.2 Protobothrops mucrosquamatus
CACTATAGCCAATGAATATAAAACAAAATAAGGGAATCTTAAAATAATAGTTGGTTTGTACAAATTGACACCAGGCTGAACTTCTAAATGAAAGGATCAATAGATTTTTAATTGTTCCAGATTAGCAAATTCGACAGCACAGTCATAAAATTATATTCTGCTTTGCATAATTATAATTGTAATAGTATGATTATTTATTATAAAACATATAAATAAACAAAACCTTATTTAACTTTAAATAGATTATATTACCAGGCATAATATTTTTGTTCATTTTTAAACATTATGTTGTTCTGTTCTAATTCTGCATTCATTTCACTGTCCTATTGACACATTTTTGCATGTTTTTACTGAATACATATATTAAAATTGTAAATAGTATTGAAACAATGTTTTATATAGATATATCTAGGAAGGGAATTTCATTTATATTAGAAATGTGAACTGACTAAAGTCTTATCTAATTGTACCTAAACATAATTTAATAAATACATTAATTTAGAGACTTACAAAGCACAATTCAATTAACTTTTACTGTAATAAATTATTTTTTAATTCAAACTAATACGATATATATAATTCTGACATAATCTGTACCATATTAACCCATATTTCAACTCTCTTAAAACTAAATTAATATTTCTATGTATGTTTTTACTCTTACCTTTTTCAAAGAAGTGCTAATGCTTCAGTTAAGAAAACTGGAAGAAAAGGTTACAATCTCTGCTGAGGCTTTGCTTTTATATATTTGCTAACTAATGAAATCTGGATTTTTTTTTCTTATTCAGTTTCTAAGTTACTGTATTCTAAATAATTTTTCCAAGTACTAAAACATTTTTTGCCCTAAATTAAATTTCAAAAACACTTAGATATAATTATACAGATATACAGTTTTACCATTATATAAAAAGTGTCCAGTAAAAAAAAGCTGAAAAGAAAAGAAGGGGGGAAGAGGAGGAGGAATTGTGAGGTGCCCAAAGTTGCTTAACATGGGTGACCATATAAATAGAAGAAATCCATAGTAAATTACCTAGAAAAGATAGAAGTAAAAGAAATAAAATTCCCCAAGAATTAAAAAAACCTAGAAAATTATAAGACAAAGAAAAAAATCTTATAAACAACTGAATGAAAGTAATATACCGATTTAACTAAGACAAATATCATATTAGGAAAATTATTTAACTTTTTAAATTTATTATTCAAATTTCCAACAATAAATTAAAGCTGAAACACAATAATATTTCTGGTTGCTTCTCCTGTGGAACAAAGCATTAAGCTTTTGTTTCCTTGGTCATGTAGACTTGTATAGGAATTTGACATAAAAAAACTGCATTCACCATAAATGCTGATATTTCCACATGAAAGAAAATCATGAATCCGGCACATCTGCCTTTGCATTTAAAGAGAACCCATCACATGTCCTTAGCAGGAACTGGGAAACCAGATCAACTCTGCTGCTTTAAGAATATATGAATTCAATTTTGATTAAACCGGTGTCCCTTGGTGGACAATTAATAGTCTGCATAGAATACAAAAAGTATCAAAATTTCTTTAAATGGCAGAAGTTATCAGTCTGATATTAGACTCCGTGTTCCAAGTGCAAAGACCTATCAGTTTCAGTTTCTTGGCATGCTTCTTAATAAATGTAGGCTTGGTGTTTAATGAAAACCAGATGAATAGCTCTAAAGCTACAGATGTCTTCTTTTTTTTATGATTTCAGCTAAGATAGTTCTTACTCTTCATAATCTCACACAGCTGCCAAAAATTCATCTTTTCATTGCATGAAGTGAAACTTCCATTAGCAGCTATTATGGTAGCAGGGGTCAAACATCCAGTGTCAGATGAGCTACTAAAAAGAAAACATAAGCAATAAAAACAATTCAGCTAAACTGGAAAATTTCTTTTAATATTATTTATGAGTATTAAACAAAATTAGGTTATATGTATCAATATATCACTGATACCATTGAGGAGAAAAGCTCTTTATAACAATTTTTGCATTGTTTTCATTAACAGCAATCTCAGCAGAGGATATTATTTAATTTGAAATAAAATTACAATCATTCTGATTATATTTTACTGGTCTGAATTACACTGCCATGTACAGATAAATAAAGAATATTAGTAATTTCAATATAGTTTTTAAGTTCTAAACCTAAAGCAGGGATAGATGAAAATGTCAATCTATGATAATGCTGAAGTAAAAATGGGGTTTTGGGGCCTGCAGTATATATAGGAGAATTTGAAACAAATGTGAACTTCAAAATCTTCAGCTTTCAGAATTTGGTCATGTGATCTGAACTACAAAAATACACAAAATGTATATTTAAACAAACATTAAACATCAGGTTCTGAAAGAAGTGCACTTAAAATCTATTTTTTATATATATAAAGAGATACTGTTTGCAAAAAGTGTACCATTATTAGACAGAACAAAGCAACTGATATGTACCAGGGGGTGCTAGAACAGAATATGACAAAATAGAGGACAAAAATGTGCCAAGGTTGCTCACTAGTCAGTTCTGATAAAATATGTTTGAAGATTCAACTTCTAGTTGATTTTAGTTTCTTTTAATTGAAATGCTTTACTAGCACTGCTAGAGCTGGACTGCAGAAATATAGATGTCAGCTTGAGGGATTCAAAGAATTACGGTTTCTGGATTTTTGTTTGATTGGTTGGTTTGCCGATAACCTATTAGTCATCTGAATTTTGGCGATTTCAGTTTCATATTTTTAGAAATATCACTATCAATTTCATACCAAATCAGTTAATTGCTTTTATTTTTAATTTTCTTCATCCTTCATGACCTCAAATGTTTTTAAATGAAAGATTCCATTTATTACCTAATTTTTTGAAATATCTTTTTAAGCTTATTTATTAAAAATATGAATTTTTAATTAAAAAGATTACATTTAGTAGCATTTTATATGCCATACCAAATCCATAAAAATTATCTTTTTCTTAAAATTCATAAGTTGGTTTTTATTCCTATACCTAACATGTATTTTATTTTCTTCATAAAACTTTTAACTTCATAAATGTTATCAGTCATTGTAGTTATTTTCAAGAAATGATAGCTTTTAAATTATAATTTGGCTTGAACTTTACAACTAGCCAAATATCTCATGCAGAACATTTTGAGTAAATATTTTAGGAAAAATTTCTACTGTTCCAGAAAACCATTTATTATGTTCTCATAATTTTTTTTAAAAAAACCTTCTCTTTTTGTTGTACTACTACAGTGAAACACAATAAACAGTATTCATTTCCATGTATACATTTATTGGGCATAAAAACACCACTGGTATATTTCATATACAACTAACCAGTCTACTCACAAGAAATGTCCCTACAAATTAACATACAGAAATATGTTACATACAGAAGTATGTTACATATGATTATGATTGATTTATACTGAATCAATATTAATATGTGATTTTATTGCTCAGTACTGCAGCATGAAAAACCAGATCTACATGTAAAGAGTTCAATTATTGCCTTTTTATTGCTCATGCCTATTTCACAGGTTTTGGCCATTTGTGGCAGTGCAGTGTTTGTGGCAGTTTGCACACAGGCCATGCTTGTGTAATGTTTCTAAACTAATTTCCTGACTGACTGCTCCCTCTGGTTCTGTGACAGGCAAGGAGGAGAGGTCAAGTGGGGAGTTAGCCTTGAGGGTCCTTGTGCAGCTGCAGAAGACTTAGATCTGACCTTTCCTGCCCCTAATTCCTTGTAACTTCATCTGTTTATTCCCAAGGGAAGGCAATCTGGAAAAATTCCTGTACTATCGGTAGAGCACAATAAAGTAGTCAGCTTGAAATCTTCCCATGTGGATCTGGTTGCTTGAGTCTGACTTCATCATCATCTATGACAATCATTCACAATGATCATTCATAAAGGTAGCTGGAATCCAACAAATCTAAAGATAATGATTGAATGTACATAAAACATTTGATAGGATAATGAAAATTGTGAAAAATATCAGTTGTTTGTTGCATGATTATGTGATCAGATTTAAATGCCCTACAATTATCTGTAGTAAATATCTTTTCATACTGCAAAAACAGTATTTTTTTTAAAAAAAAATGAAAGGAATAAAAGTGAATTTTATTAGTGTATAGATGATAATCTACTCTGCATTTTTGCAGTGAAATTCCTACCTGAAAAAGATTAGAATTAATCTACTTAGTTCTCTTATTAGTATCTTTCATTCTTATTTTTTTCAGTTGGTTCTAAATTAACATAACAGATCTGCTTTTTGAAGTCTGATTGATTTAGTTGGTCTTTGGACTACAGAATTTCCCAAAGATAGATATCATAATTCAGACAAGAATAGGGTCCTGTTTCAGCCTAGTAGTACTGACATTTAGGTACTCTTTCTTTCCTTATTTATGTATTGTTCAAGCGCATAGAAAAACACAAAAAACAATGTTGTCTTTCATACACAGCTCAATTTCACTTGCCTTATTTTTCTCTCTGGTTTTCTGCTCTGGCTATCATACAGACAAGCATTACTCTCATAATGGATTATTTCCATTATTTATCCACTCCTAATACATTCGGCAATAAACCTACATATTCACATAAAAATTCCATGATTCAGACCTAATTTATCATTCACTTTCTTTAAATCAACAAATATGCAATAATCTTTATGTTGCACATTCATGTATTTCTCAATAACCTGCTGACAACTAGCAATTTGGTCTGTACATTTTCTATCACCTATTTTATTGTATTGTATTTTCATTTTCTTTTATTTATTTTATTTACTTATTTTGCACCACTTGTTTCGTTCTTATCTTTCTTTATTTCATAATTTTATGAAGCATCCCTTTTCATGCTTTTGTTTTGCATAATTACACACACTGATGAAGTATTGTATATTTTTTTCACAATAATTCCATTGTGTTGGAAATTATTCTACTTTCAAAATTTTTTTAAGGGATCATCATTATATTCTCACTCTTGTTATTTTCACTGTTACCTTTCGTGTCCATTGTCAGTGGTCATCACTGTTACTCACTTTGCTGCGAGAAACATTTTTTAAATCAATCCTATAATTTTACATAGGTTAGGTTTATTATCTGTTGATATAAAAATGATACATTCAAGTTGAATGACTTCAGGGACTATTCCATGACATGAAAGTAAAAGAAGAAAATGGACAACTTTTGTAGAATTCTGCAAACCATGCTGAAATCAGAAATCTGAAGAAAATTGATGAATCACATTGCTAGTATTTACTAATATTGCATTTAGCAGTTCACTAATGGAAACTGCGAGTGTGTACTTGACAATGTTTGTATAACAATGAAGGCATGAAGATGACTTGCTCCTTTGTTGGATATGAAAACTAAACAACTTGGGAGTGAAAGAGCTGAATTATTTATACCTAGAGATATTAAAACTAAATAAAAAGCCACATACCATTTCATTTATCATTTCTGAACTCTCCTTTCTTTTAAATCAGCAATTTTATAAAACAAGATTGCAGAGGTATCCATGTGGCATGAGTAAGAGAAATGATGGGATAGAACATACTTTGTATTTTGATACTTTTGCTTGAAGTACTTACAAATTGGTAATTCGTGTTTTTTTAATTCTGAGATTTTTTCCAATATCTTAGACACTTAATTGATATTAAAACTAACCTGGGAAAAAGTTGCCTCAACATACAAAGCTGTAAGAAATAATTAAAATGCCATGTTTGACAGTTTTTCTCCATTGTCTGCTTTTCCAAACTACAGACAGAAATTTCTCCCTTCTCCTTCCAAAATAGCTGTGAGTCTACTGGCATTCTATGTTAGATCATACTGGCCCTAATGCAGAAGATTATCAAGGAATTTATAGAGGCCTATTCAAGCATTTTCATATTTGTGTTTCCTGTTTCAGTTAGTTTTACTTTAATTTTCCCTTTTTTACTTTATTCTAAATATCACCATTGTCCTTTCTGAATATATAAGGTATTAGTATTAAGCTTCTAATGAGAAATGTTCATGATGGAAAAGAAATGGGAGCAGACCGCCAAGGTCATGAAAGAAAGCATTGCTTGATAACAAAACAAAGCATCCCCCTCCCTCCCAACACAAGCTAGGAAACAGGGAGGCATCTAATTGAATGTTCTAGGTGGCAATTCTGCAACTCCACTAATTGGGAATGTATAGCTGAACTATTCAGCTATACATAGCTGAACTAAGGACGAGTATTCCAAGTGTAAAAAAAAAAGCTAACCATTTCCCAAAGGTCCCTTCCATCCCTGATCAGAATCCTTAATACATAATTCAAGAGTTGAAAATAGCTTCTTTATTTGTTTTACTACTGAGCACAACTCTCATATGCACATTCCTTTCCACACATAAATGAAAAGCTAGCATCTTGAGAAATCAGATAGTGGTTATATTTTCCATGATATATATCCTTCATATTAAGGAAGATTCTATCTTGACTCATTTCATGATTATGAATTGATTATTAAGGAAGATTGATTATTAAGGAAGATTGATTATTAAGGAAGATTCTATCTTGACTCATTTCATGATTATGAATTGATTTCCTATTTGTATATACACATAGGAAAAAATATTAAATTTTGGGACAGCATCAAGAGCTGAGAAGGTTTCCAAGGAGAGAATATATGCATTGGTGGAAGAGAATTTTGAAGGAAAAGAGCTGCTAATAACAATGAAATAAAGAAGAAAATGATTCATCCTAAGTACTCTTCTTAGTCCGGAAGCATCTTTTGTTTGTGCTTCAAGAGGCCTGCATCCAAGAGTTGTGGTTATTATTTCAGTCTGAATGAAGTCATCTGAAATCCAAATTACGAGTTGTCTAAAATGTAATCTCTAACTTCTGCCAACATTTTTCTTATCTTTTTTATCAAAATTTAATAGTCTTTGGGACTTGTTAATTCGGAACTTATATAAAAGATCTAGAATACATACATTATTTCCGGGTCTATGGTATATTAATAAGAACATGAATAATACCAATATATCGAGTATGCAAAGTAGTGGTAAAGAAAAGTATAGAAGTATAGGATGGATGGAGACTTCCTAAGATAAACTGAAATGAATACATATCAGATGCATGTACCAATGCCTTGAACCATCTAGCATTATTGGAAAAATACAAGATATGAACTATTACTTTTAATTTAAAAGGAGGCATTGTCTGACTCAGTGTGAATTAGGAAGGTGTTGGAATAAATGGCCTAAATAGAGTTTTCCAGTTTTATGACTCTATGGGTATTATTTTTATATCAGGACTCCAAGACTGAAGTGTTGCATGGAAGTAATATGTATGTAATTACCTTGGGAGAAAACGCATATAAAGAAGGATTAGACAGAATGATGAATATACTCAGAATTAGCATTAATCAAGTTTTTCCCCCATTAATTCTTAGTAAGGCTGCTATGAGTTCCTGTTACCTTCCAATTGCATAATAAATCACTGGGATGTGCATGTGTCATTTTAGGCAAGTGGGATTCTTTAACCACAGCTACTTCCAATACTTCTGCCATTTCCTCATTTTCTCTAATATTCTTAATTGGGACATTTCAACAGAAAAGGAAATCTTTAGCTCAGGGTTGAACTGTAGCTTGGTTATTTGCTTGCAGATGTTTCATTATCCAATGACATATCATCATCAGTGCAGGTTCAGTTTCTTTTTCTGGTTTTAAATCTGTTTGAAAAGTTAGAATGCAGGTAGATTGTGGCTGGAAGGGAGCCTTATCAGTGCCACTTGAACCATAGCTTATGTACTAGTGAGTAATTAAAATAAGGACAGAAAGAATTGTTTATTTTGTATACATTTTTACAGAACATTTGTACTACACATGAGTTTATGTATTTTCCCCAAATATGTACTTATTTTTAATTAAACTATTAAGTCCATAGCATAGACAGCACAAACTCTTTGCTGCAATATCTGTTATCTATGTCATGGCAATTGGAAGGGTCATAGCATTTTACCCAGTGGTGGGATTCAAATATGTGAACAACAGATTCTCTGTGTGGATGCTGCTTCTGGAAGTTCATTCTGGGGCTGGGCAACAAAAAATTAGCTACTGGTTCTGCCAAAGTGGTGCGAACCGGCTGAATCCCACCACTGATTTAACCCACCAACAGACATTTCCCCCTCCCTCACACTTACTATGCAGGGAGAAGAAAGTATAGGGTCAGGATTATGGTAGAGACTTTGGAGATCAGCCTGAAGTTTCAAAAAAGATCTGCTTGCACAGGGAATGTAATGTTTTTGTAACATTAAGTTACAAAGATTTAAGCAGATCTTTGTGTCTTTTTACTTTTACCTTCAGTGTAGCTCATTGCCTTTCTATTTTATCCCCAATTTTGGGGTTTTGGCTTCTTTATGCTTCTTAGTTTATAAGTGGAAGGGATTTGTATGTGTGAGAGTGAACGGTTGGTATATGCACATTTTCAAGCAACCTTATTGGTATTTATTAATACAATTTATACAATTTTATATTTTTATTCTGCCCTGCTCACCTTGCCTTTTTCCTCTCCCTTATTTTTTTTTAGCTTTCATTTTTTTTATTTGGAGGAAGGAAATATAGCTCTTCTTGACTATATTAGACATATACATGGTTGAACAGATATACTATCAAGTTACAGGCATACATTTATTGAATATAGAGATTCTTAGAATCATTTTGAGCTGGATCAGGAAATCTGATGGTAAAGAGTGGTAAATGTGATTGTGCTAGACTTTTGACTGGTTTAGATGTTTTTGCCTTTATCCATCCTTTCTTTTTTGCGGATACCATCATTAATTCAAGATTGCCTTCCTTTCTGGTAAATACAATACGTACATTGTTTTTGTGGTATATCTTTTAGATCACTGTTGTGGAATATTGTAGCAATGATACTGAGATTGAAAAACATCCTTTTATTCAGGAAAAAAAAACAAGGAAGAATGAGCCCAAATATTTAAAGGAAGCTGCACCTTGTGCAGATGGTTTTAAACATCTTCTTCTACAACATTTAATTCCTAAATTGATTATGAGCTGCAAAGGAGAATAATGTTTTACGGAGTTGAAAAATCAGACATTTCAGAGCAAAAAGGCTCTGTGGATCAATATGTCTACAGAATGCTTGCACCAGTACAAACATAGCCATTCAAAACATCCCAAAATTTTGATTTGATTTTCTTTCATTTTTCATATCATTCCTCTACTGTATCTACTGTTGCTGACCTGTGCATCACTTTCTTTATCAAAATCAACAAAATGTTTATGTCCAAATGCTCAAATGAATCTTTATATTAAAGAAAATGAATATTATATCATACATAAACACACACACAAACATAGACTACTGTATGACATGATTTAAAACTTTTGTCGTTTCAGCCACTGCATATCTGAATTCTCTCTCTACCACAGAAAAAGAACCTTAGCTAGGTCCTGGAAAAGTGAAGATTGCAGAGTTACTATTGCATATATTGTAGTATTAGATAAGATAAGATAAGCTTTATTGTCATTTTTTTACTGTGGGCACAACGGCACACATCAAAAATGAAATTTAGTTGCCCGCCCTCAAAGTGAAACACATACACAACACACACCTAAACATACTATCTACAACATATGTATAGACCCACACCCCTACATATACATAACAATAAATATTAAATACTGTCCATCTTGAATATTGGTGTTTGTATTGGTGTTTGTTTGAGTGTATAAAGAGATAAGCTCTTCAGCTTGTGTTTTGGTCTAGATTGGGATCCTATACATTTCCTCTACTAAAACTCAAATTAGAATAATGAACTGCATATATCCATGACCACATTGTGAATATTTTTTTATTTTGGGGTGAAATTTTTGTCTGCCGGTATAGTATTTGTATACTAAATACTATATACAAATATTATATACGGTTTTATTCTCAGCATAGCCTAATTCTTTTACTGAACCCCATGAGATGCCAAGTGATGTCAAGAATAATGTACAAGGCTCATTTGGGATTTGTGCTTCTTAACCATCATTTTGCAGGATAGCCCACATGAGACTTATATTCATATAGAAAATGTCACTCTGTTTAAAAAGCCTATATAAATGTAGGCAAAAATAAAGACTTGGTTTCACTGATAAGCTGATAGATAGCTGGATATGTGCAGAAATAGCTTTTAAGTAATATTTGATACATATCTCTTTTATTTTGTTTTCTTTGCTTTTCACGGTGCGTTATTTGAATACTATAAAATATTTTTTTAAAAGATAATTTGAGAAGGAGAAGTGTTTATGATAAGTAGAATCTTAATCTATTTTGGTAAAATATTAATGAGAGAATTGTGATAGCCAGAATACTAATATTCACTAGTCCTCGATGCCACTAACAATATTATTTGTGCTTGTCTGAGCTTAGATCCCCAAATCCTAAAATATGCTAAGATACTACAGTGTGAGAAGCAGTTGTAGATAAGGAATATTTCATAGGTGTACACATTGTATTAGTAGTTAAAAATGCATGGTCCATATTAAGAAAACTTCAGTTGCTCATGGGCTGAAAACTATTGGAACAGAATGCTGAACCAGACGAGGCTTTCATCGAATCCGGAACATTCTTCTATTTTCTAAACTGAATTTGAAGAAACCCTTTGATGTTGGTACTCTGAGCAATACCTTTTATTTCCTTTTCCAGCAACTGAAAAAATCAATGGCATAACCACAAGAAGCATACATGAAGTACATTCAGTGTGAAAGTACAATTGTGCCCAATCCTTGGTTCTCTACTTGAGGAAATCTCATCTCCAATATCTAGGAATTATTCTCATCATATTATAATAATTTTTAGTCATCAAGCAAGTCACTTCAAAGACCTGATGGTCATTCACCAAAAAGCTAGCTATAGTACATTTGTCAAAGAATGGGTTCTCCACACATTTTAAAGCAAATTTAGTTTTCAAAGCTGTATCCCTGTTGTTTTATTTGGTTTCCATGGTATTATGTTTTATGACAGTATGATTAACAATTTAGTTTCACTACCATTACAAAAGATATTCCATATGGTGGCTGCCGACAATTCTACTGATCTTTCAATAGGCAAGAAATAAGCACCTGTAGCTATAATGGTAGATAGATTATAGCACAGCATGAATTTGTAGAAGGCAGTTAGCAAACTATGTAACTATTCAGTAATGCAGCTTATGTATAACTTTCATGGAGAGCCTTAGCATTTGTCAGTGTAAACATAAGTCTTACTTGAGGTCCATCTTCAGTAGCTTTGTGATACTGAAAATTCAGCTATGGTACTTTTGACCATTTTTTTTTTACCTAAAGGGAATAAGAAAAAACAAAATCAGGTATGTTTAATCTTCTTTTAATATCTGTTATTCCATTACAGATTTTAGAGGAAAGAAATCCTGTAGATTTGCTAGAAAATAAAACACAAATTGAAGCACTCTTTTTCTCTGACAGGCCTCCTGGTTCCTAATACATTATGCCATAAACTGTACAATAAAGTAATAATGTTTATTTACTACAGAAATTAATATAATCTCAGTAATAGACATTAAACATTAAAATAAAAGCATCATTTAAGAAATGGTCTATCAAAAACTGTGGACTCCAAGAATGGAAACAAGATTTTGAGTTTCTTTTGTTCTCATTTACTATAAGAAATACAAATATGGCCGCTGATGTTACAATGGAGGGAGGGGAAATCTGAAGCTGCAAAGACAAAGTTACAGTATAAATATGGAATATAAGAAATATGACGCAGAAAACTCAACCTGTGAAAAATAAAATGAATCAACTTCAGAGTAACATAGTGGGCATGAACTGAAATGGATTGGAACTGGATGCTTTTAAACAGAAACTCATACTATTTACTACTTAGCACATGAAAAACAAAGAAACAATGGTTTTACCTTCACATTTATGAAAGATATAGGAAACGTATGATGAACATATGTTTATTAAAGTGTCTCTCTCTCTCTCTCTCTCTCTGTGTGTGTGTGTGCGCACGTGCGTATGTGTGTGTGCGCTCGCGCGCACGTGCATGTGTATGTATTCAAGTTTATGCTGCAATCACTGATATATTCTTCTCACCTTCTGTTTAGGATCTACATGAAACTCCTGTATGATGTTGTCTGCTGGTTTGGGGTCAAATATCATCAATTTTAGTTTCATACTATATCTCAACCCCTGGTTGTCTGAGCAATGTGGCTAAAATTCTTAGCTGGAAGTTGTGCATGTCTCGATGGGTAAGAACAACCTGGGTTTAATACTGACAAGACTAAATGGCTTCAACTGTTTGGGTCCCCCGATCTGGAGGCATTCCATTATTGATTCTCAATGGGCTTGATCATCCCATCTGAGACTCATCTCAGATGCCATTTGTACCTGTTTCAGATCTATGAAGCCCTGCTCATGGTCAGTCAAACCTTAATTAGTTCCCAATTGAGGTGCAACACCCTCTACATAGGGCTGCCCTTGAAGACTATCCAAAAGCTTCATTTGGGCAGAATACAGTGACTTATGTAGGTACAGGCACAGCTTGTCATGGAAATGTAACACGGCTACTCTGTGACCTGTATCCAATAGGCTTCCAGATAAAATTTAAGGTGCTTATTATCACCTTAAAAGTCCTACACAGTATACATCTGGATTACTTGTAGCACAGACTTCTCCCAAAAGGCATGATCCAGGATGCCTCTTTTAAATTTTTTCACCTTATGCTATCTAGACATTTGATGGAGTTATTGAAGTCTTTGATACACTTCAAGCTTGGCTGTTGGTTCTGTTTTGAGAATGGCTTAAAAGCTGGATAGTAGGTGGGATAGAAGACAAAACAATGTTGAACAGCCAAAATGGAGCATGATTGTTCAATAGGGTGGGTGTATATATACAGAGAGAGAGAGATAGATAAAGAGAGATAGATAGATAGATAAAGAGAGAGAGAGAGAGAGAGAGAGAGAGAGAGAGAGAGAGAGAGAGAGAGAGATCCCATTAGAGAATTTATCCAAAATATTAACGTGTTCTGACCAGTTTCTATAAATCATCCACAAAGGTGGAACATAAAGATTAATTTAGTGGGCAATGTTTTGGCAAATTTTCTTCTACACTCTGATGTTCAATATTTATATATGAAAATACAATTCCAGAACTTCATTAATATAGGATAGAGGTAGAACTTTGTTCCTGTGTAATCATATTGTATTTTTGATTTAAATTGGGAGAAAAATAAACCTACGTTAGATCCTAAACATTCAAAATTAAGTTATTTAAAGTTTTGTCATCTAGTCTTAAGACATAACAAATGACCTGAGTCAGGCAGCATATCATGTAGAAAATTCCAGAAGTACCCATTCCTATTAAAAATATAATCATAAAAGCAAAATAAATAGTAATAATTTGTTTTTGTTTCATGGCACTCTACATCTATTTCCTGGGGCACCATCTCAATCTGCCTAACAAAAGGATCAGTCTTTTTCCACACTGATTTGTAAAGTCAGCTTTGTAAGATGTTACATTACAAACGGTTTGCAGCATCTAAAATGTTGCAGTTCATCAGAAAATAGCTAATACTTTCCAGTGTTTTCTTACAATTCATACTTGAACTGCAGAATGGAAATAGAATTAGCATGTGACTCCTTTGGATTAATAAGAAATTTTGGATAATGTGTAACAGACATATTAGCAGACATACGGTGAGAGCCAATGCTAAAACATGCATCACACTATTGCAATACTCTTTTGCAATATGCTCTTTTGCAGCTGGGGTACATTAAGCCTTTGTAGTTTGCCCTGATCCCATACATAAATGAAAAGGGGTAGTAGTGGTATTGTAATAATACAACACTCATTTCAACATTTTAATGGCAGTATCAGATCCTGCAGGCTTCTTTGATGCATACAGAGTTCAGGATGTAGCTATTTCAATGTATTATACAAAACTGAATCAGCTTGTATATTAGGACAGTAAATGAGAGAAGATTATCTCCCAGAAAATCATGGCAAGGATGGTTGAGAAAGCAATCAAATCTCAATGTGGGTTTGTGATTGTCAGAATAATGTAGCAATGATGTACTGACAATCATGAAGGCAGTGTAGCTAAGAGGTTTTGGAAACAGGCCAAGCTGAAGCCTCTACAAAGCAGAGGTTTCAGTGGAACTGAAATTTGACAAAAGTGGAATTGAATTTTCTTACTGCTATGAAAACTTTACTGAAGGGTGAAACATATGTCATATTTTAAAGTTTCTATAATTATCCTACCTTGGAAGGAAGACAGGGAAAATCATTTCTGCCAGAAGGTAAATGAGTGGTTCCAGGAAGACTGACTGTTGCTAGGCTTATTCCCACCAGATTCTCCCAAACCCTGAGTTTCCCATGTTAGGTACTTCAAGCCAAACCTCCTAACTATATTGTTATTTGTTTTTAGCTTATAATCTTGCCTTCCCCTGGAAACTAAGTTTAGGGCCAATTCATGATAGAGACTGATTGAACGTGATCATTTAAAACTTGTTGACAAATAAACACTGAAAAGAAATGCATATAGCATTACCTTGGCAAACTGCATTGTGGGATTAACATTCCTTTAAATTTAAGTTCTAGGCATTCATTACCTCAGTACTTGCCAAAACAGAGTTTTTTGTTGTCAAAAGAATGTTTCCATTTAAACCCCACATTTAAAATTCTAATAAGATGCTGGATCTCATTCAACACACACAAAAAAATTGTATTGCTCTAGTTTAATTTGAACACAATTAGTGAAATAGCCCATTTTATTGTGATGTCAGTTCCAATTAATGAAAAACATCCATTTAATATTATAAGACAGAAAGGCTTAAGTTACTGTCATTCCAAATCCTATAACTGTAGTTACTGAGTACTGTATGCATTTAAATATTTCTTTGCTCCTACTTAAATAGCCTCTCACCTATAGTAATATCCCAATGGCAATATTTGGAAATTTATTATTAAATGTCCCATATAATTTGTTATTTGGAGAACTCTATTTGGCATATTGAAACCGTATGGCAGTGTACTTAGTTCCATTGCCTCTTCAGGAAGAAATGCAATATCATATTTTTCATATTTAAGCATGTACAATATACTAAAGAATGTAAGATTTTATCCCTGCTATATGCTTGGAAATACAAAGTGTAGATCGTCCTTTTTTTATATAGCTGCTAGTTTTGGGGGGAATACGGTTCTTTTTCTATGTTTTGGGAATAGATTGTCTGGGGATATCTATGCATATCTCTATCTATGTTATCTACATCTATTTATCTGTCTATCAATCTAATCTATTAATTTATCAATCAATGTTTAATTCTGCTTAGAATTTGGAAAGCATACGAGGTGAGATTTTTGTTGTTGTTGTTGCTAGAGACATATATTCATTTTCTTGAAGTAAGCCCCTCTGAATTCTCCAGGGGGCACTTGTGAGGTGATATGGTAAAAGGTATCCAACCCTCTCTGTACTACATTTTATTCATTAAATAAATAGGGATAGTTTAAGTGTGTGCTGTTTCTTAAATAGATTATTGTTATTCATATATTAACTATTTGATGCTCTTTCTTAAACCTGTTAGTTATGTAAGCATAAATGGTGGCAAATACATTATCCCATTATTTATCAGACTATTAAATTCACATAGCTTATCAAGATTTCTGGATCCAGCCAGTTGGAGAGCAAGTCCACTAAATGATACTCTGCTGAGGGAAAACACCAGTTTTCTTGAAAATAAGCTGAATTGGCTATAATTACTGGGTAATAAGTATTCACAGGCTCAATTGCCCATAAGTTTAAAAGTCCCAAGGGAAGTGAAAGATTGAAAATGATGGGCAAAGAAAACTATAATCAGGACTTTCTGTTCCAGCCTGTCAATCTTCCTGAAGTCTTTCAAAGAGGCCTGGGCACAAGACAATTTAGCTCCTCTCTTTGGTCTCTGTTCCTTTAAACAATAAATATAGGAAGGTAAAAGCCCTGCCTAAACTTCCTTAGCTAAGATTGGCATTAAAGATTTGTCTGACAAAAAAGGGAAGACAAAGGGCACAGAATTGTTACTAGTATTGGCTCAATCTTTTCTATAGAATTAAAATTCAAAAGTGTGAGTTTCAAAAGGGAGGTTGGTGTCCTAGTCCATTGTCTTTCAAATGCCTTTCTGGATTTACAAATGATTGTTTGATCCCTGATCTCACTGCTAGAAATCTCCTACAGACGCATTCACTCCTCCCCTCAAAACTTTATCATAACAGTTTTACCAATGTTCTAACATGACATCACTGGTGACAATGTGCACTACATATCTTGAAAGTCAATATTTAATTATGATGATAGTATTCTGCAAATAGGGGAAGGGAGTAAATTTAGCTATATCAAAATTCAGCCAAAACATATAGAGCTGAAATTAAATATAAACAAATATCTAATTTGGCCAATATTTTTAAAAGCAATGTTGAAACTCTGAGGTTCAACCCAATATATTTTCAGGGACAATAAACTGTTTATGGTAAACATATTGGTATTAATTTGCAATGACATATATATTATATGTACAAGGATATATGTTGTTTCTAATATTATTGAGGCATGATGTGAGAAACAGATAGGGAATTTAGAGGAAGATTTTTTTTCCTGCCAAGTTCTCTGTTACGAGAAAGAAATAGAGGCCCATATTTTCAGAAAAGTCCCATTTTTCCTTCTGAATATTGGTATAATTGAAAAATAGATGCAGTTTTTCATTTAGTAAATAATAGGAATTTTGTATGTCAGCAAACTCGTGTCTTCCTTATTATTTGAATTTATGTACCAACGTGAATCAGCAGTGTTTGATGTGTTTATTTATGTAAGATAAGTCTTCCTTGATTTCTACACCAGGCTTGCCTATTGATGTCATATATCTATTGCGCCTGATAGCATTGTGAATGGAATGTCAGAAAATTCTTGTTCAGCTTTTTGTTTTTCAGATCCTTCGGCCTTATGTTCCAAATCCCATAGTTTGAAGTTTAGCTATTCTTTCTTAGATGTAAGAAATCTTCATGTTAGAATTGGTGCTTTTGCTTTTGCTTGTCTAGCGTTTTTGTTGACAACATCATTCTCAATTAATGAAATTATGAAAAATGTTTCAAGTGAACCTAAAAAAACTGTAGGGTTGATTTATCATGGAAGAATGCTACTAAATCTCCAATTCTCCAATACCTTCAGTTTCTGAAGAAAAATATCAGGTCTATGTCTCTTAAGCGTATAGGTGATATTTCAATTAAAGAACAGCAAAAATAAAAAGACATCCCTTGTATGTTATTTTCATGTCTTTTTTTCCCCCTAGGTTGAAGGCTCTGTCACTTTTTGTTGCTGTCACCTGATACTGTACTGTAGCAAATGCAGTTTTCTCACAATGGGAAAAAAGTCTTTTTTTCCCTATGAGGCCATAATTACAAAGGAGATTTCCCTTATCAGCATTCAGAAGTACTGCACTGTTCAAAAGAATCCAGCTTCTTCTTATATGGTTTACCAGATGTGGATCAGGCTTCCCCAGGTATGTTTAATAATATTCAGCAGTATTCCTGTTTAGGTTTTTATTACAAAGAGACTGATAGTTCTAATCCTCCATGACCATTAGGATTTCAAATGATAACCACTAATTACACTTAGGTTCTATTTCCAAGGAAATTTTATTGAAAACATTATTGAAATGATGTTTACTTAACTTTTTTTCAATAGTTTCTAATGAGATCCCAACTGTTAAATTTAGGTATTTACTCTGATATAATGATTGGTCATTGAATTTTGCCTGTGTAAATATCTTATATTCATAAAGAAGAATGACAGATGATGATGATGATGATGATGATGATGATGATGATGATGATGATGATTGGAAAAGAAAACAAGAGAAGGGAAGAACAAATATTCCAAATTTCTCAAGACACTCAATAATTGTATAAGAAATAAATGAGAAAAAAACCCAAAGACAATTATTACACTCAGTATGTTTTGTTCTTGAATTCAAGTCCTAATTTTAATAGAAATATCAATAAGATTCAGATTTTGTTTATGATTTTCAAAAATAAAACAAAAACAAAACATTTTCACCTTTCTTACTGTCTTGTAACTTATTTGGTTTTCAACACATTTTGTCTAATTTATGCATCTGGTAATGCCCAATGAAGTTTCTTAAACATGCAAGGCACATGACATTTATTAATGCATCTTTTTGGTGTGGTGTGGCTTTTTAAATGTTCAGAAATAAGCTTTACTTTTTAAATTATTTTTACTCAATTTTCAGGAATACACCTTATTTTTCTATTTTACTAATTCTTATCAGTAAAAGATTAATGCAAGCAGATGTTATATGATGCTCACTTCTCCACACAGTCTGGTTAGATTAAAACATACTTCTCTTCCAATACAACTAGCAAATGAAATCGTTTATAGCTTTATCTTCTGCATTCCAAACTGAAAAACTTGAGGAAAATGACAGTCTGAAATAGAAGAATTAAAAAATAAATAAAACAAGTGCTTAGAAATAAACAAAAAGGATAGACAAAATCATACTTGAATAAAATTTTCCATAACAGTATTTTGAAGTAGAGAGACTGAGCACGTATCAGAAACTTTCTTAAAAATCTTTGGACA
This sequence comes from Protobothrops mucrosquamatus, assembly GCF_001527695.2. Classification (NCBI taxonomy): domain Eukaryota; kingdom Metazoa; phylum Chordata; class Lepidosauria; order Squamata; family Viperidae; genus Protobothrops; species Protobothrops mucrosquamatus. Next base: position 199,790 of record NW_015386546.1, read on the forward strand.
ACTCTGATGTGTCTTTCATTGTGGTATTTATTTAAAAGAGAGACAGAGAGAGAGAGATTGATTCTGCCAAGTAATCATTTATAAAATATGGCTGAGAGTAATCAAAGTAAACTTCTAGGTAGGATGTTTTATTATACTTTAAGCAGAAAGTGAGGACACAAGCATTAAATTGTCAAAAGAAATACTGCACCAGTACAGTATATGTTAGTTCCATCTGCTGTAGCTGCCATAATGTTTACAATGCTATCTGGAAACTTTCCATTTAATAATTTCAATGTATTTAGTGAAAAGTCTGGAATTTTTGTAGCTCGTCTCAGTGGCAAAGCAATCAGATCACACCATGTAAATCAAGCAAATGTCCACCTTAGGCAATATGTGTCAGCGTGCACAAATGCAGCCACAAGTTATAATTAATTCCTGAATTTAGAGGAAAACAGTAACAAACACAATGGTATGTCTTGATTTGTTTTAATTTGTTTTTGTCTGTTTCCAAGAACAAAATGTACTTCTCGCTGTCACCACTTTCATGGATATTAATAGTTGGTCAAATTTTAATTCATTAGTATACCATCTGAAGCCAAGTCTCTATATTTTATAAGCCCCTGTAGGCATTGGGTGTGAATTCTTATTCATTCCAAAAAGTATCATTTTATTCTAAATTATCAAATATATGATTAGTTGTATTAATTTCATTTAATTTATTTGATTTTAATTAAATTAAATCCATTTTAATTTTTGTCCTGGGCCCATGTATGTCTTCTCATAATCCTGCTACTTTTTATCCTGTGACCACCAATACATCTGAAGCCAAAAGTTGTGTACTTCTTCTAAATACAACAGCTTGTCACATGAAACAGATGCACTTATGGTAATAAATTTATGATTTGAATAAAAGTTGCATTGTATCTCTAAATAAGAATATTCTTCAGTTCAGTTGCAAACACAAGTGCTGCAATGGTGTTTCATATACCAAACCTGAAGTAATAGGTAGGAAAACAGTACAGAAGAAAAGTAACAGATCATTCATTTTCTGTTTTGCCTTGTGTCCTGTAGTATAAATCACTGAGCAGTCAGTTCTAGATATGTCTGCCACCTGAAAACTGAGAATTTTATTGATTTATGAAGTATCTGAAGATCAGAAAGGCATCAGTTACTTTTTTTAAAAAATGTTTCCTTCTTGTTGAAATAGGTTTCCATGGGAGAAAGCTCACAGCCTCTAGCTGTTTACACATGCCCAAAAATATATTAAAGAAATTAAAAAAGGAAATTTTCATTAATAATTTATATGAATCTTATGGATTTGGGAAGTATACTGAATTAAAGCATGCCAAAGGGAAGAGAATGGATTGCTTTTCCTTTGAAGCTTTGAAGTTTTTCAGCTTCTTCAGGGTAAGAGCTACTATTTTGTGGTCCTTTGGACCACAGTACTATGCATTATAACACTGAATAATATTGTACTCCATATGGAGGCAAATGGCTTGGCACAGGGAAGCAAGATCTGAGTGGCAAAAAGTTCTTGACTAGTGACAAGTTACCTTCTAAATTACATTTTCAGAATTAAGGAAACCTTAATTCTTTTTCTGGGCAGGCATATTATTTTGCCTTTGACACTATTAACAATAAAATATTATAAGATTCCATGTCACAAACATTTGCTATGGCAACTGGACATATTGAAGCAGCTCACCCTATTTTTTACAGGAGCATATGAAGGGAAATTGGTAACACATTTTATGACTGTTTCATCAGCTCTCAGAAGAACAGATTGCTTTTTTCAAACTGCAAGAAAAGAGAACCAAATTGATATTTTGGCACAGTACTTATCGCATCAGTCTAGAAACCAAGAATTGTAGTTCCCCCCTTAGGCACAAAGCCAACTGGAGGACTTTGAACCAGTCACTCTTCTCAGCTCTAGGAAGAAGGCAAATAACAAACCAGGAATCTCCAAGAATTGGAAATAGATAAATACAGTAGATGATGGATATAGAGATAGAGATAGACATAGAGATAGAGATAGATAGATAGATAGATAGATAGATAGATAGATAGATAGATAGATAGATAGATAGATAGATAGATAGAGACAAACCAGGAATCTCCAAGAATTGGAAATAGATAAATAGATAATGGATATAGAGATAGAGATAGAGATAGAGATAGAGATAGAGATAGAGATAGAGATAGAGATAGATAGATAGATAGATAGATAGATAGATAGATAGATAGATAGAGACAGACAGACAGACAGACAGACAGACAGACAGACAGACAGATAGATAGATATGCATATTATTTATATCTCACCTTTATAATTTTTACAAATAAGGCAACAGACTTTTCTCCTCCTATTTTTCCTGTAGCAACAAACCTGTGAGATGAGTTGGCCCAGGGTCACCCAGCTGGCTTTTATGCCTAAAATGGGACTTAAGGTCATGATCTCTTCCTTTCTAGTCTGGTTCCCACACCACTAAACCAAAGTGACTTTTACATTTGTAAAAATAATAAAGGTACGGTACAGATAATAAATAAATATCCAAGGGTATTTCATAATTATACCTCAATATTTTCAACAACCTTCATATTAGTCAATATTTATTTTATTAACTAGCATTTAATATTTCTGGCCTGTGGCAAAAAAGCGAGAATAAATGTAAAAATGTTATAAGATGCCAAACATAGAGGAGGCTTTGGCCTTCGGATTGGGAGCCATATTATCAAGCATCGGTACTCACATGGGTGAAAGAATGTATTAATCTGAGGAACATAAGGTTGTTGATTCTGGATCTTCAATTGGGATGGCATGTGTTTTATGGTATGGGAAGCTACTTCCAAAGACATTATATTAGGAATGCATTACTGCTAGTAGGGACAAAAATTAAAGAACAATAATTGAAAATACCAGTCTGGTTATCTACAATGGAGGCGCTAATAAATCCAAATGTAATTAATATGGAAAAAATATAAGATACAATAATATACTAAATGAAAAGGGGGAACTTAAAACTAAACAAGAACTTAATAGACTAAGGATTGACCTATCCAGTTATGAAAAAGACAGGAAGATATATGGTTTTTATAAAGAACCAATTGAATTGGATCAGATTCTAATGGGGATAGATGAAAAATTAATTAAAAGGATATGCAATTATTTATTAAGTATTAAATTGGAAGAAGAACAAGTAAAGGAGAAAATGGTAATATGGGCTAATAGAATTAGACAAATGGTTGTCATTTTTTTTGTCATTCAATTGCTACTGTACAATGTAGAACTTTTCTTTTGTATTTTATTATTTTAGCAATACAAATATATTGAATAAAAAAGAAAAATCCCATTTCACAAGGATTTCAGTAAGCACACACTTGTAATAAGATGAATGTGACAATTACACATTTTTGCACAAGAATGCAAAAAAATAAATAAACAGATTCAGTGACAAGCTTGCGAACAAGCATATAATACTGGCAGAATGTCTGAATTTAATAAAATTAATGACCTCCTTTACTTATTATTGCATTTGAATCTTTCAAACAGCTCACATATATCTCATCATTTCTATCTTTTCATTTTTTTCGAGAATGTGAATAATTTAAAGTGAGAAAAAATGTTAACACTTCCTTTATTACTAATGAATTTGAAGTAGAGGTTTCACTGATGGCAAAATTTTCATTTCTACAAGGAAATGTAGTCGAGTTATTGAGTAGAGTTCCTTTTCTTCTTGACTGGTTAGCATTAAAGGCAGGACCTTGTAGGGATTAAAAATGACAGTAACTATCTTATTTTTATCCTATTTTCATACAGGAACTTTATTAATAATATTGGAAAATATAATTTATATTTGAACAAAAATGATTCTTCCATGTAGTTAAAATAATTTAGGACACATGACCTGTTTCAGTTCAAAAGAGCAAACTTTTGAGTCAAAACAGGTCATTGGTCCTAATTATTTTAACTAGACCACTTCTTTATGAATATTCCTAGCCATTTTTAGCTACATTTGGAAAATGTTTGGTTCTCCATATTTCAGTGAATGAAAAGACTTCCTTAACAGCTGGATTCTACGGTATAGTAGTTTGCAGCCATTATATTACTTCATGACAGGTAGCCTTAGGAAAAATTCTGGAAACCACTAGCCACTGACCTATTATACTATCAGGCAATAGCAGAAGCTACCAGTTTGTGCCAGTACAGAATTTATGAATATTTTTGTCCAAAACAACAAAAGAGCTTCCTATTTTTCTATCCTGATTAGTTTCTATGCAATATATTATAAATCTAGGCTAATGTCTGGACAGCAAAAATCAAGCAACCTGCTAGATATCTCAAAGCAACATAGAAAACTCTTTGCTGCATCTTGCAATACATTTTAATTTTGAATCCAAGATTGGGTATTTCACCAGAAGAAGAAATGCTTTCAATAGATGTGGATGTCATTTTAACATGGGCAGGGACTTACCCTGTTAAATTAGTCAGTCTTCTTCAAATATTTCTTTACTATTTCAGAGGCCATGGGGTCAGGCAAGGAACCAGCAGATTGTGAGTAGTAGTCCTGCTTTAGGCTCAAAGCCAGTTGGGTGAACTTGGGCCTGATACTTTGTCTCAGTCCTAGGAAAGAGACAATGGCAACCCAGTTCTAAAAACTCTTGCCAAGAAAACCTCAGACTTGTCCAGGCAGTCTCTGACAGTTGAATTGTACAGAATAAAATTGTACCAAAGAAAAAAGAAAAGTTTTTTAACCAATGAAGTTTGAAACTCATGCTAATTCTATGATAAACTCTATTTATAACTTGAAAAATTCTGTGATATCCATTACATTTAGCAATATGATTTACTTTAGTAAAGCCAGTACCCAGTTGGGCATATTAAACTGATACAGTATATAAAATAATTCCTCTTAGATTTATTTTGGAACCAGAGGAAGTCAGGTACAACAACTATTACCAGTAAGCAAAATATGTCGGGCACTTACTATCAGCCCACTTCTAAAATCCATAAGAGAACTGAAGTAATTGATTTTTTTATTTTGCTTATTCGATGTACTAAGTCAGACATGTCAAACTCGCGATGTCACGTGATGTCGCCAACGTATCGGGAGAGTTTTGCCATTGCCGGCAATGGGGTGGGCACGGCTTCCACATGACACGTTCGGCCCGCGGGCTGGCAGTTTGACACCCCTGTACTAAGTAATTCCAATCTATCCTGCAGTAGTCCTTCGACGTATATTTTTAAAAAGTTGATTTACTAGTTACTGTGTAGGAAGTATTGTTATGTTGACTTTTTAAATATTACTTTAAATAACCATATCACACAATGGTAGGGTTTTGTTTCAGTTTTGGAAAATAGCCTCAACCAAACATTTTTTAAATAAACTGTGTTATTCTGATTTAATGGGTTTAATGGGCAAACAGCTTAATGCTTGACTTTCTAATTACCACAATAAATAAAAATGATGAGATATATTAAGAATTCAAATTGGCATATTCTTGTGTATTCTAAGCATGATAAGCTTATCAAGCATGTAAACAATGTGAATGAAAAATATTCAATCTGACTGTTATCTTATGAGCCAGTCTGGATGCAATTTGACTGACTACAGATGTCTTAAATGCTTATATAATACATATAAGCACTAACAGAACTGCTTTCCATTTGCTCCAGACATATTAATATTATGTTTGTAAGACTCAAGGATACTGTTTATTCATTGGTTTATTTCTTTGGATTTCACCTCCATTTTCTCTCATCTTATTGTTTTCAACCTTTACCAAAAGCTATTATTGACAATGTATCATCAGTATTATGAAAAACATGTATAATCAATAAAACAATCCTAACAAAGATCGGGAAACATTCAATTACACTATAAAGCTATACAAGATATTAAAGAACAACTATAAGTAAAACCTTAATATTTCCACTAGCTTAAGTTCCTGGTTGTAATATATTGAACTAATGCCATTACACAGCCAAATTTGAACTTGTCCATTTGAGGGCATAGCATCACCCATGCACATACATCCACATCATGCAAGATGTTTTTTTAAAACTTCATTCAAGTTTTAGAATAGTTTATAATATAATAATAAAGGACTATAGGTAGCCCTCGACTTACAACCATCCATTTAATGTCCATTCAAAGTTACAACAGTACTGAAAATAGTGACTGGGGACCATTTTTCACATGACTATTGCAGCATCCTAATGGTCATGTGAACACAATTTGAATGCTTGGCAACTGGCATATACTTATGACAGTTACAATGTCCCAGGATCACCTGGGATCACCTTTTGTGACTTTTTGCGACCTTCTGAGAAGAAAACTCAATGGGGAAACTATTTGACCACTAAACAAATAATGACTTGTATGATACTCAGTACTGACATAAAGAAAAATAGAATGTTCTAGAACACCATGCTCAGTATCACCAGTATCATTGAGTTACGCAAGCCTCTTTGTCACGACAAGGCAGTAATCCATGAAGTAGATAGATATAGATGGTAGATAGATATTTACTTATTTGTTAGGAGTTGTTTAACACAACTTCTTTGAAAACTTCAAAAGGGCTAGTTATTCATATCTGTAATTCAGACATAAATAGCATACTGAATGTTCTTCACCATTTTATTTTAATTTAACATAGTTGCAACATAGGCATTAGGAAAACTCAAAAGTTTTTATATTTAAACAGAAGGAAACCAGTATAAACACATGTCTACAGGGTACCCAAGGAGATAATTTCAGTAATTAATTTTAAAATATATATTTGGTTTGAAGAGGAACATTACTTTAACAGAGATAATCTTCTCTGTGGTAAGTTAAATTTATGAAGTATATTAGCTAGCAATTATATATGTGGATTATGCTTGACTATTAGTTAAAGTATTTATTATACTGTTCTAAATAACTATAATTATTATAATTTTACCACAATGCAATCCTATTGAGTGGAAATACACTTTAGTCCTCTTCCTGCCCAAAAATAATAGATTATTGCCAGTGAAATTACAAGGAATTACATGATATAGATTAAGTGGTTATAGGTGTAGGAATTTTAATATTTGTGAATATTGCAATTTTAAAAGGCCTTTTGAGTCTGATTGCTGAAATCTATAAAAAGGTTTAAATGCATTTTTTTTCCTCTAAGGCAAGGAAATTTAACAATTTTGTGAACCTTTCAGATTAATGCTAGAGAGTTATTCCAGTTAAAAATGAAATGCTACAAGATAAGATGTGATTTTAATATGACATTTATGTGATTAGCTGCAACTCTACTCCTTCAAAATAAAAACATTAACATGCTTCATGTATTTAAATATTTTTATCTAATTTGGAAGTCTGTTCTTCATACAGCTAGCCAGGACCAACATTGGTATTTCCTGTGAACACACAATGAAGGTGCATGCTAGCAGGTATGACATTCCTACTTATAATTAGATATAATCAAGACTACATTAATCTGTTGAACTCTGATGGTATGTATATAATTAAGACATACAAACTATAGCAATATAGGTAGTAACTTCATGAATACCTTCTATGTTATATGCATGTAACTTGTAAGTGGGCTTTCCAAACAGAACAAATGTATAGCATCACAGGATTATATTTTTCCAACACTTGATCCAAAAGTAAAGCCTCTCTAATAAAGCTGGCTCAAAAGGCTTAGGAATTGCAAACTCCTCTTTCATAATTTCAGCAGAACCATTACTTATAATCACCTTTAATCTGCTGTTGGTAGACATGTGTTGGCTATTTTGGAAACCTGGATATCATAATTAAATGATATTCTTAACTAAAAGTGAGAAATAAAACACAACACATTATTTGAAATAGTGAAAATTGGCTAGAAAAGAAGTAGAATTTTACAACATTACCATCATTTTCTGCTCCTTTTCCTGAAGAATCAGATTTATTTTTTATTATTAAACACATTTATATATTTGATTAAATTTAAAATCTATATTAGGATTTAGATAGGAAAAAAATACTCTGTGTGCTGGAAGAATGTAATTAAAATGCTGATTTATGAGCTAGGTTTATGATTTATGGTGGTTTACCTGGTCTGTTTAACATTGCCTTACCCTAAATAATTTTGAGGCATCAAAGAATTAGGCAAATACTACAAGATACAACATTCAAAATTAGTATATTCAAGAGAATATTTAATGATATAGAGCACAGACACAGACACACAGAGATACTCTCTCTCACACACATACAACCTAATAGTGAACAAAATATCTCATTAGAGGAAGAAAAATAAAAAAGCAAAATAGACCAAAGTCAGCTAGCAACAATTAATTAAGAAAAACACAAATTACATTAAGACATCTGTAGATATCAAAGCATTTTATTCATACCTACATCTACATTAGTAAAATATTTCTTACACTGTACATAATTACAGCCTAGGAAACATACATATTTGCTAACCAAGGGAATAGCAAAGATCAATTTTGTATGCTGAAATATGCTCAATATACAGTTTGGTTTCTTGTTTGTTCAATTAGAGTTATTTTAAATATATAGTTATGCACAAACCAAACACAGGAACATTCATGTTCTGAAATACAAGTGTTATTGAATATAACATTTATCATGACATTGAGAAATGCCTAAATAGCAATTTTCCATATAATGAATAATAAAAATTTACATCAGTAAAAAACAAGGCACTCATGGCACCAAGATGTTAAAAGTAATGTTACACTCTGCATTAATTCTGAAAACATAAAACCTTCCATACCACAAAAAAATTGACAATTATAGTCAATTTGCTGTAAATGTTTCCAGTTTGGATCATTTTTTTCTTTTTCTTCTGTTTGCTGTCCATGAATGGACTTCCCGAGCCTGAGAAAAATGCTTAAACATTGCTAAACTAAACAATTGCTTTACGCTGGAGACACTTCAGTATATAAATTATCTTGAGCCTTATATATCATGAGTTCTGAATGTAAACTTGTCTCCTCTTTTTTGAAGAATTGTAAGCAACACTTGAAATGTAGCAAATTGTTAGAGTAATCCTCAGTTCTGCCAATGAACAGGTACTCCTTAGGAAATCCGGAAGCAGAATTGTTACATGCCTTTGAATGGATCTCATGTTCAAAAGCAATTTACATAGCCATCTGAAGATACAAATGAAAACAAGTAATCTGGAACATTAATTATTGGACAATGATTAAAAGGGGGAAACTAAAAGGATTTTCAAGAATACTAGGGAAATGTTCTTATTTTGTCTTGTCTGATGAAAATTTCCAAATTTTTGTGTCCACTGTTTTCTTATTTTAATGTCAGTTTTGTGACATATATTCTGTTTAAAACCAAATTATATTAGTCTATATTATAGTATGTCTACAACATGCTTTATTTTTCCATGAAAATTTTCTACATGGAGACATTCAAGTCCCATGACAATAGAGAAAGGCTAAACATTCTAAGAGAATAAATAACCAAAAATGACATACTTCCCTGCTTGCAACCAAAAAAGAAATTAACAATGATACAGCAGGAATTGTTTTCTAAAGGAAAGGCCCATCATTTGATTTCATGTTCTGTCATAAGCTCTACAAAATAAAAATTGAATATAGAAAAAGAGCCAGCTTGGTTTAGTAGTTAAAGTGATGAATTAGAAGCAGAGATATCATGAATCCTAGTCCTGCATTGGACTAGTTATTGGCTACAGCAAGATATAGCTGGTAAGCCACCCCTAAAAATTGTTCCTACAGAAATGTATAGAAAGCTCTATGTTATATCAGTAATAAAGGTTGACTCTAAAGACAATAATACCATCCCTGTAACTCTTCTTCTCCCTCTCCCTCTTCCTCTCCCTCCTCTTTCTTGTTCTGTCTCACCTATACCCTCTCCAAACATCTCATATGAGAATGCAAGTAATACAAAGATCTGTAATATTTAAGCCATTTTTAATTATCCACTTTGGATGATGGATATTGGCAAGATGTATTATAAGTGGTACAGAACCACAGGGATAAATTTATACTGAATGCATATAATGAGTTTTTATTAGCATATCCATAATCTTTACTTTGATATCAAACATTTACGGGTTTCATGTGTAATCTTGATATAATATTGCATTGAAATGAAATTCCACATATGAAACATTTGAAGAGCAAATGATCAAATACAACTTGGAAAGATTGAACTACCCAGCAACAGATACAAACTTGGGAATATAAACTATATACTGTACAAAAGAACTTAACTCACAACCTGTGAGTTAAGAAGGAGGAGGGTGGAGGAGGAAAGTAGCTGAGCCCTGCTGATTGGACCTCCATTTCATTTAAACTGCCTGGAGGTTGCTGGGAAGAGCTACAATCTGTGAGTTAAGAGGGAGGAGGGTGGAGGAGGAAAGTAGCTGAGCCCCTGCTGATTGGACTTCCATTGCATTTAAACTGCCCGGAGGTTGCTGGGAAGAACTACAATCTGTGAGTTAAGAAGGAGGAGGGTGGAGGAGGAAAGTAGCGGCCCAAATGCCTAACGGTGCATGAATCATATAACTAAAAGTAAAAAACAGCAGCAGTACCTTCAGGGCAAATGCGTCTGAGATTCCTTTTATCTCAGAATGTCTGGCTTAGTTCAGTGCAACACTTGTTTTGCAGCTTTCTTTCGCAGTACTCTTTTAAAACTTGGAAACTGTCCTATATGTAAACAAATCACTAGTCTACAAGGACAGATCATTTATCTAGGGTCTGTAATCTGTGTTCTTCAGGCAGAAATTAGGTGTCCAGTTCAATCCTTCTACTCTATTGAGCCTCTGCACTATCAGCCTCCTCTACCACAAAGATCCTGCAGGAGAAGGGCAGTGTGGACAACCATGGGATCTGGCAGGATGAAAGCTGTGAACTATAAACACAAAGCTTTTGCTGTGTCCTGCATAACAGATACAGTGTCCTTGCTGACCTTAATAGGGACATTAAGGAGACAGGTCAAGGTAGTTGTGATGATAACTCAAATAAATGGGGAATCGTCGTCCGAGATGAACAACTTTGTCTCCCAAAAAGTAGAGAAGGGAACTAGGGGATTAGCCATTTTGGATCTAATTCTCACTAACAGAGATGAAATGATAGAAAGTGTTGAAGCCACAGGAACCTTGGGAGGTAGTGATCATGCAATATTGGAATTCAACATTATGGAAGCACAAGCAATAGAACATAGTCAAAGTAGAGTCTTGGACTTCAANCCCCAGAGATCAGGGTCATCCCTGATCTCCCTTCCTTCCGCCGCGCCCTTAAGACTTGGTTATTCCAGCTTGCGGGACTGGCCTAGGGTAATTTTTAGAGGGGTTTTAATTATATTTTAATTGGACTACACTTAAATATTTCTTTTTAATTAATTTTAACTTTGTAATTGTCATTTGTGTATTTTAATCGATTGTCAGCCGCCCTGAGTCCGCAAGGAGAAGGGCGGGATATAAATTGAATTTAATAATAATAATAATAATTTGCTTTTAGAGCCCTTCATCATTTAAGGAGCCTGGTTTTGCACACATTACAATTTGGTCAATTTGAGTGTTCTCTCTCAGTTTTATGTGATAACTGCATGAAGGTCCTTTTCCACCTGCAGTTAACTGAGGGCTTGTCCACGCTGCCTGGTTGCCACATTGCAACTGGGGAAACCAAAATATTTTAAATTAAATAATTAGAAACAACACACACACAAACACCCAGAGGCAGACATACTTCTTGTGTTTTGAACTGAAGATGTTCTACATGGGAAACAAGTGTTCTAGCCATTATACTACTCAGACGATATTATAATACATTGAACAAAAAGCCTTCTTGAAGAAATGCTTTGCAAATACAAGAAAGGAATTTTAAAACTGTTTATTTTGCCTGCATACCATATGCACAGTATGTGCAGTAATACTTTTCCATAAAAAGGAAAGTGATTGGCCACTACCCTCCTGGAAGAGAAAGTATGGCAAATTGTCCAATGGGAAGATAGTGTTTTCTACAGCCATGTTAGGTGTAAACTTCCCTGAGCAGGAGGACAGGAATAGCAAATTTATTCAGTTTTATAAATACTTGCCGTTACACCCTGATGTTGAGCCGTGCTTTTGATTTGACTCCATGAGTGAGATATACATAAGTCATCCTCAGCTGTGTCAGTATTAGAATATTGTATTCCCTGTTATTCTGACACTCATCAAAGATAACTGCCAGGCATGTTAAATCTCATGTGCCTCATAACTGATTATGATGGCAACAGTAGGGGTCAGTTGTGGGTGGGATCAGAGTGGCAGTTTCAGGCTGATGTTGGCAGGCCCCCCTTCCCCTTGGTCCTTGGCCAGCCTCATCTGCCATAATTCTGCTGTTGTCTTCCTAAAGAGCTGGCTATAGCATTGCTTTATGTTGGGATTCAAATATGTGAACATCTGGTTCTCTGTGTGGATATCACTTCCAGAAGTCCATTCTGGGCCTGGGCAACAAAAAATTAGCTAGGTTCTGCCGAAGTGGTGCGAACTGGCTGAATCCCACCACTAGCTTTATCAGAACTGCACAACTCTGCTAGACTATTCAGCTGCCCTTAAACCTTGTGGCCTGTACCAGTTCAGTCCAATCTGAAATAGTGAAACAGTGGAATGACATTCCCAAAACAAACACCTTTATTTTCCAGAGAGAATATGGAAGAAGCTTGTGTACTGCCTATATAAAGACGTTACTAGTGACTTAGCGCTATCTGTGACTCTGCTCTTTGTATTTTAATGTATTCATTTGGAAAATAAATTAAAAGACGAAGTCTAAAAATCTAGACTCCTGCAAATCTGCCTCATTTCTGCTGTGGTCAATGATTAAAAGATATTTTTTCCCATTAGTTGGCAATGTGCAAAAGAAAGAGGACTCCGAAACTACAAGAGTTAGCTAGTCACTTTGTTTATCACATGTTGCGTTTGTAAAATCAGAAGAGCAATAAGCAGTACTGAAGCTAAATATGTGCAACAAAGATAAGACTGAAATTGATGGTGGGACAACATATTTCATGCCAATATGGTTTTCTGCAGCTTCAGAAAGGATGGATAGTGCTCAGCATAGGAGGAAGGTCCTTAATAAATGATTTAGAAGAAAAGAACTACTCTGTACCTAACTTCAGGGTAGGGTTTTTTTTCTCAGCCTTCAGCTGCATATTCTTGCAGGGTTGTAAATCTGTAGGTACTGGACATTAGGCTCATTTGCATTAAATGAATGACACCCAAAGATACAAACACATATACATATACATACTGTGGGAAGAAAGTAAAAGTGCTGAAACTCAATAAAGCCCAAGCCCAAGCAGGGCCTTTGTCATCAAGAAGGGTGTGGCTGACTCTTTTCACTTGGGAAATAACAGTGGCATAATGGAAGACTATTAATACCATTTGGAATGTAAAGTTGAGCTCTGATGAGAAACTGAACTTGCTGAATTGCACTATTGAACTTCAAAGCTCTCAGTTCAAAGCTAAGATATGTAGGACGGAGCACACCCCATTGGTGCTTGTTTCTGAATATGAAATTTATGCAACACAAAAGCTTTTTCTCTGCCATCAGAAAGATCAGAAAGATCCCATGGAGTCTAAGAGACATAAATTCTAGTGTAAGATTAGCCTCCCTTCCTCTAATTACTCATCATCTGATCAACTACTTTGTAGCTTTTGCAGGACATAGAAACCATATACTCAAGCTGAAACAATTGAATTAAGGAAGATACAGTGTGAATAAGGGTCACAGACATTATGTTTTCTGAAAGCATATAATAGAAGGTCAAAAGCTAATGCTTATGATTTTTTAAACTGCCTAAATGGGAGAAACCCATGGATCACATACCGTATCCTCTAGGTGTTCCAGTCACAGCTGCTTCTGGAAGCCCAAAATACAGAATAAGATGGCATCTTCCAATCCAATTTCATGAATAAATTTGATTTCTGCTGAAGTAAAGGGACAGTGTTCTAACACTAGACTAGAGAATATGTAGTTGTCATCTATCAAAATCTTCTGCCTAATGTCAACATTAGGCCGATTATCAGCAGATTGCCAGAACATGCAAAGATGAAGTCAGGAAAGCAAAGGCTCAGAACAAATAAAGGCAACAGAAATCAAGGATGATAAAAAAAATAAGTTTCTTCCAACACATTAACAACAAGAAAAAAGTCAAGGAAATTGTAAGTCCACTAAAAAGAGAAGATGGCAAGGAAATAATAGGCAACAGGGAGAAAGCAGAACTGCTTAACTCATATTTTGCATCAGTCTTCACACAAAAAGTAGGCAAGAAAAACCAAATGTACAGGTATAGTATAGGGGGTACCTTGCTCAATAGTAGTAACTGTGAGCGGGATCTCGGAGTCCTAGTGGACAATCGCTTAGATATGAGCCAGCAGTGTGCTGCAGCTGCCAAAAAAGCCAACACAGTGCTGGGCTGCATTAACAGAGGGATAGAATCAAGATCACGTGAAGTATTAATNTTGGGTATGTCTAGTTTAACGAAGAGAAGGATGAGGGGGGACATGATAGCAGTGTTCCAATATCTCAGGGGCTGCCACAAAGAAGAGGGAGTCAAGCTATTCTCCAAGGCGCCTGAAGGCAGGACGAGAAGCAATGGGTGGAAACTGATCAAGGAGAGAAGCAACTTAGAACTAAGGAGAAACTTCCTGACAGTTAGAATAATTAACCAATGGAACAATCTGCCTCCAGAAGTGGTGAATGCTCCAACACTGGAAGTTTTTAAGAAGAGACTGGACAGCCGTTTGTCTGAAATGGTGTAGGGTTCCTGCCTGGGCAGGGGGTTGGACTCGATGACCTCCAAGGTCCCTTCCAACTTTATTATTATTATTATTATTATTAACTTGTTTTTATAGGGAGAAGTATGAATCAGGTATTACACATCAGTCATGCAAGAAGAGAAATTCATCCAAAAAGAGAAGCCACCTTCTGGTTGGTGATTCAATTATAAGGAATGTAAATTTAGCAAAGGACACAGAGGTTTTGAAAGAGACCAGCTGTCTTCCAGGTGCTACTGCCAGTAGAGACAAGAAGCGTATTTTTAAAATAGTCAAGAATGCCAGCAAGGACTGTGATGTGGAGGCTATTGTACATCTTGGCACTAACAACCTGTCCCAAAAGGATGTACTCTGTGCAAAATGATTTCCAGAGCTTGGGGCAGGAACTTAGCAGGATAGGTTGTAGGGTTACTTTTTCAGAGGTTTTACCAGTGTATAAGGAGCAAAAGGGAAAAGGCCAGCATATAGCAGAATTCAATATGTGGCTAAAGGAGTGGTGTAAAGGGGAAGGCTTTGGTTATATTAGTCACAATATCTGTAGCTGGTCCAATGAAAAACTGTACAAAAGAGATGGTTTGCATCCATCAAAGAAAGGGACTGAGTTACTCGGTAATAAATTCACAGATTTTCTGGAAGAATATTTAAACTTAACAATAGGGACAGTGAGTTAATTGGTACAGAACATCCCTGTCCCCGGCAATCTAAAAATTATAGGTGTGTGTGGACAAGAATATCAACCTTGCTGTCAAGCAAAATCAAGCTTTTAATAGTGAGTGCCACACAAAGTGCCCTAACCAAACAGGTGGAAAGAAAATAGGGGAACTCAGGCACCACACAGGTTATGTAGAAAGTAAACACAGGGTCAGTCATAAAGGACTCAAATGTCTATACACCAATGCACAGAGTATGAACAGCACACAGGGTGAACTAGAAATTCAGGTTAATGAAGGCAGATATAATATTGTTGCCATTATGGAAACAAGGTAGGATGAAACCCACGAATGGAACACACAGCTAAAGGGATTTAAATTGTTTAAAATAAACAGACCAAATAAAAGAGGAGGTGGAGTTGCTCTCTACATAAGAAATAACTACATCTCTACAGAAATAGAGCACAACAATGATGAAAACTGTCTTAAATGCATTTGGGTCAATATAAAAGGGGGGGAGGAAATGACATTGCCATAGGTGTATACTATAGGCCAGGCCTTTTCAACCAGTGGTACGGGTACCACCTGTGGTACATTGGCACCTGGCAGGTGGTACGCAACCATCCTACAAAAGTAGCGGGGGAGGGGAATGAGCTGAACCGGTGGCAGCACTGCACAAGCCTGAGCGAGAGATGGCTGGAGCTGCAGGGCTGTCAGGGCTCAGCAGAAGCGCCAGGATCAGTGCCACTTTCTAGCTGATCGGCGCTTCTTCGGGGCTGTCAGGGTTCAGCGGAAGTGCCAGGATCAGCGTCAGGCTCCAGCTGGAGTTCGGTGCTGATCCTGGTGCTTCTGCTGAGCCCAGAAGAAGCGCCGATCAGCTGGAATGTTGCAGCCTCTCCAGGGTCTTGTGATTTACATTCAGATGCTTGGCAACTGATTCATATTTATGATGGTCACAGTGTCCCAGGGTCATGTGAAGTGACCAAAACCTGCTGCAACCACCCAGCAGATGGGGGGAATAAAAACCAAACACCCCCCACCCCACCCCTGCTGCCAATTCTCAACAGAAATGCTCACAACAATGAAAACCTCAAACAGGAGGAAGAGCGCCGCTGGATGGGCAGGCAGGTGTCTTGCTCGGCTGTGGCTCGGGGGGCACTTTTTTCAGTGTCATTGTAACTTCGAACAGTCACTAAGCGAACTGTTGTAAGTCGAGGACTACTTGTACTTTATCACTTTTTTTCTTTTTTTTGTCATCAAGTTTTTGACACCTTGCTAGGCGACGGGTGATATTCGGATATTGCCATATCCTAAAAGTGGTACAATGGGTGAAAAGGTTGAAAAGCCCTGCTATAGGCCAACAACCAAACAGAGGAAATAGATGAATTTGTTGCTAGTCAGCTAACTAAGGTATGTAGGAAGCATATCACAATAGTAATGGGGGACTTTAACTACCCTGACATCAACTGGAAGACAAACTCTGCACCAAGTGGAAAATCAAACAGGTTCCTGGCAAACCTAGCAGACATCTTTGTCTCCCAAAAAGTAGAGAAGGGAACTAGGGGATTAGCTATTTTGGATCTAATTCTCACTAACAGAGATGAAATGATAGAAGGTGTTGAAGCCACAGGAACCTTGGGGGGAAGTGATCATGCAATATTGGAATTCAACATTATGGAAGCGCAAGCAATAGAACAGTCAAACTAGAGTCTTGGACTTTAAGAGAGCTAATTTCAATAAACTTAGAGAGGGCTTTGGAAGGATTCCATAGATGAGAATCCTCAAGGGAAAAACAACTCAAGAAGTTTGGGAAATTTTGAAAATTGAGATAATAAAAGCCCAGTCTAGCACAATACCAAAAAAGAAAAAGAAAAATAACAGCTCTCAAATGAAACCAGCCTGACTGCATAAAAAACTCTCTGATAAATTGAAAGATAAAAGGACAACCATAAAAAGTGGAAAGAGGGGCACAGAACTAAGGCAGAATATCAGCAAATAGTCAGAGCCTGCAAAGTTGAAGTGAGGGAAGCTAAGGCTCAGAATGAACTAAGGCTTGCGACCAAAGTCAAAAATAACAAAAAAGCTTCTTTCAAAATGTAAAAAAACAAGAAAAAAGTTAAGGAAATGATTGGTCCATTAGTAGGGGAAAGTGACAAGAAGGTGACAAGCAACAGGCAGAAAGAAAAACTATTTAACTTGTTTTTGCATCTATCTTTACACAAAGGGAACAAAACAGTCCAACCTATCAAAAACTGTGCCATAAAAAACAGAATAGAAACATAAGTTACGATAGGCAAGAAAATGGTAAGTGAGCATCTGTCCAGCCTAGACGAGTTCAAATCACCAGGACCACATGGATTACACTCCAAGGTTCTCGAGGAACTGGCAAATGTGATCTCAGAACCACTGAACTATATTTTCAAAAATCCTGGAGCACTGGGGAACTATCAGAGGACTGGAAAAGAGCTGATGTAGTTCCCATCTTCAAAAAAGGGGGGAAAATAGATCCAAAAAACTACAGACCTATCAGCCTAACCTCAATACCTGGGAAGATTCTGGAAAAGATAACCAAACAACGAATCAGCGAACACCTAGAGGCAAACAAAGTCATTATTAAAAGCCAACATGGGTTTGTCAAAAACAGATCATGCCAGACAAATCTTATTGCATTCTTTGACCAAGTGACAAAATTAGTGGATCAGAGAAATGCTGTGGATATAATTTACTTGGACTTCAGTAAGGCATTTGATAAAGTAGATTACAACTTACTACTTCATAAGATAGAAAAATGTGGGTTAGACAACATCATCACCAGATGGATTTGTAGCTGGCTGACCGGCCATACTCAGTGTGTGGTCCTAAATGGAACTGCATCTACATGGAGGGAATTGTGTAGTGGGGTACCCCAGGGCTTTGTTCTAGGCCCAGTGCTCTTCAACATCTTCATCAACGATTTGGACAAGGGGATATATGGGAACTCATCAAATTTGCAGACAACACCAAGCTGGCAGGAATAGCCTACACTCCAGAAGACAGGCTTAAGATACAGAAGGATCTGGACAGACTTGAACACTGGGTGCTATCTAACAAAATGAAATTCAATGGTGAAAAAGTAAGGTTCTACATTTAGGCAAGAAAAACCAAATGTACAGGTATAGTATACCTTGCTCAATAGTAGTAATTGTGAGAGGGATCCCAGAGTCCTAGTGAACAATCACTTAAATATGAGCCAGCAGTGTGCTGCAGCTGCCAAAAAAGCCAACACAGTGCTAGGTTGCATTAACAGAGGGATAGAATCAAGATCACATGAAGTATTAATACCACTTTACAATGCCTTGGTAAGACCACACTTGGAATACTACATCCAGTTTTGATCACCACGATGTAAAAAAGATGTTGAGACTCTAGAAAGAGTACAGAGAAGAGTAACAAAGATCATTAGGGGACTGGAGGCTAAAACATATAAGGAACGGTGGCTAGAATTGGGTATGTCTAGTTTAACGAACAGAAAGACGAGGGATGACATGATAGCTGTGTTCCAATATCTCAGGGGCTGCCACAAAGAAGAGGGAATCAAGCTATTCTCCAAAGTGCCTGAAGGCAGGACAAGAAGCAATGGATGGAAACTTATCAAGGAGAGAAGCAACCTAGAACTAAGGAGAAACTTCCTGACAGTTAGAACAATTAACCAGTGGAACAACCTGCCTCCAGAAGCAGTAAATGCTCCAACACTGGAAGTTTTTAAGAAGAGACTGGACAGCCATTTGTCTGAAATGGTGTAGGGTTTTCTGCCTGAGCAGGGGGTTGGACCTGATGGCCTCCAAGATCCCTTCCAACATTATTATTATTATTATTATTATTATTATTATTATTATTATTATTATTATTATTATTATTATTATTATTATTATTATTATTACTACTACTACTACTACTACTATTATTGTTATTATTATTATTATTATTATTATTATCAAATTTATAGCTATAAATAGAAAGTTGCAGGAAAATAATGGGCAAATATCACATCTTTCAAGCTTACACTTTTGTGAAGATGTATAAATATATAAATGTGTATTGTGAATGCAAGGGAAGGAGTAATATATAGGTCATTTATTTGAGCGTAAAGATTCATTCTCTGAGCTTGTTGGCTGGTTTCCAAATGCTTCGTTACCAGGCTAGGTAACATCTTCAGTGGAGTTTAGGTCATTTACTTGCTATCACAATTTGGTCTGCAAGTGTTGCGAAGTTGTCGCTGGAAACAGGATATTCATAATACGTTGGATCAATGCTCATTGAAGAAAATAAGAACCTTCTGAGTTGTTTCCAAAAGAAAGAATAAAGTCCTGAATGAAGACAGATAGTAAATATCAAGGAGGTGGAAGCAGTCTGTTCCAGCTTGCCATTAGCACTAAATGTATGAGAATAGAGCCTCTAATCCACTGTGCGTGCACATGCATATGGATTACTCTGCTTCTAACGATGAATAAGAATGTTTGTCCATCCTGTTTCAAAGATATCAGTTGTTTTTGGCTCTGAAATCAGGATGTCTGTTATTTCATCTCTCTCTTCTCAAAGGTACAGCTGATTGATGCTGTTTGGGAAGGAAAATGAAGGATTGGCACTGAAATATTTGATAGAATGTATGAAAAAGTCAGGAGACAATTGCTGATGATAGCGTTTATATGTGTGCTAATTAAATTCTCATTGTATTATTCCTTATTGCGAATGGAGAGGGATACAAATCAAAACATGGCACTTAAAATATATACCTTCACATACGTTATTTAACAATTGTCTGAATTTTTCTTTATTAATCTTGTCTAGAGATGCTAAGACCTGAAGCTAGATCTACATCTAGTTTTAATAGTTTTCTGGGGTTAAATTAATTTATATTCTTGAAATCTGTCTTTATTTTGATCATATCCATTCCACAACATAATTACTGGTCTCATGTTCACTGAATGTGCTCAAGTGGAGACTAGATAGCCATCTGTCAAACAACCTTTAATTTATTTTAATCCTATAATGAGCAGGGAGTTGAATTTGATGTCCTTAGAAAGTGTCCTTTCTAACTCCATGATTGTGTAATAATACAGTTTTAGAAATCATTATAGAAATAACTGGAAAGCTTACTATGTAAATCCTATATAATATAAAATTTAATGTTTTCCCAGAAAGGTTGGTATTCTAAGTTCATCACAGCATGAGTGTTAATTCTAAATTGCAAAGCTAAAACCACCCTGCACAATGAAAGAAAAATCTTGTATGTGATCATAGAAAAAACTTTTGTCAGTTAAAATCCATTTTTAAAATATTTTATTCATATGTGAATGATGAATGGCTTAAAAGAAGTAATATTAATATTAGAAACATGTGTTGTATTTATAATTTTCTGATCCTAATGGTTTTCATTGATCTTCAACTCCATTGCTGTAATAATCAGGCACCGTTATGATACAACATCAGCTAAAGAAGGCATCCAGAAAGCAGATGGCTATTTAGCATTTATGCATATCTTGCCATATGTTTGGAAAGCTAACAAAAATATCATTTAAAAAAAATATGTATTCACCATTATAGTGAATTTTCTGAAGATGTGTATAAACAGAGCTCTAAACGTACAACTGATGTAGGAACTTAGATGTATAGAAAGCTGCCTTACACTGACATTAATAATGTATGTAGCTAAATATTATTGACACTAAAAAACAAACTCAAAATATTAATGTGGTATATACATATACACATAGTACTGTACAAATTATTCTAAAAAGTTGGTTCAAAAGGCATGAATGCAGCACCTTTTTTTTTCAAAGCTTTATAGCAGCCAAATCTTTTTTTAGGTTTATATGGCAGATTGGAAGCTCTCCCAGCTATATCATCATGCTTATAAATGCATTTTTTTTTGTTTCTTAGAATGCAAAATAATTGTGGATGCACAACCATGTAGACATTCACAGAAGCTTTGAAAAATGCACAAAAATGTGATTGCTTTAAGAATTTAAAAAAGAAACAATCTTTCAAACAATGTGTATCCTTAACACAGAGACATATATTAGAACCTATAACAGTAACTGGATAGTAGTCAGAATATAATAAATAGGAAAAATCCATAATGAAATCTTAAAATAATTATAAAAAGAACAAATATTCCTCCTTTTTTTGGCCTACTCTCTGGAGACAATAAGAACTGAAGTATAACATGAGGTTTCACCAAATTCAACTTTAAGAAAATACAATATTTTCAAAGAATAAATAGATTTACCAGATTTGTTAAAATAAAATTAATCTGAGACCTTGAACAATTTTCACTATACTTTGGAATGTTCAGCCCATTCAGAGAAATCTGTAACTTTTCCAAAACTTGAATTTTCCAAACATAATTTGCCTTCCCCTGTAAATTAATTGCTGTTTCTTTCCCAAA
This sequence comes from Protobothrops mucrosquamatus, assembly GCF_001527695.2. NCBI lineage: Eukaryota > Metazoa > Chordata > Lepidosauria > Squamata > Viperidae > Protobothrops > Protobothrops mucrosquamatus. The sequence continues at coordinate 221,636 of NW_015386546.1, forward strand.
TTATTGAATAAAGATGTAAAAATATGTATATCTTTCAAAAATAATTTACTTTCCATGAAGAGTTTACCCAATTAGACATGTTTAAAGACCTGAGAACTTTAAGGACAGCATTAACTATGGAACAGATAGAGCAGATGCCAGCCAGTGCAGGTATTATAAAAGATTTTCAGAAGAGGAAATTACATAGATCCTCTCAGGATTTAGCATGCAACAGGAAGCCTGGATAAAAGAGACCTCCTGCAGCCCCAAAAACCTTGACTTATTGATTGGGTGTGGATAAATGGAATTCTTAGCATGTGTATCATCTGGTGCAGATGGGAACAGAATTTTGGTTGTTTGCCAAAATTGCTTGGTTATAGTTCCAGTTTTTTAGTGAATGTACTACTTCATCTCATTCTTTTCTGCCACAATATTCACTGATCATTAGTTGACTGTCATTTGTTAAAATGCACTATATCTACCTTCCAGGTTCTGATTCCTTGGAATGTCTGTAGAAAACACTAAAGAATAACCGTAAATCATCTGAAATGGATGCTCACAGATGGTTTCAGTTGGCAGAAGGACATTGTTTATAGAAGATTTACAATGACTGGATTTAAGCCCACTGATTAGCCTTCCTGCAGGGTCTGGGCATAAGACAATTTGGGATACCCTTTAAGCTGATCACCCTAAGTCCAAATAGCTATATCTCTACTTCAAAATGGCGGAAAAACTTTCATCTTATATTTTTTCTTTCAAAACCTAGCATGTTGAGAAAATGATAGAGACAAATTTTTCTAATTAAATCCAAAATTAAAAATCCTTCTTCAAACCATGAATGGCGACTGTTAACAATTTTCATTAGATAAGAAATAGGAAAGAATATAGGGAAATACAATTTTCATTTTTTATTGATATTGACAGGATGAAATTGGAAACTTGTAAAATTATATTTAATGCTTTTGTGTGTTGGCTATAAAACATGTAAAATCATCTACTTAAAAATGGTTTTTTCTATGCTATAAAATGTGTACTTTGCACACATGAAATCCAAATCTAAACTTGTGCCATCCTGACGAAAATATTCATGGATTTTAAATTTAGTTCTGAGCCTTGTTACTTGTGTATAATTTAGTTATGGAGTAATGATAAAGCTCCATTCCTAGGCAAGGATTAATTGTGTAAAATAATCCAAGCTGCTCAATGTTTCATGGCCCGTATCACTGGATATACATGGTTGTTGATAAAGAAAGTTGTTGAATGCATAGCAGCTTTTAATTGTTTTCATATTACCATTTTCAGAAATTCTTTTAGGACTTATTATTGATTACACTTTACATTACGTTACAAACTGTACATTGTATTCACATTTAAACAGCACTTCTTCTACAGTAATGGAGACATAGTTGTCCTATATCCCATGTAAATATATTTAGAGTTTTTATATAATTGCCCCAAATAATGTTTCATTATAATTCTTTTTTTCCAAGAAAATATTGATTTATCTTTTGGATAAAATTGTAGTTTTAAGATATACAACAAACTGGTTGCCTGCTTTTTGAAATTAATTACAAATTATGGTCATATTTTTCTGACATGAATTTATGTATACAGTGGTGTAGGTTTCATCCATGTCAGTGGAGAAAACAACATCCTCAGGAAATTAAGGACCAAACTAAGGCTCTTTAAGACAACAGCTCTGGCTCTTTGCTACTGGGCAGGCGAATATACCTGCCCAGTCTGGTATAAATCAGTATATGCTGGGAAAGTAGATGTTGCTCTGAATCGAGCTAGCAGAATTATTATTGGATGCTTTAAACCTACCCTCTACATAAGATCTACCACCTAGCTGGCATTGCCCAACCTGCTGTTTGTAGAGAAGCAGAAGCATACAGAGAGAGACTTAAATCATCTATATCCAGAGAACCCCTGTTCTATGGCCTACAACCAACTCATTAGAGATTAAAATCCAGGAAAAGCATCCTTAAGTTGATGGAAGACTTGGAAGAATTTGAAAGCAGAATGGACCTATGGAAAACAACAATGAACCAACACTGGATGGAACCAGTTGAGGAGCTGGAACCTGAGTCAGATGAAAACTGGGAAGTGTGGAAATTGTTGAATAGACTGTGCATAGGTACAACAAGATCAAGATCCACCCAGAAACAATGGGACTATCCAGTGCCTTCTGCCCTTTGCGATTGTGGTTACATGGAACAACACTATGTATACCTGCCTTTGCATACTAATCAGTGTATACTTGAGGACCTTACAGCAGCACAACAGAATGCAATTAATGCTGCTAGTTTCTGGTAAGACTCATTTAAATTGTACATATTTAATCTTGTACTTTATATTTTAAATTTTATGTTGTATAGTAGGCCTTATTTTAATTGTGATGCTTCTAAAATGAATAAGGAAACAAACAAATTCATGTATACACATACACATACACACACTCAAATACCAAACTCTATTGCATATAACTAACAATCCTTTAGTGGTTCTCTGTCTTGTAGTAAAATACTGTAAAATATGTTTGTAGTATTCCAGAATATTATCCTTTTTACAATCTTGATATAAAGTACTAATTCTTATTTCCACCTAATTCTTAAGTAACAAATATCTCTGAGTCACAATTTCTAATTAGGGTCATTCTTACAGTTCATAAATCAGTAACAGCATCTTTTAAAATAGTACCTTTAAACCAACTAATTTTATTATAAGGCAAAAGCTTTCACAAGCTGCATCTCTCCTTATCAGATAATATAATATGTTATAAGTACCTTATCAATTAATAATTGTATTTTGTTAATTAATTGTATTCTGAAATAGTCTGAAACCTACTGATATTCAGCTGCCTCACAGTCAATTATAGTATAGCACTAGCATTTCAAGTGCTTTACAGCCCTCTCTAAGTGGTTTACAGAGTCAGCATATTGTCCCCAACAATCTGGGTCCTTATTTTACTCACCTAAAAAAATGGAAGGCTGAGTCAACCTTGAGCTGTTCAGAATTGAACTCCTGAAGTGAGCAGTGAGTTAGCCTGCAGTACTGCTTTCTAACCACTGTGTAAAGTTTCTTTTTTCTGAAATTTCTGCCATGTAATGGAATGTCCTGAACGTTAAGTCTGCTATTACTTTGTATTTGCTTTTAGCCCTGATAACATATTTATGACTATTAAATGTTTTGTAGAAAGTCTGGCAGATAATGGGATATACTATATCAGAGGAATAGCACATCGGAATACCTCTAGTTTTGTATGTGTCAGTATTATTGGTTTAAATATAAGGGCAAAATAAATACCTGGGATTTTTTGTAGGGTTTGGTTCCCATATTAGTATCATTGTCTTATTAATTTTTATTGCTCTGTGATCATCTATTTCAGCTTCGGTGATTGTCTTTATGTAAGTATAGACCTATCTGAGGAAATGAAGAATCATTTTTCATTATAACTTATTAACAATGTATTTGGGTTGAATTGTGAGAAGGGGGCAATCAACTTTTTTCTGTTTTTTTTTATCTGACTATACTGATTGTCAATTGGTGGTGATTATTGATTGTCTGATTGTACTGATTGTCTATTGATTGGTAGTGATCATTGGTGAGTGAATAAGTTATCATTCATTCACTTGAATGCTTGATTTAATTGCATCAAATGAACATTTTGATATGTTGCTGTGTAATCCCAAGATAAAAATTGATAGGATGTAATTTGGGAGAATGCTTTTTTTTTCCTGCTTAAAATAAGCAGCCTCCTGGACCTCCTTTGTCTAACAGTTTGTACCATTGCTGTTCTTTGTTAGCACCTAATTCTATTAAGATTGATTTATAAAGGAGTTTTCTAAATTGATAATTGAAGCTTGAGCTTGTTGATGTGCAACAAATTAATATGTCAACTATAAATTATTTTTAAAAATCTAAACAATAAAGAATTTCACATTTTTTAATAATTTTTCTTAGTTAACCTCTGATCCAGTTCAGATTATTTTAGAAATATTGTTTTATACTGTGTCACATGATAGTCTACCATATTATAATATAATATTAATACATTTAGGTAAATAATCTTTATGATTTTAAGTAATACCAGAATAAAGGTAAAAGGTAAAAAGTTACAACTTATTATCAATTCCACTCATATAGATATCCAATTTTTTTTTAAAAAAAATTCTAATAGCAGATTATATATAACATAAGGTAAAATACAACATTGATGGGTTTCCTCATGCATTCCTTTAGTACATCACAACATGTGAAAAAGTATACCATTTCTAATTCCCTATTTGAAGGGTAAGTATATCACATTGTAACCAATTTAATAACAATGGGAAATTGTTTGGCTTTGTATATGGACTGCAATCTGAAAGCTGGCAAAAGGGAAAGTTAGAAAAAATGTTATAACTAAGTGTATAGTGGAAGAGACAATATAGCATAAGATAAAATCTGGTTAAAAAAAGAGACCACCACACACCAATACTTTACCACTGGCTGTGAGATGTCAAGAAACTGAAAAATCATGAGGCCCAAGAGTGTCAATCTAAATTTACCCCCTTCAATATCTTTTTTAGGGGTTCCAAAAAATTGCTTATCTCTTTTCATTAGGAATTTTCTGATGTATACCATTGCACTATGAAAGGCAAGTTTCCAAAATTTACTTAAAACTTTGCTTTTTGTAGTTTTATCCTCTACATCCAAGCAAGAAAGGATTGCTGCCCAGAATTTGAAATTAAGGACAATTTATGAAAGTAATTTGCTAGTATAAATTATGTGAATCAATAAACCTACATCAGCAGACTTATTTTGTTTTAAACTATTCTTCCAATGTACCTCAACTATAATTATCCATATATTCTTCAAACATTTGGTTAAATGTGGCTGTGTCTATTTACAAAGAATCTAAATTTGAAAAAAATTGACCCAATGTCATATTTAAGTTCTGTTCTAATATTTGACTAGCAAGTAACTATCACACAAAGTAAAACAGGATTTAAAAAGGGATTAATTTTATTATCATGCAATTTTAGAATACTACTGAGATTGTATTTTGGAAATTCTATAACCAAACATTTTCTACAGCATCTGAGTGTGTGGAATCAACAGACTATGACTACAGATGCTGTCTTTGTATGTTTTAAATTAATTTGTTTAGCCAGCTATAAGAATTTAGGCTTCTTTAAAAAAAATCTTCCAGCTGTTTTTTCTATTCAAGAGTCTTTACATTTCTGTATGTATATGAATGGTGATGAGAAGCTTATATATTCACAGGTTTAAGTATAAAGTCAATATTTGGGTTATATCTCTTAGACATGTCAGAATGCTAGGACATTGTACAACTGGAAAACGGATGGCATGGACTCCATGTGCCTTGCAATACTTAGATTTCTGAAATACAGACTTTTCAAAATTAAGACAATGCCAGAAGATTCTTGGATATTTTCAGAAAACTTGGTCTAAGATTTCTTTATTTTGTTGCAGTTCAGAATGCTTGTATTGCAGAAATTATATAATGCTGTAAAAAGCAATTCACATGATGTAATCTCCATAGAAATGTTATGGAAAAATGACTGCTTACATATTAATATTAATATTCATAATCTTATTCTGTTTTCCATTAGATAATTATTATTCTTATAATATTGGTAATATATTATTAAAGGGCAGATACTGTTTTTATGTGAATCAAAGTGAAAGTATATTGCAGAGCAGAAAACAGAAGCAATGCTAGTACTGGAGTGATGGTTTTGTAATTTAATTCATTCATATCTTCCATATCATTTTTCTTTATAATACTTTTAATTTGTACTTTTGGAAGTTTCTACTGTCCTCCTAAATTTCTTTTATTGCTTTCCTTTTCTTCTGTCCATTTCTACCAAGATAGACACTTGGTTAAAATAAAATATTAATCTATCTTTTATTAGGTAAAGATAAAAATTTCCCCTTTCCAATGATAGCCAACTCTAGGAGATAGTGCTCATCTGTTTCTTAGCTGAGAGAGCCAGCATTATCTGAAGACATTTCCATGGTCATGTGATCAGCATGACTATATGCCAAGGGCATGGGACATTGTTATTTTATCACTGTAGTGGTATCTGTTTATCTACTCTCATTTGCATGCTTTCAAACTGCTAGATAGGCAGGACCTGGGATAAGTAATGGGAGCATGGCACTTGGTCTTTCTAGCTGACAAGCTTACAATCTTTAACGGCTGAGCTATTATACCCTCTATCCTATATTAATAACTTTCTACTAATTTTCACTAAGTCTCTTACCTTTAATCATACAAAGCAAATCAACCATGCTTCCTTTGTTATTGTAATTTCTTTCTTTGTTATTGAACTCATGATGCTTTAAAATTAAGAAAGCAGGTATATTTAAAGTAATTGCTACCTAATTAAGACAATAAACTTGATCAAACTTGTGATTAGATGAATGTAATAATACTTCCTCAAACGTATGAAGTAACTGAAATATATTTTCTATCTTTTTTTAATTTAGCAGTGCAATCATATCTTTATAATATTGTTGTAAACTGTACACTTTTAAAATATATTTTTTTAAATATGGAATAGTGCAGTCAGCCACCTCCTATGTTTTGGAAAGTAAATATAGTACCATCAGTCTTTCATTTTTTCTGGACCAAGAGAAATAGGAGCTCATCTTTGTTCCCAAGATTGTCAGGCTAACAAATGAAATTGAAGCCCCACCCTTTTCTGCATCTTGAAGAGGAAAAAAAGAAAAGAAAAGAACAAGAAATCCAATAAGTGATGCACCCAGTCAAAAGGCTTTCTATCTTGTGGGATCATTTTTCTCTCTTCAAAGCATACCCCATGAACCACTGTTATATACAACCAATTCCTAAGTGGGTATTTGGAAAAATCTAAGTACTACATTTTTAAGAAGTTCCTAGAATATTGGAAGCTTGGCATATCTTTGTTCTCCCCTTCATTTCTTCTGAGAAATTTGCTTCAGCTTAAAATGCAAATTAAGCCATTGGCTAGTGGAATCAATGGAGTGAAAAACAAATCACTCTTTAGATTGCATTAAACGACTGGGGGAGGATTGGTCTTTCTCCATTCTGAATAAAATCTTCTAGTGGCTTCTTTATTAGACGAGAAAGCTGAATGACACCTCACTGTCAGCCTTTCTAAATCTCTGCAATAAAAACTTTTATAGGCCTCCATCCATTATGTTGATAGTCAGCCATGGAAATCAAAGTACTTCTTTACTTCATAAGGATTGTCTCCTGTGTGGCTCACCTTTATTCCTATGGGTTTTTCATGTTCATCCTGAGCTAAGGAAAAGAATGAGAATGCCAGAGCAGATAACCTATTTTTATTTTGTCTGGCCTACAGTGTTAGCTTGTCTTAAGGAAGTTCATTAAATTCCCTAAAAATATTTAAAGGTATACAGAAACCCACACTTTTTAATTAGTTGACTCATATAGTTGACTATAATTTTACTTACAGTCATAAAAATATCCCAATTTTTTTCTTTTTCATTTTTAATTTAGAGGATTATCTGAGACAGGACAGCTACCTGATATGTGGCAATACAGTTTTTATTGATTCACTAAGAAGCAACTGATAAATATCTCAATAAAACAAAAATACTGTTGGTGTGGATGAATTTTTCTCTTTCATTTTCAGTGTCCCATAGTTTCGATTCCTGCTTTGAATCTTTTTCAGTTTGTAAATTCAGCAAGACACATCTACACAACAATTTATCTGCATGTTCATTTTCATGGTTTCTAATCTATGAAGTTCTGTTTGCATTTTTCCTGCATATTAATGTTTTCAGGTAATATTCTCTGCTCTATTTTCTCTCTCTGATAACTACACATAATATCTGATTTCTTAATTTTGAAAACTGTGATTTCAGTTGCAAATACATCTGACTCATGCGTCATCTTGAGACATTCAAACAGACAACAGTATGAGCGGAACTTGGTTTTTTCACTCATCTATATTGACTTTGTGTTAAAGAAATAGCTGTGTATGCATGCGTTTTTATATAGATTTAATTATTTACTTTATAAGCCACAACCTCTTCCTATTTCTGCATTTAAAATTGAATGTTAAAATATTTTTACCTACTTGAAAGTTTAAGCATATTAAATAGCTCTTTTCAAAAAGTTTTGATTATTATTATTTTTTAGCTTTCAATATTTTTCTTCTGGACAAAAATTCCTGCCAAATATTTCAAAAACATGCCAATAGTAAAATATTTGGCTATACTACTTCCCAATTAAATTATTTTTGGCAAGTTTTGCATTTGAAAACAGATGAGAAGAGAATCATTTTGCTATCATTGACCAGTTAGTACAGTAACTTCACTGCACATTTATTCCAGTGTTTTTCTCAATGAATAAAATAGAGTAAAAAATAAAAGCCATTAAAATTTATAACACATTGATGTCATTCAAGTACAAATTTTTACCTCAGGCCATCAGTTGAGCACTTAAAATAAATAACTGAAATCTATGAACAAAATAGTTGAAAATAATATTTGGATTTATACAAATTCCACTGAAGCTGCATAAAAAGCCATGTTTTATAGGAATAAATACAACAGATATTACTACAATTTGGAAGTGCATTTATGCACATTTTTTTTCCTGAAGGCTTGTACACCTAATAGGTATAAAATCTAACCATAATCTTATTCAGACAAGTATTGAATATCTAATCCAAATTGGAGTCTCTATTGTCATAATAATTTGAGTTTATTACCTCTCACCTTAACATTCCTGTGCTCTTTTACTCTTCCATGAAGCTTTCATGCCTCAGCTGTGTTTAAGATAGTTCTTGTTCATGAATTCTAAACTAAAGTTTTGTTTATAGGTCATCATTCTATAGTCAATATCTCCAGTTCTGATTGAAATAAACTACTGTTATATATAATGTGATAAGAACATGACTGAAGTGAAAAGAATCTTGTCTATTTGCCAATATTTCTATTTCATAGTTGGTTTAGCACAACTGAGACTGTTTTCTGCAATATTTTTTCAAACAAAGCTAGACAGCTGGGACAGAACTATTTAACTGGAAAAATACTATTGAAAGAAAAATCTTCATCAGGGTCCAGTCCAAGCTGGGAATAAACAAAATGCAGACTGCTTTAGAAATAAGGTTGTAGTTTATTGAAGAGGAGAGCCAGACAGAAAGATGGCTCTGGGAAAGCTGACCACCTGTAGTACGGAGTGGTGGATTTTTATACCTTCTTGAATTTTGTTTGGAGTTGTTCCTGTGGCATGAACTTTGACCTGAGTCTGAGTGTGCCTTTCTGGTATTCTGATTGTGGTGAGTTAATCCTATTATGTCCCAAAGATCATATCCTACTTCCCTGGGGCTGTGGCTGATGACTATGTCCTGTGTTGGATTTTTTTGGTGTGAGGGATTGTTGATTCTAGGGATCTTTGTCTTTCTAATCCAATCAGCTCTAAGCTTCCAAGTGCCAGTCTTTCTGAAAGGATTATGATATCTGCATTTCTACAGAGATGGTTTCTGCTTGGGGGAGGAAGACCTGGGCCTATTAAGAAAAACTGGGCATGTTTTTCTGCCTTTTTAAGATCCTTTGAGGAAATATAATATTCTGCCCTTTTAATATTTCCTTCTCTTGGGGGGGGTGACTTCCCACAATACAAAGTCTTTTTTCTGTTGTTTTATATTTTGAATCATGTTTTGCAACATTTGTATTCTATGAGTTTTCTCTGAATAAAAATAAAAAGTAATTAAACAACAGAAACATAGGTTATTTTTTCCATATCAGATATTAAACATCTGTGGTTGTCATACCTACAAGTAAAAGACGAGGGAGATTTCAAATAGTTTAAAAATGAACAGTGATATGACAGTTGGCAGCTGCAGTTGCAGGAGAGGAGAAGTTGGCTCAAGACAGGAAGGCTAATATGAAGGTAGTAGCTGAGGAAAGAAGAAAGCTGTGCTGTTGTAAAATAGGCAGTAGAACTCAGCATCAGAATGTTTAAAGAGAGATCTAAGCATGGAGAAATTAAAGATTGTATGTATCATTTGTTTCTGGTTTTAAGAGATTATTAAAAATGGAGATTAGTGAAATCTGATCAGAGTGTAATGTTCCTGGGAGATTGGCTAGGTTAAATTATTATGTTAAGAGACAAAACAATGCATATCTAAACATAATACCTCCAAGCAGTTCCATCCTTAAACTCAGAAAGAAACAAAATTCAGAAATAAAGTCTTACTAAATATCTTATTTTATTCTAAACTAATGTTTCCTGAAAGTGAAATGTCTATGACTTAGTAACCAAGCGTCTGCACTTCTATAAACTAGAGAGGCTTATTTGGGTGGTAGCTATTATAGGTTTTAGAGCTAATGTACTATTTCTTGGGCCAATGTTATTAAATAATATGGTTCTTTTTCTTTTTAATGGAACAGAAATGCAACAGGCACACCTATCTTCTGCAATTAGGTACGTGCTCAGACAATTTTTCCCGTAGTTTACATATAACTAGAAAGCTCACTGGTATATAACCATAAGTATCATTTTATGACACTTTATGAAAAATGATTTTGTATTAGAATTTCTGGCATTTTGTAAAAATATATGAACACAGCTGAATAGCACAAACCTTAAGTGTGATTTTGCAGAAATCTTGAGTGGTTTTCAGTAGACTATCACAGCTATTTTGGTCAGTTTAATAATGAGAGCCATAACTAATGCAATACTGCCATTATTATAATATGGCCTTCTGCTTCAAGAACTAAAAATCAGTTTCAAGAGTTAGGGAGAAATGGCTTTGCTAAAATAGATTCTGCTTCAATACTGATGGCATCCTGGCTTGCTTGTGGTCTTTTCTGCTTTCATCGCCACATCCATAACATGAGTTCTACATGTCACCCTCAATATTCAGTTACACTCCATGTATATTTGCTATAGCTGTATGATAGCTTGTGATCTGGAAAAAGGACTTATATTGGCATTTTGCTTTATTCTTTAACATTTTATGTAAAGTACAGAGGTAGTAAGCCATTCTTTCCTGAATATAGAGTTCAGCTGGAATTGCAGATTGTTTCACGAAATGTTTCTCCATACAAAAAAAAATCCTTTTCTGTTTTATGAAATTGGATAAGCTTTTATGCATGGTTGGTCCCATATGACTGCTGCAGAAATAAATCACCCTTTGGCATACACTCAGTCTGCTCTTACCCCCCTTCTTCTTGTGTTCTTGAACTCTATCTCTCCCGTAACTTGGAATGGATGAACTTTTCAATATTTTCATTTTAACAGGTTTTTAAAATAACATAAAAATATGCACCTTGATTTACATTTCTCATAATACATGTATTTTTCACTCCTTTTCATAATCTTCATAAATGTTCTTGTCTTTGTGTTAAAGGCTATGTTTGTGTTTGTGTAATTTGTCTATCCAATTTGTGATATTTGAAAAAGTTTGGAACCTTTTTTGAATTCATGGATTGGTTCAGGACTTTATGTTTAACAGTTCCATATGAAAATATCTGCAATGGCATTAAATAAGATTGGTAATCTTCTAATCTTCATTCACATATGGTAAGTTTAACTCAAAAATAAAGCTTATGAATAGGTTTCTTTCCAATCCAAAAAAGACATTGTTTTAGTTAAAAGTCAACACTGAGTTATGTCTGTATAAAACTTAAACCCATTTTTTTTGAAGAGCTGAAAACAGCCAGGCAGAAATCAAACAGAACCATTATGTAAACATTAAGCAGGTAGCTTCGAATCTAAAAGCCAGGAAGCAAACAAATTTTTGTTGATTCAAAAAGGTGAGACTAAAAGACCTAGAATTAAGATGGGGCTAAAAGCCTGGAAAAGAGAGAGAAAATCAGCAAGAGAGAGAGAAAGGGAGAGAGATATTTTATTTTTGTGCAAGGCAGAAAACCTTAAGGCTTCTATTTTGTCTGTAATACATATGTCTAGCTATGTCATGTCTATAGCTTACTGTGGTAGCTAGACTCTGAATAAATTGGAGAATCAAGTTTTATTATCATATCTGATATGAAGTAAAACATATCCAACCATTCTGCAGTTTGTCAAACTCACAAATTGGAGTTTTTACCCAGGCAATTTGGCTGGTGACATATTGAGTGCTCCTGGGAAGATGGGATGGAAGTGGCTGGATGAAATACAGGTAGTCCTCAACCTACATCAATAACTGGGACCAGAATTTCAGTCACTAAGCAATGAGGTTGTTAAGAAGTCATCATGAGACTGGATCCAATTTTATTACAGTTTTTACCATATTCATTAAGTGATTCACATGATCATTAGGTGAATCATGTGGTCATTTAGCAAATTTGATTTTTCAGTTTCCCCAATTGCCATTACTTGTTGGAAACCAGCAGTGATGGTCACAAATTGCAATCACACAACTTCAGGATGCTGCAATGCAAGATGCTCCCAAATTGCAAATGTATGACTGCAAGTGTGGTATAATGGTCATAATTCTGAGAACAAGTCATAAATCATTATTTCTGAGGCAATAGTAAATTTGAACTGGTGTTAATCAAAAGGTTGTAAATTGAGGACTACCTATAGCAGTCAGTTATATTTTAAGTAATCATTACAACTAATTGATACCGTCCACAAACTTTTGTGTTTAAAAATTAAAAGTGATGCTTAGTCATCTTTAAGCATAATAAAGATAACTTTGGAAATTTAAGTATGTAATTTAAGTAAATATGTGTATTTGGACAGATGAATATGAATGTGTGCATTCATTTAAACATTGGAAAGAACAATCCTTAAACAGCAGAAGAAATAAAAATTAATAGTTTGAGTTTTTAAAATATTATAAATTATCTTACAAAAAACCAAAATGTTTCCTTGATGAAGTAGATGGTAATAATGATGATTTTAATAGAAGTTAAAGTAACAAAATAATGAAAAAAACAATTCAGTAACAAAAACAATATTGTGGATCAGTTGGATTTGGAATTTCATCATTTAATTTTCATATGAGCAAAATTTATTTTCCACATCTGCAAATGTTCTGGGTATAATGAAATGTGTGAGTGTATTTTTTTTCCTACCAGTTTCCAGTATAACAGCACATTTCTACAAAACTGTGAAACACCTAATCCTGATTCATGTTCTTGAAATTCATAAAAGCATGGTTTGCTCGTAACCCTCTCCACAAGTACTGAAATGGGATTCATATACACCCTTGTTAAACAATTCCTTTCCATGCAATTATTTATTATTTCCTTATTTTCCAAATTGAAGAAAGTCTACATTTTTATTTATAGCATCTTGTTAATATGCTTCAGAATCACAAACTGAAAACAAATTTCAATTCTCAAGCTGAGAGATGGGAAAACAAAAAACAAAGCAGCAGATCCCAATAGCAAAGAGAAAGAAGCATATTCTCCTTTTGTTTTATTGCATAAACATGAAAAATATGGAGGTTGTTTCCAGTGCTCCGACATGCTCCAATGAAAAGAATTTTGTTCTGCAGACACTGCATTGTGCATATCAAAATTAACCAGAACATCTTATTTTGAAAGATACATTTTTAAAACAATAAAATTGTGCAGCACACATAACTATGTTTGTGAACTGAAAAATTACAGAAAGAAGCAAACAAACAAAAGTCCATTTTAGCATGCCAACAGAGAATATGTGGTCCATAAATTATTTGGAGACTAGATTATATCTCCATCTGACACATAGTGCCAGTATAATTGCACTAATTACTGATGACACTAACTAGAATTTCATTGTGATGAACAAATATGAATAATATTAAAAGCTACGTGAATTGAAAGAGAATAAATAACCAAGATCTGTTCAAAAGTTCCCTTTTCAAAATTAAAATAACTATAGTAGATAGGATCTACTATATCAGGGGTCCCCAACCCCTGGTCTGTGGATCAGCACCGAACTGCAACATACTGGTAACTGTGTGCAAACAAGCAAAGCCCCACACACAGAATGCAGACATCACACAAAACCACACTTCTCCCGGTCCACAGAAAAACCTCTCTCCATGGAACCAGTCCCTGGTGTCCAAAAGGTTGGGGGCTGCTGTACTATATCGTTACTTTATCATTCATTGAATAATGAATGATAGAATAACAAATAGTCAAGAACTATGTTGCGGACTAACACTTGGTAGAGTAAAGATCTGAAAAGATATTCAGTATGCTATAATGCAGGGATGTCAAACTGTCGGCCTGCAGGCCGGATGCATCATCTGGAAGCCACGCCCACCCCATTACCTGCAATGGCAAAACTGGCCTGATACGTTGTGCGACGTCAAGTGACATTGTGAGTTTGACATGTCTGCTATAATGTATCTATACATACAATAGAATAGCATAAGCAATGGTATTCTCCATGACATTCTATGGAAATGAAAGTTGGACCTTGCAGAAGCAGGATAGGAAGATTATTAAAACTTTTGAACTTTGGTATTGGAAATGACTCCTGAAAATACCATGGAGAGAAACAAATCAACCTGGGATTTTCACACAAAGCAAAAATTACCAGACTATTATCATATTTCAGACACATTATGCAAAGACTCTAATTCTCTGGAAAAACTTGAAAGCAGAAAGAAAGAGAACAGGACAACAGCAGCAAGGTGGATGGATTCAGTTAGGGACTTTGAGAAAATGGAGAAAATCTATATTGTCTCTAACACATAATCAGTTCCTAAAAATATACTGTTCTCATCCATTTTGAAGTTAAAATAATATTTAATGGTTGCACCATAAAACTTATTGCAGAATTTGTTGAAGATTTTCAAGAATATTTGTGCCTTGTGTCTGGTTTGTTCAGTGATTTGTATCTCCTGCTTGATATCATAAGTTGCAGATGTTCTACGTTGTCTCTATTTGTCTTATTCTCTGTCCCTAAAACAGCTAGCAAAATATCAAGATATTTTGGGGTTGCTTTAAAATATAACTACCTGCTTGTAATGATAGTTTCAAACAGGTACTAAAGAGTCTGCCATGTCTGACAATATCCTTACTTGTATTTTTCCAGGACATAAAATGAACAAACAACAAAAGAGTTAGTGGAACATCGTAGTAATTTAACTAATGCAGCTTATTATCTAGGTTATTGCAGCAAAAAAATGGTCATGCTAATCTTGTGGCATCTTTTAAAAAGTGACTATGATATTAAATAACTGGTGCATCTTATTAACGTGAAAATAATATGATACTGCATTCAGAACTTTTGAATGAGCCATTCTTGTTTATCTACTCTCAGTACAATATATGACAAATAAAACATAATGTCACTTGTCTGCTCCATTTATTTAACTTAAATGGAATTTAGGTTAATAATATGTAATTTAAAAGGTACACAAGATAAAATTAATATTGTAGCCATTAATAAAATACCCAAAATATAAAGTCAATGTTGAAAATTACACTTGTCTATTCCAACGTTCTAAATGGCATTTGTTTATTCTATACATTTAAGTTAGTCTTTATTCCATATATATAGTTGAAAAGATAAAAATAATCATTATAGCCAATAAAATACATAAAATATCAAGTCAATGTTGTAAATTTAATGGGGCTTACAAACTATTACCTGACTATATATATGAGTATTATGGCAACATTAACATATTGCAAAGCCCTATTATAGGTAGTCTTTGACCTACAACTATTTGTTTAGCGACCATTTAAAGTTATAAAGGCATTGACAAAGTTAATTACAACTAATCCTCACACTTATGACTGTCACAGCATCAAAATCCAGGAACTTGGCAACCAGCTTGCATTTAGAACAGCAGTATTTTTGGGTCACATGATTGCCATTTGCAACCTTCCCAGACAGCTTCTGACAAAGTCAATGTGGAAGAAGGCAGGGATGGTCACAAATTGTAGACATGTGATGTTTTACTTAAAGATTTGGTGATTCATTGAAAACCTACAACAAAAAAAGGAAGTAAACTCATGATGTGATCACACTGCTTAGGATTTCTTGTCCAAATGGTAGTTATTAGTCAATGACTATAGGTATATACAATTAAATTAAATATTGAAGTGCCTAAGTATAGCAGCAGTTTTTATTTTAGAAGAAATAAAGAAGAAAATTTCAAACATTCAGTTCTGCAAATGCTAATAAGTTTCTAACTGTCCTTTTCTCCTTTTTATGACCTATAATACCTTTTTATCAGGATGACTCAATGAAGCTGAGCGTTTATTGGCTGGATGCCCTTCCTGACACCTATGCAGAGTTTGCAGCAGATATTTTCTCTTTGCACCCTGCTAAACATCTGTTGCTGCCTAGGATTGAACTCTCAACATTCCAAGTGGGAGGCGAGCATCTTAATCTGTAGGTCACCGTGCCACTCTAATAAGTTTCTAACTGTCCATAATTCTAATTTATTGGCTAATTTTCTCATCCTTATAACTATAGAATTAGAATGCCTTGCTAAACAATTTAAAGAAAAGTCCTCATAATATTATGTTCATTCCCAAAGTACTACATTATTTTTATCTGTTCAAGTTTAAGCTCTTTTTTCCCTTCCAACAAAAGTTTTGCTCAACAAACAATCTACAATACTGGTGAAGATATGGTAAGTGTTGGGATTTGTCCAGCTTCTATTGGACCTGACAGGAGAAGGTAGGAGAGAGAAGAAAGAGCCAACTCTTTACCAACCACAGTGATAATGCACAGGGAATAAATCAGTGTAATAGTGATACTCTTCCTCCACTACAGAAGTGAATGTTCATGCTCCTTTCAATAAAACCATATTTTAATAACCCTTATAGTACACATTTACTTGGAGACAGAATACGTCAGTGTCTAGTACAGAACAATTTGGTCATTTCAGCTTATAGGATAACACTGTCAAAAATTATTACAGGATGTTAAAAAAAGAAAATCTATTATACAGAACATACAGACCTGAGCCAAACCAATACTTTTATCCTAACTATGGAAGTATTTGTTTTCCCTTAGTTATGAAAATCTAATCTCTCTGTTTGCTTAGCAAAGCAATGGACACAAGAAGCTTCCTGGAGCTTATCCTGGAAATATGATCGTGGTCTTCCAGCAATATTTTTGTGCTAATTTAAGCCTACAAGATATTTATGCATAACAAAAATCCAAATCCGGCATGTATTAAAGTGTTCACTTGATATTTTCTTCTAGTAAAATGCTGGCAGAATTGTTACAGTGCTAGTGAAGAAATGAACTTAAAATTATTTTCTCTTTAATAATTCTGAGTATCAGGATACATGTTGGTGCTCAATCATGCTTTGAACTCATAACATATGCTGGAACCAGTATGATGTCATGAAAATTATGCAGAGGACTCTCAAAGTTAACCCCTGTGACTCTTAGATGGAAGGAACCCATTCAAGGGTATTCTTCAAATTTGTTAACATGGGGTTTGCTTGTTTGAATCGTGAAGGGAAAGGGGAAGTTCTTTCACCACTGAGACTTCCACTTCTTATAGAACATGCACTTCACTGTTTAAGACAGGGGTGTCAAACTGCCGGCCTGTAGGCCGGATGCATCACGCCATAACTGCGCCCAGCCCATTGCCAGCAATGGGGAAAAAGTCACAATACATCATGACATGTCACGTGACGTTGTGAGTTTGACATCCCTGGTTTAAGACCTTCTAGCATGTGCTGCCCACAGCTCACATCAAAGGCCATATGACACTTATATTTTTGGAAATCTATGTTCTTTGCAGCTTCCAACTCTAGTAATCATGGTCATACAATGTAGCTAATCAGTTTCATGTAGGTTCAAAATCTTCTTACCTTTGTTTTCTTCCTTCCTGTCTGTCAGACTGCCTTTCTGTTTCTTGCTTTCTTGTTTCTAGCCCTCAAAATGTAGCCCAAAGCATTTTGTTGCTAGTTGCAAAGTTGTGTCCCACCCATCGTGGCCCCATGGACAACATTCCTCCAGGCCTTCCTGTCCTCTATCATCTTCTGGAGTCCATTTAAGCTCACGCCTACTGCTTCAGTGACTCCATCCAGCTACCTCATTCTGTGTCGTCCCCTTCTTGTATTGCCCTCAATCTTTCCCAGCATTAGGCTCTTCTCCAGTGAGTCTTTCCTTCTCATTAGGTGGCCAAAATATTTGAGTTTCAACTTCAGGATCTGACCTTCTAAAGAGCAGTCAGGGTTGATCTCCTCTAAGACTGACCAGTTTGAGCGCCTTGCAGTCCAAGGGACTCGCAGGAGTCTTCTCCAGCAACATAGTTGAAAGGCCTCAATTCTTTGGCGCTCAGCCTTTCTTATGGTCCAACTTTCACAGCCATACATTGCAACTGGGAAAACCATGGCCATGACTATACGCACTTTTGTTGGCAGGATGATGTTTCTGCTTTTTAGTATGCTGTCTAGATTTGCCATAGCTTTCCTCCCCAGGAGCAAGCATCTTTTAATTTCTTGACTGCAGTCCCCATCTGTGGTGATCTTAGAGCCCAGGAAAATAAAATCTGTCACTACCTCCATTTCTTCCCCATTTATTTGCCAGGAATTGAGAGGGCCAGATGCCATGATTTTGGTTTTCTTAATGTTCAGTTTTAAACCCACTTTTGCACTCTTCTTCTTCACCCGCATCAAGAGGCTCTTTAGTTCCTCTTTGCTTTCTGCCATTAGAGTGGTATCATTTGCATATCTTAGGTTGTTGATATTTCTCCCTGCAATCTTAATTCCAACTTTTGATTCATCTAGCCCTGCCTTTCTCATGATGTGCTCTGCCTATAAGTTAAATAGACAGGGCGACAGAATACAATCTTGCCGAACTCCTTTCCCAATTTTGAACCAATCAGTGGTTCTGTGTCCAGTTCTTACTGTTCCTTCTTGACCCACATATAGGTTTCTCAAGAGACAAATAAGATGGTCTGGTACTCTCATCTCTTTAAGAACTTGCCACAATTTGTTGTGATCCACACAATCAAAGGCTTTAGCATAGTCAATGAAGCAGTTCCAGTTTTTCTGGAACTCCCTAGCTTTCTCCATGATCCAGCATATGTTGGCAATTTGATCTCTAGTTCCTCTGCCTCTTCAAAATCCTGCCTGTACTTCTGGTAGTTTTCAATCCACATACTGCTTGAGTCTAGCTTGTAGGATTTTAAGCATAACTTTACTAGCATGTGAAATGAGTGCAATGGTGTGATAGTTTGAACATTCTTTGGCATTGCCTTTCTTTGGAATTGGAATGTAAACTGACCTTTTCCAATCTTGTGGCCACTGTTGAGTTTTCCAAATTTGCTGGCAAATTGAGTGTAGCACTTTTACTGCATCGTCTTTTAAGATTTTGAATAGCTCAGCTGGAATATGTCACCTCCACTAGCTTTGTTGTCGCTCAGTTTTTCTAAGGCCCATTTCACTTCACATTCTAGGATGTCTGGCTCAGGGTCAGTGACCGCCCCATCATGGTTATCTGGAATATTAAGCTCGTTCTTGTATAGTTCTTCTGTATAGTTTTGCCACCTCTTCTTAATCTCTTCTGCCTCTGTTAGGTCCCTGCCATTTTGGTCCTTTATCATGCCCATCTTTGCATGAAACGTTCCCTTCATATCTCCAATTTTCTTGAAGAGATCTCTGGTCCTTCCTATTCTATTGTTTTCTTCTATTTCTTTGCACTGTTCATTTAAGAAGGCATTCTTATCTCTTCTAGCTATTCTCTGGAATTCTGCATTCAATTGGGTGTATTTTTCTTTTTCTCCCTTGCCTTTCACTTCCCTTCTTTCCTCAGCTATTTGCAAAGCTTCCTCAGACAGCCATTTTGCTTTCTTGCATTTCTTTTTCTTTGGGATGGTTTTAGTTGCTATCTCTTGTACAATGTTGTGAACCTCCGTCCATAATTCTTCAGGCATTCTGTCTATCAGATCTAATTCCTTAAATCTATTTGTCACCTCTACTGTGTATTCATCAGGGATATGATTTAGTTCGTATCTGAGTGGCCTAGTGCTTTTTCCTACTTTCTTTAATTTAAGCCTAAATTTTTCAGCAAGAAGCTCATGATCTGAGTCAGCTCCTGGTCTTGTTTTTACTGACTGTATAGAGCTTCTCCATCTTTGGCTGCAGAGCACATAGTCAATCTGATTTCTGTGTTGACTGTCTGTTGATGTCCATGTGTAGAGCTGTCTCTTGGGTTGTTGGTCACTCTTTATTCAGCAAAGTGCTCATTTCTTCAATAAAGGCCCTTGAATCTCTGCACATTCTTTATGATGATTTTCTCCTAAGAACAAGAGAAGTTATATGTGTTCCTCTTGTAAAAAGGGGTAATTAACAATGAGAGTTATTTCACATACTAATAACAACAAAGGAAGTTATCAAACTAATAAAGGATGACTTCATAATAGAGGAAACCTCCTTCCATTTGATCTGAAAATATGAAAGTGGAAATAGGCAAGAGATCCTCTCATACTGACTCAGTGAATGATTACATTGTAACTATAACCTAAACCTAAATCTATCTTCTAATAAAATAATTCATGTATTTGTTAATTTATTTTGAGGGAGGAATAAAAATGTAAGGATTTTGCTTCCTTCTAATAAAAGTATTAAACAAAATCCTAATATTTTTATTTCTCTCCCCCTCCCAAATTAACAAATACATGAACCCTTTCCAGGACACTCTTGAATGTATTAATCTGATGAATATAAAGTATTGGGTTGAATATGAGTATCTCAGGTAGCTAGTTGATTACTTCCTTTTTAAAAGGTTGTGAATATATTTAATCTTCTTAGACCTATACTTCTTACCCACAACAATGCTGACTCTGGCCACTCAAATCTTAATTTAGTTAACTTGGTTTCTCTGTCTATTGGGTTGCTTTTAACTGACATTTGTGTTTCTTTTTTCTCTAGACTTTTCACTGAGCATTGCCTTGAGTGTTCTTGTCCTTAAGAAGCTTTCAAAAACTTTTCTTCTCACCTCCATAGGTACGACTGGGAAATAATTTGAGCTACACCATATGTGTCTTCTTTAAGTTGTCAAGAAAAATAACTAAACAATACTAAATCATATTAAGTCTTTTAATCATTTAAGTCATTTAAGTCTGTTAGATATCACCCAGGGAAGAATTTTGATACATATGCAAAAATCATCAGGAGGAAACAGAATGAAATTTGCAGTTATTAATTTGGATATTAAAATGCCAGAAAATGTTTAATGATACTAGCATTTTATTTTATTTTTTATGGTCCATGTAAATTTGTCATCTTCTCATAATCAAGTACATTTAAATATCAACAGCTAATTATAATAGCATTTGCAGTAAATAACAGAAAGAAAAATCCCCAAGGCTTAAAGTAGACTTCTTCAGATTGATATATCAAATGTATCATTTTTTTTTCTTGAATTTGAATTAGCATATAACTTATAACAGCAACA
Organism: Protobothrops mucrosquamatus; assembly: GCF_001527695.2. Lineage (NCBI taxonomy): Eukaryota > Metazoa > Chordata > Lepidosauria > Squamata > Viperidae > Protobothrops > Protobothrops mucrosquamatus. The sequence continues at coordinate 242,964 of NW_015386546.1, forward strand.
TTTCAAGTTAAATACCCATTTATACATCCAAATCATATATTGCACATTTTGGGTTTTTGTATCATTTGTATCTGTCAACATCTATTTAAAATTGATGATATATTTAATAGCTTGAGTTTTGTTTTCAAAAAAACTTGTATAATAGTCTACTTTTAAATTAAAATGATTTGCTTCTTATTAAATGTGTTTTGGATCAGAATTCAGGTAAGATTTTGTATTGACTATTTTAGAAAATATAAATGTAAAAAGTCAAATGTTCTTACTTCAAAGGAATTAGATTTCCCTATCTTTAGGGAAGTCCAACTGAGTTACATTTAAACAAGAGGTTTGATTTTTGGCTAAGAACTAGTTATTTGGGAAGATCAAATCTTTTCTTAATTCTGTTTAGAATGAGGATCAAGTCTCTACAGAATCCTTGATGGTTACTTCAAATTACAGTACAAACTTATATGAATATATGTTGCAAATTAAGAAAGTCCAAGTAAGTCATTGGCTTGTATATTCATAGTATTATGGAAAATTATTGAGACAAAAAGTATTTTTCAAAAATTGGAAATGTTTTTCAAACAATAAATTTAAATATGCATCAAATAAAGCGAGAAAAAAATGCAAAAATGATTCCTGACTTTTAAAGATTGTTATCACTAATAACAATTATAGCAATAAAAACATGTAGCTATAGTGAAAAAATAGTATTATTGTTGATAAGAGAATTAAAGAAATAATAATGCACACTAAGGTGATTTAGAAGTATTGGCTGAATTCATTTAATATATATTTAATGTAGAGGTTATAAGGCTTGTACCTTTGTCAAAACTGGTATTTCAAGTCTGACAAGTCTGGCATATGAACACATAATGAACCAAGAGACACATCTTAACCTACTGACAACTGTAGGTTAATAGTCCATTCAGATTGGTCTCCACTCTGGATACACTTAGGTAAGCCAATTAACAAATCTAAAATTATTTTTTAAAAAAATAAATTGAAGGAGTTTATCATAACTAACACCTTAAAGTATGGTTATAAACTCATTTTGACAGGATATTATATTATCAACAACTGTTGTGAATGACTATTCACCACCAGTACTTTTTCCATTCCATTTACCATGACTTCATTGTTTATAATTCTTTGCAAACTTGTATAATTCATGATAGCACTTAATGTACCTGATGAAATGAACTCTAGTCTGCAAAAGGATTTGCCATAACTGTTATGCTGCAACAGGCTAACACTTCTGTTTCTCTGTAAAAGGTAATGTTTAAAAACATTAGGTTGAAGATTCCTTTAAAAATTACTTTGACTTTATTATATAACTGCTGGAAAACAAGATCAAGTTCTCAAGGTCATAATTATTATAGACAAAGGTACAAACAGGTAGCCATGGGTAAGAAAGTTGGTGATTCAAACATTCTTAACAAAGTGTGGCTTCAGCATAACATAGGATTAGCCAGTCATCAAGAGATCAAGTAAGATCTCTCTTTTAACAATATGTGTAAATGTTTTTGTCTATGCTGCATGATAAAATGGAATGGTCCATAGTAGAGTATGAATAAAGAAAGGTTTACCATGCCAAATCTCAGAAGCAATGCAGTTAAACACTGAGCAATTGAGGTTTCAGAAACAAAGTGTTTATTTGTTTATGCAATAAATCAATTTCTAAGACCACTCACTTTCCAACTTACTAAAAAGTAAATGCAGGAAGGAGAACAGAATCATCCTCCTCCTCTTCCTCCTCTTCCTCCTCCTCCTCCTCCTTCTTGTGTTTTAGGTTATATAAAATAAACAAAATGCATTATTTTCGTTCTTGCATGGACTTTTTAAAAAAGTTGCATTAATTTATCATATTTTTGCTAGCTGTCCTGAGTGGTGTGTGAGCCCTACAAGGATAGAATACAGATTGTCTTATAAAAATAATATAATAATTTTGTGCAAATTTGTTTTTAAAGATGCTATATATACTTGATTAGGAAATTGTGCCACATCCTAGGTGCAAGATTATTAAACAAATCCAATTCTGCAAATAATTTTAGAAAGTATGAAAGCAAAAAGTAGAAAGAACAAGCAATCCTATCTGCTTCATAAAAATAAGAAATAAATGCTTGAATGTTATTATTTTTTTTTAAAAAAAATAGGCTTCTACTAATTTAGGAACTGCATATGCATTTTAATTAAGAATAGGTTTGTTGCTAATTGAAATAATATTCAATATTACATATTCTATTAAACCAATCCACACACCACTAATGTAAATCAAATGGTGCTCATTTACAATCTGCACGTTCATTAGTGAAGCAACAGTGACCAAAAACAAATACCCTATATCATGTTGTCTCTACAAATTAACACAACATGAAAGCAGAAGAGTAACAGACCTCCTAATTAGTATTGTTCTTCAGGGCAAATATTGTGTCCCACAAAGCTGAAAACAGCAAGAGTGGTATTTTGCCTAGTATAGGCATTTTTCTTCTTCTTTCCATTCATGGTCCAGTTCCTTTTTTTTCTAGATTCATTGCACATGCAAAGTTTTCACTGATGTCAGTGGAGCTCCAGGTGTTGAATAGGTGTGGTTTATATAAAACAAGAACCCGACAATATACACTATAGTGTGTGTGTGTGAGAGAGAGAGTGAGTGCACACACGCGCGCACGCACGTGTGTGCATGCGTGTGTGCATGCGTCCGTGTGTGTGTGTGTAAAACCTGCTGGGTGACTTTGGACCAGTTTCTCTCAGCCCCACTCACTTCATGGGGCTATTATTGTGGAGAAATAGGAGGAGGAAGGGGTATTAGGTATATTCGTGCTTTGAGTTATTTATAAAAAATAATGAAAGTGGGATGTAAATAAATAAATAATGTAAGTTAACATTATATAATATATAATTATTGGTTTGAGATCTGTTCATAACTACTATTGAAGGTTCAACTGTTAACATATCATTAAGGGTAAAACTAAAAAAGGGTTTTTTGAAAACATCACAAGATGCTGCTTGATGCTGCTGGGAAACAAATGTGGCATGTGGCATAATTTGTATCTCACAAAACAGAATGAAAATATTTTATAAGAGAATTTTAACTTAGGTATCTGGTGGTAAAACATTTCTTTGAAGACATCCAGGATTTCTTTCATCATAATGTAGTAGCTTCTGTGATGCAAAACACGCTCAAACCTATAATTGCATCTATTCCAAAGGAGGTCTCTATATTTTTAATGTACCTATTGTATTTCAAAGTTTCTCAGGAAATAGTTTGCAGACAAGATATGTTGAGTAAGGTAAGCCCCTTGACATCACAAGTAAATTTGAAAAGTTGGAAGAAAGCAAAACAAACAAAAATGACATAAATTTTGACAAGGAAACAATGTTGCTTAATTGCCAAAGCTTATTTTATGTAGAAGAAAGGAAGAAGAAATAGAAAAAGTTGGCTGTACTTTTTTGGTATGTTCATGAACTTTTAATTAACTAAGTTTCAAAAATATGACAATCATAGTGTTGAAAGCAGACCAAGTTTTGATTAAAAAGTCTGTGAAAGATTACTTGGTAGCAATCAGGATGGGTCTCAAGGCTTATGCCCAAAGCACTCTTACATTGAATAAACACAAACAAATGTGTGGATATTGTCCTTGATTGCATGAGCATTTTTTTCCTTTCTTTTGTACTGGCAGTCCAAAAGGAATTGACATAATAGCACCATTACATAAAAAACAAGAATATACATGTGGGTTTTTTAAAACTGATATTAATAATTTCACTAATCTGCATAATATTCTGCATAATATTGGTTTGCCTAAAATACTAAGGCAAAACATGGTTTATTTGGCATTCCGGGTACTGTGAATCTAGTCATAATAGTAATAATAATAATAATAATAATAATAATAATAATAATAATAATAATAATAATAATAATAATAATAATAATAATAATAATAATAATAATAATAATAACCTACAGATGAGCAAACATGATTTTCCACAGTATATAAATCTGGCCAATGGATTATAGAACTTCCAACTGAGAGGTATAAACAAATAATAGGAATACTAGGAAAAGGAAGGAAAGAATGTATGATGCCAATAAAGAAGTATTGGGTTCTGTTACAGGCTTTTAAATATGCATTAGACGGTAATCAGTGACCGAAAATATCCTATAGATGAATTCTAATAAATACATTGTTCTCTAAAGGGTGGTAATATGGTCTAATAATTTGGATGTGAGGAGGCCAGCCTGTTCAAACCTAGATAAATTTTTGAGATCATTAATATATTAATTAAAATATTATTGAGTGTACTTCAGGAATGGTTTCCATATGCAACAGAATGAAAAGACTAAGTATGAAACTGAGATGACAAGTATTTTTTAATGCTGACTATGCAAAAAGAAATTTTTCCAAAAGTTTTTAAAAAATGAAATGAAATCTCAAAACAGTACCAATTTAAGAAGAAACTTTTTTTCAGATGTTTTGGTTTCCCAAAAAAATTTCAGATAAAAATTATCAAACAGCAAGTTCCAACTGTTGTCTGTTTAGATCAGAAATTATAAATGTGATGCTTTCTAAAGCAGTCTAGTCAACCATTCTGCTGACAGCATCCAAAGGAAGCAGAAATTCAGAGATAAATAATCAAATTATTTAAATGAAAGTGTGATGGTGACTCTGAGTGTTTTAGGCAGATGGAATTTAGTGGTGAAGCTTTGGGGTTCACCGTGAAGTTGTGAAAATTATTGTTATGTTAGCTGGTTTTTTAAAAAATGCCTCATTTCACACAACGATGCCGCGGAAGTGATGTCCCGGTGCCTGGAGGCCGTGCGAGTCTGGATGGGGAGGAACAGGCTTCGTCTCAACCCGTCCAAGACCGAGTGGCTGTGGTTTCCGGCGTCACGTCATAGCCAGTTGGTTCCATCTCTGGCTATCAGGGGCGAGTCATTAGCCCCCGCAGAGAGGGCTCGCAACCTGGGCGTCCTCCTGGATGCTCGGCTGTCTTTAGACGATCATGTGACGGCCGTGGCCAGGGGGGCTTTTCATCAGGCTCACCTGGTACGCCAGTTGCGCCCCTTTCTGGATCGGGACGCCCTACGCACAGTCACTCAAGCCCTCGTTGTTTCCCGCCTGGACTATTGCAATGCTCTCTACATGGGGCTCCCCTTGAGGTGCACCCGGAGGCTCCAGCTAGTTCAGAATGCGGCTGCGTGGGGGATTTTGGGGGCCTCTAGATGCTCCCATGTAACACCT
>NW_015386546.1:249007-258821 GCF_001527695.2 Protobothrops mucrosquamatus
AGTCTGTCTTTTAATTTTTGGACTATACTCTAACTTGGACAATATATTCTTCTCGTATTTGAGTTGGAATGTGGAAAAGTGAACTTAAAATGGCGATGATTTGATACTTTTCAGCAAGAAGTGAAAGTGATTTCCGGTTTGAACTTTTGTTATTTCTAACTGGCGCATTACATGCTTTGGCTGAACTTTCTATAAGACTTCTTAACAAATTGGATTATATTGTAAACATGGCTTCGAAAAAGACTGCGCCCTCGATTGTAAAATACACATCTTCGATGGCCCAGACACCTCAGTCAACTTCAAAAACTTCTCACTCGTCACACCCTCCATCTTCTTCGTCTCCACCGCCCTCTGGTAAAGAAATGCAGGACCTGATGGCTGCAACTATTAAGCAAATGACTGAGATGTTTCAAGAAATGGATGTTAGAATGCAAAATAGATTTGATCAACTATCACAGCAACAATTGGATTTATCACAACAACAGCATGATTTGGCACAGAAGCAAGATGATTATTGTTCTAATGTTGCAATTGCCTTTAAAGGTCTGGCGGATTATGTCGATGCAATAGCAGAAAGGGTGGAGCAGAATGAGCAAAAAGCAGAAGGAAGTGACCAGAGACTTGAACTTGTAGAGGAGGGTCTGGAAAACGTTAGGAGTGATGTGCTGATCGCCCAATTCCGGGACATGGAATTTGCAATTCGGATTTGTGGGCTAGCTGAGGACCCAAAGGAGAACTTAAGACAAGTAATTGCAGATGCACTTGGGGATGCCTTATCGTGTGGTCAGGAAATCTATCTTGAAATAGAGCGTGTGTTTAGGGTAAATTCCTGGATCGCAAAGCAAAGGAATTTACCTAGAGACATTGTGATATATTTTACAAGAAAGTCTAGACGTAATGAAATAATGCAGCTCTTTTACCAACAGAGATTTAAAATTTTGAATCAAGACATCATTCTTTTAAAGGAAATTCCAGCAAAAATACTTAGAGCACGCAGAGATTATGCCTTTTTGACACAGGAGTTGAAGCTCAGACAAATAAATTTTAGATGGGATATACCCGTGGGCATAATTGTAACAATATCTGGCAAACGCTACAGGCTTAATTCGATTAGCAAGGCTAAAGACTTTATGGCGTCTGTTTTACAATTAGAACGCCCACCTACACCTCAGAGGGCTGATGTGCCTGAGCAGATGATTGTGGATTTTTCTTCTGCCTCTGTTCAAGATTTAGAGGAAAGCTCAAAAGCTAATGGAAAGGAACAAAGAATTACGCGCGCAGCTCATAGACGCAAAGAAAAGGAAAGACAGATGACAGCTCGACCACCAGCTGATAGCCCTCCAGCTGACTGTCAAATACCGGCTATTTCGCAGCCAGTAGGCGGCGCTCGTCCTAAGGTCTTTGTGAAATCATATGCGGCTAGTCTCGTCAGTGGAATAAATCCTCCTAATGTGTAAGTTAACATCATGGAATGTAGGGGGACTCAATGTTCCCCATAAAAGACGTAAGATTTTTCACTATCTAAGACATTTTAATAATGACATTATATGTTTACAAGAGACTCATATTGTGGCTAAAGATCAAAAACTACTATTGAACTCTAAGTTTGGAGAGCTGTTTGCTGCACCTGCCTTAAAAAAGAGAACTGGGGTTGCAATGTATATTAAAAGTCATCTTTCACCTGTTTTAAAAGAAGTTGACAAAGAAGGAAGATACTTATTCGTGGAAATAAATTTAAATGGAAGAAAGTGTTTAATAATAGGGGTTTATGCACCCAATCAACTTGTAGTTCAAAAGCAATTTTATAGACATTTACATCAGAAAATTGTGGCGATGGACTATAACTCTTTGATTGTTATGGGAGACTGGAATGGGGTTCTGGATACGCTAAAAGATAAAAAAACAACTTCTAAGGATGTAACCCTTTCCAGATTACCTAAGTCCTTTTTTGCTATGAAAGATGACTTAGAATTAATGGATGTCTGGAGGNAAAAAAAAAAAAAAAGAAACAATGAATAAGTCATAATAATTACAGAACTATTAAAAAATAGTGATGGAATGAGATATATGAAATAGGCACACACACATACACACACATATCACAGACATTAGAAATAATTGGTTTTCAAATATGTTACAAAAAACTTTTGTATGATTTTTTCTGAAAAAAAATTCATCTTGTGAGAGGCATAGTCTGATTGCAGTCTAATCCAAAAATACAGCTTATTTTGAATTCTATTAATTTATTCATATTCCTGCACTTTCTAATTCACCTGAAAGCACACAGGTTAATTATTTTCATTTGTTATTATGTATCAATATTTAATTATTTTTCTGAGTTTCGTCTTGTTTGGCTGATGCATATATCAACAGATAAGAAGAAAATACCAGCAGGAGTAAGGAATCTCAAAATTTATAGGGGAGAAAAAGCAATTAAAAGTTTGGTAGTAAATATCCAAAGAAGAATGAATATGCACAATAATCACAATTATTATTTTTTTGCAATAAATGAGATGAAAGCAAAATGGAATGGAACTGGTCATATCATATCACCATACATCATAGAACTGATTTCCACTCTAACTCTACGCAACCTCCTCTTATCATTGATGGCAACCATCAATGCTAAGAAGAATCGGGGTGATGGTCTATAGAATTTAATATAATTTTGTGTGTGTAACATTCTGTTCAGAGTCCGCTTTAAAGTAAGTTTGGGATAATAACCATTGACTGGAAAAGGTACTGAAATATTGAAACATTAAGGTGCATTTCCTTCAGTCTCTAATGTGCTATAAAAATGTAATATTTATAAAATTTGTGAACACTTTTTCCATAATTTGCTTAGTGCTAGACATGTCATCAGATAAAAGTGAGTATTGAGTTTACACCAAATGAAAAATAGGAAACGGAAAAGGATACATATTTTTAAATCTTTCTTGTGTTCATCCATCATAATTCAGAACAGTCACATCTGTCAAAGTAGAGACATGAACTTGCAAAGAGCGTATTTTCCCCAGGGCAAAGCATTCCTCTGTATAATTAAGCACATTAATTATACTCTGAAGTGACTCGAAGTACTAATATGAAAACATAATAAAATTAATATACTTTATATCCTTTTAAGGATAAGATTATGAGGATTTTTACACAGCGTGGAGAGTTACTGAGAGGAAAAAAACACATAAAAGGGATTTAATGAAATGTTTCTAGTACATGTTGCTTTGTTACTCTAAGCCAAAGGTTATTACCACAGGCTGCTGATTCACAAAGATTTATAATTAGAAATTGTTTCAATGTACAGTATTTGTTTTCTAATACTGCAGTAAGAGGAAATGACAGACTGTACATATATACATACTTACAACGTTTTCTTTTCTTTTCTAATAAAAGGAATGCCAAATATGTGGCATAATTCACATAAGAGGATTAATTACTATCATTCTTTACAGATAGGGATTAATCATCATGAGATTTACATTGCTTTTTTTCTCATTTCAACCCATCACTTTCAATCTATCCTTATATCCAATGTAATCAGCAAAAACAATTATTAACCTTTTTTGTCTTTATATAGAGTTAGCTAATCAGATTTTCCCCAAACCCTTTGGAATTAACTGGCTGAAATAGTATAAAATTTACTAGATTCCGTAAGCACCATTTTCATCAATCTTGTTTTCATTTCCCCAATTTCACTACCAGAAAAAATATATGCATGCTTAAATTTGCAGATATATAATAATGTGAGAATTCATCTCATTCCCTGGGTATTGTGGGACTTTTTTTCAGAAATAGATTATTAGTTACTCAAAGCAAAAAAAAAGAATTTTAATTCTACTTAGGAAGACAAGACTTTAGTCCTGTGCCAATCCCTTTAATCTTTATCTGCATTTGCACTATACAACTGTAAATTTGTGCATGTGCCCACACACACACACACACACACACACACACACTAAGAAGCATATTTTAAACATGAAATATATTCATCAACTCATCTGAAACTTCAGATAAGATGGCAGAAAGTAGAAGCAACTTTTATATCCTATATTTAGGGATCCCATGCATTGTAATAGCATTACATTTTATCATTCAGCTGATCTAGTCTATAATTCATACCATTTTCTCCAGATTAGAAGTAAAATTTTCCAATTGAAAATTCAGTTGACACTTCCTTTCCAAAGATCATTTAAAAATGTAATTCTATTTTAAAAATTTAATGATTATATCCATTCCATTTAGTAAATTTGTAGAAATAAACATTTAGAAGGTCAAGATCAAATAACTTACAAAAATGTTCATATGAAGTGTAGACATTATGTGAAGTGATCTCAGTGTATACTATATATAAAACATGGCTACCACTAATATCTTAGTTCTTCAAATCTATGTTTCCTGGTAAAATATATGGGAAAATCCTATTTGTATGTACATCCAGTTAGGGTTAGAGTTAGGGTTAGGGTTAGGTCTCCATGAAAATATTTTATCTGCATTTCCAGGTAAAATACATGGAAAAATCCCATTAAGGTATAAATCTACTTAGGGTTAGGTTAGGCCTCTATGAATTCAGAGAATAAAATAGACAGCACCAATAGATTCATAGAGCATGGGTATGCTTAGGAGGCCTCTTGCAATTCAAAACTTCTTCATCTGCATTTCTTGGTAAAATACATAGAAAAATTCCTATTAGATAGAAATTCAATTCAATTTAAGGTTAGGGTTAGGCCTTCATGAATTCATCACCATAAACATCACCAATAGATACAAGGGTCTCCTACATTTCAAATCTGCTTTATTTGGATTTTCTGGTAAAATGCTGTATATGGAAAAATCCTATTGGGATGTCAATCAACTTTGAGTTAGAGTTCTGATTTTGGTTCTGGTTGGGTTTAGGTTTAGATTTCGAGTTATAGTTATACCTCCGTCAATTTGGGGAGTAAAATAGATATAACCAATAGATTCATAGAATGTTCGTATGCTTCGAAGGCCTCTGATATTTCAAATCAGTCTTATCTGCACTTCCTGTTCCAGTTACTGTAGGGTTAGTCCTCCATGACTTCAGTGACTAAAACTGACATCGTCAATAGATTGTTAGAACATTGGTATGCTTAAGAGGTCTCTCAAATCTTGAGTTTGCATTATCTGTGTTTTCTGGTGAAATATTTGTAATTTTTTGGGGAGCAGAATTATTTTGGTGATAAGATCTATAATGAAAATCCATACTAGAGAAAGACAGGGGCTAGTTCCAGCTATTTGTTCAAGCTGTTTCTGTCTGAAGTGTCATTTTGGCAGCATCATCTCAATAAAACCCAGAGTTTACACTTAGTTTCACTTTTTTTAAGATTAAGCTTGCAGATTCATTGATCAGAAAGAGTAAACTATATAGCTTTGAATCATGTTAAAATCACATTAAAATATAAAGTACTAAATTATTTCCACATGAGTTTGATATTATGTTTACTTGTATCAAATACTAATGATAAGGATCTGCTTTGACAATATTTAGTACAAACAGAAATAATGTTTATCTCCAAAATTTATTTAATATTGACATTAATATTACAATCAGATATTAAAATATGCTTATATTAGAGGATATGGGAGTCTTTTATGGAACATTAGGGCAGTTACCCTTTTGAGAAATGCCTGTCATGATTTTTTTCTTTAGGATGAATTCCTAAAATGGAAGAGGAAAAGAAAAAGGAGTAAATGTGGAAGAAAATAAAAAGTGGATCTTAAAGTTGGGACAATGATTATCCTTAGTTAAAAAACATTAATAACAAACCGATTCATCTAGAAGTCAGTGATAATTGACTAATATCAACATATGAAGAATTAAAACTAATAATTGTATTATCCGCTTAAATTTTATTTTTGTTATTGAATTAAACTATGTTCTTTTAACAAACTTGATTAAAAATGAAACATCACTGATGCCATTTATGGAATTAACTGTGCCTTACATACAGCCTTTTCCTAAATCTTCCCTATAAGATATCAAGCTTTATTACCAATGAAAACTGATTTCAATAAGTTAATCTCAGTTAAGATTATATACATAGATTCAGAAAGAATGTTCTAGTCTAGCTTAAAAAAAATCTCCTTAGTGAGACTATATTTTTTCTTTTTAGATCACCTTATTTCCATGTAGTTATTGGAAAATATATTTGTAATAAAACAATCATACAAATGTTATACAATGGTACCTCTGCCGTATATAGTGTTTGCTTCTTAAACCATTTTGTCAGGAAAAACAGAGGTCTCTCTTTTGGCACAATTCGGGGACTGATTAAAATATAAGATTGAAATATAGTGAAAAAGACCTGCAACTTTCATGATTTGGTCAAAAATAATGCAAATTGTTTTATGGGGGTTCATGGATCTGAATGTATGTGTATTACTGGTCATCCTGACCTTCCTCATTTATCAGCCAGAAGGCGCAAATCTAGAAAGCCCTTGCTGGTACTTGCATAACATATACTCAATAACTTTGATATTGATTCCCAATGGAAAGCCAAATGAGTTGTTGAACATCCAGACATAGGAAGACATATAATTGACCCCAGACAAAAGGTGCTAGACTTTGAACTATCATGCCAGCAGTGGACAATCCTAATAGGATTTGTACCTTACATGGTTGTCTGTCAGGAGTCACTCTGTAAATCAGGTGTGGTATCCTCCCCTCAGTGTGACTGTGGGGTGCCATATCAAACTGTAGATCACATCATGACTAGCCGTAAGCTGAGGGCATGTACTGGTCCAGTACCTGATTTTTTTTTCATATAAACAATACAGCTGTTCAGTGGTTATATGGCTTAGACATTGGTATCTGAATAAAGATCTTTTTAACATCCATATTTTACTGTTTTTTTAATCTAAACAAAATATGTATTGATTGTCCATGTATGATATGCCATATGCTAAATAAATAGTAGCCATATGATGCTAATAGCATGGTTTCATTTGATTATGTTGCAGATATCACGGTAGGGGTTATGGGTTTCTATGTTGTGAAATTTTAGTGTGTTGTAAGCCACCTGAATCACCTGTCCATGAACTTTAATTTTTTTAAAATATAGTCTGGGTATGTTTGTAAAAAAGAGAGACTGAGAGAAAAAAAATCAATGGCAATTCAGTGTATAGGAAGAAAAAGAGAAATCTTTGTTTTCCTTAAATGAGAGGGATATTTTTTTCCCCCATGTTGGTAGAATTGATTCTTACTGAATTCCTGACAGAGAGAATGTCAGGAATGTCCACTTCTTGCACATTGCAATATCAGTGCTTTTCATCCTTTTTTACCCAATATTAAATTTTAATAAATTAAAATTTCATTTAGCTCAACATAACATAAATCAAATGTTAACAGTGTTCTGAATATGAATGACTTCAATCCCAAGATGATATTGTTATGAAAGAGAAGAGACCCAGTATTTTTAATATCTGCAAAAGCCATTATGAATCTCTCTCAAGTCTATCAAATCCTACTATAGATTTGCATTTTTCTTGTTGAGAAAAGAATTCAGACACTAGAAATGTCTGGCTAGTAATTTCAGAAATACAAGGAATATAAAAAAATTTAAGTTCATTTATGAAGAGAACAGCTACATGTAAATATAGACAAATATGCATGCACTGTAGCTTATGTTCTTTCTTATATTCTCTTGCAATATGCCATAGCCATGTGATCACCATTTGCTACCTTCTCAGTCAACTGGCAAGCAAACTTAATGGGAAAAGCCAAATTTTCTTAACCAGGTGATTTGCTTAGTGACTGTGGTGGTTCATTTAATGACAATGAGAAAGAAAGGTCCTAAAATGGGTGTGATCATGTGATGATTCACTTAATGGCTGCATCATTTAGCAACAGACGTTCCAGTCCCAATTTTGCTTGTACATCAGTACACTTACTGCAGTACACACATATATATGAGTTCTATTTTTCACAATACTGATGTGGAGTGATAAGAACAAGCACATTAGTCATTTTCATTACAGGACAAAAATCTGAAGGACGCATCCATAAACAGAAGTAACCAAGTCCTTCCCATTTGTTGTGCATGTGAGGGAGGTGAGGAGCACAGTGAACACATAACATGTCTTCTTTTGTCCTTAGCCAGTTGTGATAAAAAAAAATTCATTGCCAACATGACAAAAAGGGATTTTTATTAATGAAAAACTTTGTGCAACAAATAAGTGTTTGAACTTGAAGTTTTAATCTTAGGCAGCTTTTCCAAAGAACGTCTATATTGCGTTTTTATCAATTCTCATGTTGCATGCCTTGTGTTCTGTTGCTGAGTCTGAAGCCCTGGAATGTAATGAGATCATCAGCCACTGACTCGAGAGATTTCCATGTTCTTTCAATCTTTCCAGCTAAAAGCTTTTTTCATTCTAACATTTCTTAAAGAGCAATGCTGTGTAACCGTTCACAATTTTTCAAATATATAACTAAAACACCAAATTAGAACAATGCAGTGGCCAACCCCTTCCATTACACAGATGCTCCCTAGTTTATTGTTGTTGTTGTTTTAAAAAGCAGGCATGGTTAGATAAAAGCACACAAATTACCCTCATTACCTTTGAGCTGTAACAACCAGCCCTGTAGTCATGATGGAGATGTGGATTCCAGATTTTATCCTTTTATATTTCAAAGCTCAGCTCCTTCAGAAATATACTTAACAGTCCATATATCATTTCATTTTGCTCTATATTTATCCATCTATCCAAAATTTGAACAAAGCATATTCAATCAGTGACCTCTCCACCATAGGGAAAACAATAAGGCTAACTGTAATCCTAATCACTGTAATATGGACAATATTCCATAGATCCATTTTGTGTATGTGCATGTAAGCGCAGGTAGACATTATTTTTGAGAAGCTGGAATATAAACAACAGCATGATAATGCCATTTTGAAATGAACCATGCATATTTCAGTTGTTTGGAACAGTTTGGCACATACAAAGAAAAACACACACAAATACTTTATTTTGTTTTGAAAATGGCTTAATTTTTTTTAAAAAAAGAAATGCTGTTTGGGATAATCATGGAAAACTGTAATAGATATTTTCCAGTCTCATTTATAGTTAGATGAAATTAATGTGGAGCTTTTTGTTATTTTGATAGGCTTTTCCTCAGATTTCTTTCCACTGGAGTTGAATGAATATTTATAAGATAAGCTGTCACTCATGGCTATCTCTTTCATTTATTCTTTTCAGTATCCACAAAATCTGCCACATAGAGGAATAATTAAGAAAAACATGGCCATATTTAACATATAGCAATTGATCAGTCCTATTGACATCAGCTCAAAATGTGTCAATAGCATAAGTTCAGATCAATTATGGTCACCATATCACAAAAAAGATGTTGAGAGTCTGGAAAAAAATTAGAGAAGAGCAACTAAGATAATCAAAGGCCTGGAAACCAAAACATATGAAGAACGGCTATGGAACTTGGGTTTGGCCAGTCTAAAGAAAAGAAGAAATAGGGGAGACATGATAGCAGTATTCCAGTATTTGAGGGGCTGCTACAAAGAAGAGGGGGGTCAGGTTGTTCACCAGAGCACCAGAGGGAAAGACGAGAAGCAATGGATGGAAGCTGATCAAAGAGAGAAGCAACCTTGACGTGATGACCCGTTGCCTGGAGGCCGTAAGGGTCTGGATGGGGAGGAACAGACTCAGGCTCAACCCTTCCAAGACCGAGTGGCTGTGGCTGCCGGCGCCGCGGCATAGTCAGCTGACTCCATCGCTGACTATAGGGGGCGAAATTCTGGCCCCCTCGGAGAGGGTGCGCAATCTGGGGGTCCTCCTGGATTCG
>NW_015386546.1:259254-260975 GCF_001527695.2 Protobothrops mucrosquamatus
GCCTAGGGAATTTTAGCGGGGCTTTTTAGGGGATTTTTAAGGACAATTTTAATGATCGGCCTGTTTAAATATTTCTTTTTAATTCGGCTTTTAATTATTGTATTTGTATTGTAGTTTTTATGAGGCTGTTAGCCGCCCTGAGTCCCATGAGGAGAAGGGCGGGGTATAAATTAAATTAATAAATAAATAAATAAATAAACCTGGAATTAAGGAGAAACTTTCTGACAGTGAGGACAATCAACCAGTGGAACAGCTTATCCCCAGAAATCGTGGGCGCTCTATCGCTGGAAGTTTTTAAAAAGAGACTGGATAATCACCTGTCTGAGATCACCTGCTTGAGCAGGGGGCTGGACTAGAAGACCTCCAAGGTCCCTTGGAATGTGTTGGAATCTCCTGAACAGCATCTCCACCAGTAAACAATTGAAACTTTTATAAACATTCTGTGAGGTTTCCGTGTAGTTTATTTTTTTTAATAATGTAGGAATTTAATTTTATAGTATTAAATTAATCTTCTGTGGGTTTACTAGGACAGATATTTGAACATTCAAATTCTGAAAAATGAGATAATAGAGGCCCAAACAAAAATAATATCACAGAGAAAGAGAAACAAGAGACACCAGAGGAAACCAGCATGATTGCAGAAAGAGCTCCTGACAAACTGAGAGATAAAAAATGGAAAGACGGGCACAAAACTAGAACAGAATTCCAGCAAAAGGTCCAAATCTGCAAGAGCAGAGTCAGGAAGGCCAAGGCTCAGAGTGAACTAAGACTTGCAACAAATGCCAAAAATAACAAAAAGGTTTCTTTCCACATGTAAGGACCAAGAAGAAAGTAAAGAAAATGGTTAGTTCACTACTGGGAGAAGATGGCAAGAAGGTGACAGGCAGCAGGAGAAAGCAGAACTGCTTACAGTAATTCCTTTTTTGCATCTATCTTCATGCAAAAGGAAAAAATAATCCAACCTATCAAAAGCAGCACTGTGGGAAACAAAACAGGAATGGAGATCAAGATAGGCAAGGATTTGGTAAAAGATAGAATAATGCAGGATAGACAGTACTACCACCAGATAGATTTGCAGTTGACTAACCAATCACACCCAATGTGCAGTCCTCAATAGAGCACATCTACATGGAGGGAAGCATGCAGGGGGGTATCTCAAGGTTCTGTCTTGGGTCCAGTGCTTTTCAATGACCTAGATGAAAGAATTAATGTGATGTTCATCAAACTTGCAGGTGACACTTACCTGCAAACCTGGGGGGAAATGCTAACATATTGGAAGATAGACTCAGGATTCAGAAGGATATTGTCAGCCTTCACCATTGGACATTATCCAACAAGATGCAGTTCAGTGATGAGAAAAGAAAGGTCCTGCACTTATATAGGAAAAACCAAATGCACAAGTATAGGATTTATTATTTATTTATTTATTTATTTATTATTTCAATTTATATCCCACCCTTCTCCCGAAGGACTCAGGGCGGCTCACAACATTATTTAAAAGACAAAGAAAGACTCACACACCCCCCACCGAATAAAACCAAATTAAACCAATATTTTAGTGTTGTGGTGATTTAAAATTGCTAAAAAACCCAATTTAAAAATCCTCCCTAGGCCAGGCCCGCTTGTTGGAAAAGCCATGTCTTGAGGGCGCGGCGGAAAGTAAGGAGATCCGGAATGATCCGGATCTCGGGGGGTAGATCATTCCAGAGGGCAGGGGCACC
>NW_015386546.1:263448-272806 GCF_001527695.2 Protobothrops mucrosquamatus
GCGCCCCCCTCTAAAATAAGATCTTGTATGAGGGGGGCCTTATTTACCACGGACCTGGCATTACATAACATCAGCCGATGGTCCCGGGCCGGGGGGTCTGCGTCCCCTGGAAACCGAGTGGGGGCCTGAGGACCGGAGCACCCACAAGCTTGTAAATAGCGTGTGCGTGCTCCCCTAACCTGATATGGTCCTCTGCTCCTACGTGGCTCAACAGTAGTGGCTGTGAGATGGATCTAAGTGGGCCACTACTTAAGTATGAATCAGCAGTTGCTGCAGCTGCCAAAAAAGCCAATGCAGTCCTTGACTGCATCAACAAAGGGATAATATTAAGATCATGGGAAGTGATAGTACTACTCTACAATGCACTAGTGAGGCCACACTTGGAATACTGTGTTCAATTCTAGTCACATGTGGTAGATTATTTTCAGAAACAAATATAAACATGATAGAACTATTATAGGTCACAATCACTGCCACAATGAGGGCAAGAATGTGTTAGTTCATTCTTTTTTAATTCAGAGATTCAGATATATAGAAAAATACAAGTTATAACCCTTATACTCCTATGAATCATGTTTTGTAAGTAAAACATAAGCCTTTTGTTATCAAAGCAGAATTAATGGGAAGGAACTGGAGAATACATACCCCTTGCAACTTGGCTCAGTGTTTTATAAGCAATATGTCAGTTTACAGCCCTTTTAGAAAAGTGGAAAAGTGCTTTATCTCTATGGTAAAATAAGTCCCTGGGGAATAGAAATGAAAGAGAAGACTGAGGAGGACATGCTCAGGGTATGGAGGGTATGATCTGAAAATGAACTCTTTGTACCTTATTTCAGAGTCTGAAAAGGTATCATTGAACATTTTAGAAGTAGAAGAGAGACAGATGCATTTTAAAATCTCTGGAAATCTGGAATGATTCTGAAATTTGATTTTTTACTTGAGCAATAAAAATAGTTTTCTGGTTTTCTGAAAAAGCTTTATCAGCGAAGCGTTTGTCAGCATGGCTTTGAAGTTACATCATGCAAATTAGGAATTAATAAAGCACTACAAAGTTCTAGTAAGTTATATGCAGAATTATCAGAATGGAAAAGAGAGAAATGAAATACTTTCTGCAAAAGTCTGATATAGGCCTTCCCTTTTTAAAAATAAACAAAACACCTGAATAAGCACTTTTAACTTGAAATCTGTAACTGATTTTAGAACAAAGATATAGATATAGATATCTTGGCTCTAAAATCAATTACAGATTTCAAGTTAAAAGTGCATATATGTATGTATATATATATATCTGAAGGCAAAGTAAAACACTAAACTTCAGTTTTCCAGTGTAATCTCCCTTCCTTCCTTCCTTCCTTCCTTCCTTCCTTCCTTCCTTCCTTCCTTCCTTCCTTCCTTCCTTCCTTCTTCCTGCCTTCCTGCCTTTCCTTATTTCTTTCTTTTTCTTTTCGGTTTGAATAAAGTATTTGTAATTTCTTATTCTTATTAACCCTCATCTGTTTCTCTCTTTTTTGGAGTGATGTATTTCAACACAAACCAGAAGCTCCCACCACAATTAAACTCTGTTCCTAGTTTCAAATGGCAAATTCAAACCAAAGTGGTATCTACAGAAAAATTAGTTGAAATGATGATGGCATCCATTTATAGAAGCGCTGGCTTTTAAAATTAAATATAGGTAGTGTTTTAAGGTGACCGTATTATCCAGCTCTGCCCTATTATGTTGGCAATATATTTATTTTCACAAAAGTTTTGGTCAACTTCTACCTGTAAAAGGGCCAACATCAGTTGCTTCACCCAAAGGGAAAAAATGGAATAGTAAAATGCAGTCTAAGGGTAGATTTGAGGAAGTGTCTCATCATCAGTCTGGGTTTTCTTCATCAATAGTTTTGCTCGGAACACTTCAAACTAAGATGCTCACTTAATGTGTCCTTATTTAAACTGTCTCTCTTTTGAAGACAAGGAAGAAGAGTAACTTCTTCTATCACAGTATTCACTGTAGCTTTCTTTTTCTCAAAAAGCTAATTGGCTTTGTCTGAGCAAGGCATTTGAAAATGTGCTTTCTTTATACATTGTGCCAATGTCTTTTATTTTTCTTTGTATATGTATAAATGCTTGAAGATCTCTTGTTCAAAATATGTCAGTTATCAGCATTATGTGAATGTTGATCAAGCTTCAAGCATTTATGTGTCCTATGGGAACAGAAAGCACCGCAGCTTCATCCCCAATAACCGAAGGCAACTACTTGAATATCTGATGTGGAAAGATTGCTTTACACATGGGTACTCCTGTATGAATAAGAGTTATTTAAATGAAAGGGTTGATCCTATTAGTTATACTACCTCCATACTATAATCCACAATTATTAATCTTTGAATCTATGGGGAGTTTTTTTCTTAAGAAATAGAGCCCATGAATATTTATTGCATTTCAGCCAATTGAGAAATTATTGTAATTAGCTGTTGTCATGTTTCCATCCTAAAACATGAAGAATATGGTGTTCAGATATGAGAAAAGTTGATAAACAACTTGAAAGCAGATCTAAATGAAAGTGAAAAGTATCCTCCTTTTTCTTTATAACTAAGTGCAAACTTTGGAAGGAAATTCAAAGAAATATGAAAAATAATGTCCCTTTGTTTTCAGTTTTGTATGTTTTTAGTGCTCCACAAAAGTACTACTCTCACTGAGAAGAAATTATTTCATATATAAATTGCATACTCTTGAGGATATACATTAGATGTTTGCTTTTCTCCTCACTCTGTCCTTCAAACTTCCAGTTCTCTTCTCTTTTAATTTACCAGCCTTTCAGTTCCAGCTGATTTTCCTAAAGAATATACATACTGTTTCAGTGAACACAGTTTACAATTTCTTCAATAATAAAGCCAAAAATACTTTTGATAATAAAACAGATTTGTGATTTAGTGAAATCTGTAGTTCCTTTCAAGTTGTTTTGTTGTTTCTAGATTATTTCTGGTTAAAAATCTCTGTCTGTAGAACAATGCTAGTACCAATCAAAACTTCATGTGAAGGGCATTTTTAAAAGAAATATTCATTAGAAACAGCAGTGCAATGCCAGCTGCTATTCAGTTCTTCAATAAATACTTCTTTTAAAGTTGTATCAAATTACTTCCTATGTTTGCTAATTATGACCTTTGTAGCTAATTACTTTGAGTAGCACATCTGGTAATCACTTGATTTTAATTTTCTTTATTCATAAAATGCTACAATTGTATCCTTTATTTAAAAAAATAATTTCAACAAGTATATTCAGTAATTCATTTAAAAGAGAAAAGATATTATTTCATTTCTTGTAAGAAAGTATAATGACTTTTGTTAAGTTTATACTGTTAAGAAAATGAACATTCAGTTCCCAATTTCCTACAATGTCTGTTGAATCCATTAAAGTTCAATCCTATTCTCAATTACAAGGGAATTCCAATTAAAGTCATCTGTGTAAATGGAGCAGAAATTTGAACGATGTTTTTTTGTGAATGCATAATAGAACCAGAGAAATGGAACTGTTTTGATTTTATTACTAATTTAATTTATAACATAGAGTTGCTGATCAGGTATCTCATATATTATTTTAGAGTATTATTTTACAACTTGGTGCTCCATTAAATAGATGCT
Organism: Protobothrops mucrosquamatus; assembly: GCF_001527695.2. NCBI lineage: Eukaryota > Metazoa > Chordata > Lepidosauria > Squamata > Viperidae > Protobothrops > Protobothrops mucrosquamatus. The sequence continues at coordinate 267,073 of NW_015386546.1, forward strand.
CTGTTCAGGCATTAATGACTATGTAAGTTTTCAAATGATGTACAAAACTGAGCTGCATATGCTGCCTTGCCTCTTCCTTCAGAATGTTTAATGTCCAGGTACCTCAGCAAATCTGAAATGGTATTATATTTCATCATTAGTTCATCATTATTCCCTAACATTTTAGTTAAAACTTCATGAAACTATAATTATTTTCTAAATGGCTAAGAATTTAAGAGTTGACTTTCTATACAAACATGTCTATGGCCCCATGATAGCATATCCAGATCAGGAGATCATGTGTTACTTCTTGCAACTTTGAAACATTTCAAATCAATAGCACTTAAAAATTAATGCCTGTGGTTAATTAACTTTATTTCAGTCAAATTCACCATGTAGTTGTATAAATTAGTTTCTTGAAATAAGATATCCAGAACTGAATATAATTCATCAAATGTATTCTTACTAAAGACAAATCAATCCCAAGCTTGCTATCTCTCATCTGTAGTGTGTCATTTGCTTTTTGAACCTAAATGCAAAACTGTACAAATTAAAACTAAAGTGTGATTTAATGTACTTTTGCCAAAGGATGAAATAATTTAATAGATTTATACTTCTTAAATTTCAGAATGAAGATCAAGTATGCTTCAAGTATGTGACTTAATTTTCAAGAACCTTTCTTTTACCTTGCTCAAAATTCTCTTTTTATTGGTTGAAATGCTAACTGGTTCTTACTTCATCCTGTTTAGTTGTCCATAGTTCTAATAACTACATAATAACCTAAAATGTCAGCATGCTTTACCTATGAAATGCAGCCTTTATTCTTTAAGAAGATGCTATTGTTTATGAGGGGCCCTTGGTGCTCTCTGAGCTTGCTTGTTTTCTTGCTATTGTTTATTGCATCTAAATTTGGGAGATCTTTGGCTTGTGCACCAGTTCAGGCTTTAGTTCAGGTTCCATTTTTGAAAAGAATCTGATGTAGCTCAAATTGCTCAGATGACATTTCTTGTACAAGTAGGGAAACTTTTTTGTTTTGTGAAGCATGTTCTCAAATGCTGGCAATTCTATTTGTCCAGAATTAATCCCAAATGACCTTTTCTTTACTTCACATTGCATATAATGCAAATATTTATAACTAACAGTCCTCTTATCCAGTACAAATAGCTAAACTGACTTTATCTTTATTATACATGTTTTCTTAAGGTTCACTGTAGTTTTAAACAAATGAGAAATTCCCTCCGTCAACTACAATAATTGTTTGACAGAAGGTTAATGTTTACAGTGAGCCCTAGTTCAAGAAAGCAAGTGCCAGCAAAAGCTGCAGTATTTGTCTTAGTGAGTCAAATTTTACACCTTTAGTTTTCCTTCAGTATGGCAGTTACAGCCACATATAATTTCCTTAGCCCAGAAACTTTATTGAGACAAGTCATAAAGAAAGATTGTAACTGCATTATATTTCCTGTAACTTATACCAATCTCTTCACCATCAAAACTGTAAAAAAGAAGCAGAAGAATAGAATAGAATAGAATAGAATAGAATAGAATAGAATAGAATAGAATAGAATAGAATAGAATAGAATAGAACTGGAAGGGACCTTGGAGGTCTTCTAGTCCAGTCCCCTGCTCAAGCAGAAGAATCTATGCCATCTCAGACAAGTGACTGTCTAGCCTCTTCTTTAAAATCTCCAGTGATGGAGCATCCACGATTTCTGGAGGCAAGCTGGTTAATTGTCCTCACTGTCAGGAAGTTTTTCCTTAATTCCAGGTAGCTTGTCACTTTGATCAGTTTCCAACCGTTGTTTCTTATCCTGCCCTCTGGTGCTTTGGAGAATAATGTGACCCCCTCTTCTTTGTGGCAGTCCCTCAAATACTGGAACACTGCTATCATGTCTCCCCTATTTTTTCTTTTCTTTAGACTAGCCAAACCCAAGTCCTGCAGCCGTTCTTCATATCTTTTAGTCTCCAGGATTTGATCATCTTAGTTGCTTTTCTCTGAATTTTTTTTCAAACTCTGAACATCTTTTTTTGTGATATGGTGACCAAAATAGGCTGCAGTATTCCATGTGTGGTCTTACTAGGGTTTTATAAAGTGGTACTAATACTTTGTGTGATCTTGATTCTATGCCTCTGTTTATACAACCCAGGATTATATTAGCTTTTTTGGCTGCTGCTGCACACTGCTGGCTCATAGTCATGTGATTGTCCACTAGGACTCCAAGGTCCCTCTCACAGTTACTGTTTTTAAGCCAGGTCTTGTCTAATCTGTACTTGTACCTTTGATTTTTCGTGCCTAAATGTAAAACTGTGCTTTTCTCCACATTGAAGCTCATTTTGTTGGATGGGGGGGAGCATTGTTCAAGTTTTTCAAGATTTTTTTGGATCCTGAGTTTGTCTTCTGGGGTGTTGGCTGCTACTGCCTGTTTAGTGTCATCTGCAAATTTCATGAGTTCCCCTTCAATTCCCTTATCTAAGTCATTAATGAAGATATTGAAGAGTACTGGGCCTAAGATAGAACCTTGTGGTACCCCACTGCTTACTTGTCTCCATGTGAATGTAGTACCATTGAGGACTACTCATTGAATATGGTTTGCCAGCCAGCTACAGATCCATCTGGTGGTGATGTTGTCTATTCCACCTTTTTATAGCTTACCAAGGAGTAGGTTGTGGTCTACTTTATCAAATGCCTTACTGAAAACTAACTATACTACATCCACAGCATTTCGCTGGTCTACTAGTTTAGTCACTTTATCAAAAAATGAAATAAAATTGGCTTGGCATGATCTGTTTTTAATAAACCCATGCTGGCTATTAGTTTTATAATTTTGTTTGCTTCTAGTTGTTCGCAGATCTGTTTTTTCATGATCTTTTCTAGGATTTTCCCAGGTATTGATGTTAAACTGATTGGTCTGTAATTTCCTGGGTCTGTTTTTTTCCCACATCAGCCCTCTTCCAAACCTCCCTGATGCTGCAGGATTTTTGAAAGATATGGTGCAATGGTTCTGAGATAATATCTGCCAGCTCCTTCAGAATTCTGGGATGTAATCTGTTGGGTCCCGGTGATTTATATTCATTAAGGTTGGATAGGTGTTCTCTTACCATTTTCCTGCTTATTTTAATTTTTGTTTCTAATTTGTCTTTTGCAGTGGTTTCTTTGGTATGTTGGGCTGTAGTTTCTTGTTGTGTGAAGACTGATGCAAAGTATGAATTAAGCAGCTCTGCTTTCTCCCTGTTGCCTGTTATTTCCTTGCCATCCTCTCTCTTTAGTGGATCTACAGTTTCCTTAACTTTTTTCTTGTTGTTAATATGTTAATATGACATTATGTTTATCACTAACAAGAACTCTTATCTACCTATATCCATATCATTTTACTATTATGTCCAAATGCTGATGGTAAAAAGGGGAGCTTTTATCACCAATAATGTCAAATTAGAGTCTAAGTAAATATCAAAAGGAAGAGAAAGAGAATGAGGTTGTCATCCATCGATTGTATAAATAAGTCATAATTTCATTCCGCAGTCTACACATTTGAATGCTGAAACCATATTACCATTTAGCATCTGGCAATATCATTGAAGATGTTTGTATGACCTTGCATATAGTTAAATATGTACTGCGTATGGTTTTATAATGTTTGTATTGGAATCACACTTTCTGAATTTAAATATTTATGTTTTTTTAAGAATCTTGGGTAAAGCCAGGAAGAGTCTGTTTCCAATTTCATTACCATTTATTGCTAATCCAATATGACTGCAGCATTACCTACCTACAGACAGGAAACTGGATGGTAGCTTGAATTGTTTGGTGTCCTTGGTCTGTTCCCAGGAAAGACTGGGAAATCAGTCATGAAAGGAAAAATGTATACCAATTGATGGATATGATGTCTAATCTGTATTTAGTTTACCAATGTAAGAGGTACAATAGTTACTGCTTTTTTGTGTTTCCTGGCCTATTTAAATTCTGTTAACTGACTTCTGCCTACTTGCCTGCCTGCTATCTTCTGGTCAAAAAACAAGGCTATGTGTACTAGAATTGCTAAATGGTGCTCTTTATTCTCTCCTTCTCCAGATGTGTTATTTATGCCTTTTCATTGGCTAAGCAGGACTGGATTTCAAGATAGTATATGGATAAGTTACTATATTATATCAAATAAGGATATTAACACATCACTCTTATCTGAGGGAGTAATAAACCCAGTGAGCCACAAAGGATTTACTATTCGTAGTTGAAAAAATAATAATAAATGCATTTTATTATTTATTATGCAAAAATCCTTCTGTTTTCTACCAAATTTAAGAGGTTTTTTTCTAGTTTACACACTACTATACCATATTATTTTAAGAAGGAGTCAAGAAATTGTTGCTGTATAAATGAAATTTCTAATATTAAATGTTTAATACATTTTCCATAATTTAAGATTCTTAGTTAGAAGGTGTTATTTGGATAATAAACTGTAGTTGCTGAAATGGTCATTGAAAAGCTATGTTTATTATATCTATTTAAAGAATTAATTTGTTAGAAAAAGCAGTGGATGAGAGCGCATTCCCAAAGTGGAAACCTGGGAGATAAAAGGATGGTTAAAGTAGAAAAAAAGAAACTTGAAAGATTTCTATGCAATCAAAGGCAAAAAAATGCAGCAAGATTATCACGAGTCATGCAAGTTTGATGGGCAATATAGAAATTTGATAAATACATAAAATAAATAAATCTCAAAAAGCCAGCACAGTGGAAAACAAATAAGGTATAGCAGGGGTGTCAAACTCAATTTCATTGAGGGCTGCATTAGCATTGCGGTTGCCCTCGGGGGCCCAGGTGGGTGTGGCCAGGGTGGGTGCGGCATACTGGGTGGGCATGGATGGAGTGGGTGTGGCCTACTGGATGGGCATGGCCAGCTCTACATCGTTCGCGTCAAGGGTGCCTGTGGAGGCCTGGGCAGGAGTGGGACAGATCTGAGGGTCTCTGGCAGAAGGGGGTGGGACCGGGGCAAGCGCCAAGGCATGGTCCATTTTTTCATTCCTCACAAAGGGTGACACTTCCCCAGCATGCACCAAGGGGGCAGGGCCAACGCGGCAGGGGCTGGTTCCTTGCTGTTTCCAGACGGCCTTGTGGAGCTAAGACTGAATGTGTTTCAGCATAGATGGCCACCACAAAATTGTACATTGGCTCCTGGCCGGCCTGGGCTAGGGCCAAGGCAGCGAGGGCCATTCCCTCACTGTTTCCAGGATGGCTTTGCGGACCATAAGAAACCACTTCACGGGCTGCATCCGGCCCCCAGGCCTTGTGTTTGACATGTCTGCCTTATAGTGACTAGGCCGTAAAATGCTAAGTAGTCAAAGCCAGTGAAGTCCCGCTTCCAACTTCCTTTCTTGCTACCTCATTGAGGGATAATCAACTCCAAATTCTCAAAAGATGCAAGTGTTTCTTGCCTAAGATGGCAGCTGACAGATCACTGCAGAAAAACAAGCTGTGACCTTGATTGTCGCATATAACATTTTCTGCTTCAGGGCAGTTCATCCTTCCACAGCCTGCTACATTCCTTGTAAGAATATAATAATAATTAATAATAATAATAATAATAATTTAATTTGTACCCCGCCCTTCTCCTCATAGGACTCAGGGCGGCTAACAGCCTCATAAAAACCACAATACAATAATACAATAATATCTATATTAAAAACCGAATTAAAAGGAAATATTTAAGAAGGCCAATCATTAAAATTACCCTTAAAATTGCCCTTAAAAAACCCCGCTAAAATT
>NW_015386546.1:275037-304796 GCF_001527695.2 Protobothrops mucrosquamatus
CAAAACCCGATATGGTCCTCTGCTCCCGCCATATCTGCCCCTCCCACTGACTGTACTGATCACACCACCCTCTCCTCGCCCCCCAACCTCCCCCCTCACCATTCCAAAGCCGCGTCCCTCAGACATGGCCGGCCTTGGCCCCAGGGAGACATCCCCCCTGCCTCCCCTAACCACCCCCATACCCCCTAAAAATTTATTATGTTCCAAAAGTAATTAGTAACTGAGCTGGTTTGTCATAGTTTGCATTACCTTTTAGACATAGTTTCTGGATATCTGGAAGATATTTACAAAAACTATCCAACAAGCCCATATTATTTTTACTAGAATAAGAATTAAAGAGATATCAGAAGTACCTCTGATATTGAAGATCTATTTTTCCCTCTTTATTCTAAAAATTAAACTTGCGGTTATTTATTTTTAATCGATAGTTATTTTTCATTGTTCTACAATATCATTGTAACTTACTGGCAATATACTCCCATATAATGTGTTCCTTATCTCAGTACAAACATTAGTGCAATTAGTGTGCAGTTCCTTGGGGGTTTCTTTGCATCTAGCCTCATCTAGCCTAGCAACTCTGCATCTTCTCTATAACAACCTGGAATACTAGGTTTTGCTTCATAAACTCTACATGTACATAGAATAAAATGACCAAATGCATGCACTGTATATCAATATAGCCCATTAATTTCTAGTTGCAGTTTGTTAACAGTATGAGAGTTAAATGGATTCTAATACAACCCACTTTGATTGGTACACTCACCTTCCTACACAGAATTCTCACAGATGCAACAGTGTCTGGCCTTGTTAGTGTGGCAATTTATATGTTATTTTCCCCTTAAAAGATTTCAGCATGTTTTTCAATTGAATTATATGGCTTATATGTTATATTAAAGGTGGGGGAAAAATCTGAAGCGATTTATCTTTTTTTTTTTTTTACATCTCAAAAGCCTGGCATTTTAACAGGAGAATGCAGACTTTTTATATCCACTGTAACTGTCTATATTTTGGGTGGGGGGGGGGACTATTTCATTTTATCAACTGAAAATAGTTCATTTATCTATACATTACAATGCAGTTCTTTCCTGGATTTTTAATATCACCAAAAATAGCAACAATACTTTAAACTATATTAAATTATCAGAATGCTTGAATGTGTTGGACTTCCCTGGCCAAGACTCAGATTATAAATCTTTTTATATTACACTGCTCATTTCATTTCCTAGGCTAGGGTTCAGCAGAAGTCTCACAGAGTTTACCAAGCTAGATAAGAAAGTTTACTGCATACAAAAGAAAAATCCTATACAATTTATTGATTAAATGTTAGTATTAATAGTAAAAGTTTCTCATATGCGTGAGTGATCAGCCTTGACCATGTTCTATATTAATTGCCTCAATTATATGTTTAAACTATTATTGCAAATAAGGCAAATCCTTGAAATTAAATTACTCACCTAGTGACAAATCAGTTTCCATTTTCTTTTCTCTATGTTATTGATTTTCAAGAAGTGAAAATTGGATTAATCCTATACACAGTAATATTCATAAGGAAAGACAAAAAAAGTTTTTCCAGAATTTTTTTAAAAAAATGACTAACTTAGCAAGAAATATACGTTGCTTTCCACCCCAGAGACTTTTGTCTAAATGAAATACTGAATTGAAGGAGATAACAGGTAAAATGAAAGCTGTATATGTTGTGTAGATCTCTGGTTGCTTATTCATGTCTTCAGTTCACCATGATATATTTTTAGTATGCTGTTATGAGATAACATTCTTAATTACATGAAAAGTAGAATGGAATTGCAATTTATGATTTCACACCACTAGAGTGAACTTGAAGTGATTATAGTAATTGCCTATACAGATGATACTTTGCATGGGACCTAAAAGATGTCAATCTTTCAGGGAAAATTTATGTTGTGAATAAAATCCAGACTGACTTTAAAGGCAAAATGATCATTCCTGAAGTAGTGTAAAATCTGGCTTTCTCAATTTTGCTGAAAACTTCTGAAGTTGCTGGCAAGAAAGAAGTGTTAAAGAGCATAGGATTACTAGTCTAATATTGCTAAATTACTATTAGCATTCCCTTAGACTTTTTAAAATATTTTTTGAAAAATATAGAGGTAATAGATGCAGAATTTCTAGATTTCATGAATTCAGAGACTTGAAACAGGATTTGTGGAAGCTAAAAATTCTAGTTAGGCATCCTTTTCAGTGATGGAAATTGTGAGAAGGTGCCTAGTCTATAAATTATTGGCACCAAGCCTGTCTCTGCAACATGTATGGAAGATAATAAAAATTGAATTATAAAGAAATAGTTACATGCCGCCATCACCTCCAGTAGCTTTAAGTGCTGTTTTTATGGCCCAGCAGTAACAGCAAAGCAGATGCTTATTTCATAATAAAAAACTAAAACTATAACAAAACCTCTCAACACTCACACCATTCAGCTCTATATAGTAATGTGTTATTAACCATAGTAAGCATATGTGGAAAGAGAGTCATTTTTAAATGGTTGCACAGAAATGGTTACATGTTCTGATTCAACTCTATTCTATCTGAACTTTTATTATTGAAATATTGCTTTGTTTGAAAATCACAGTTTGTTTATTTATTTATAATAAATTAGCAATAATAGTTGCTTTTCTCATCTGAAGGCAGCAAAGGTGCAGGGTATATGTATTTTGCTTGCAAGAAGGAGAAATATTCATCCATAGTGGCCCAAATCAGGAGTACACAAACTGAGATCTCAAAACTGCAAATAATCTCAAATCATAGGTCAATAGGTCAAAAGTCTCAGAGCATCTCTAAAAGCTGCTGAAAATGTATACTTTTTCATATAAGCAAGAGGACAAATCAATTTGTTGAGAAAAAATATATTATCTCTATGTAATCAATTTAATTTAGCTGCAATTATATTTCAATTAAATTACATTCATTCTGGCTCTTTCTTTTACATTGTACTCGCATTTGTACCCCATTCAAAAGCTATTTACCCTGCACCTAACTATTGTTAACTATTGTTAAAATACTAATGGAGGAATACTTGTAGTTAATAGTACATATCGGGGGTGTCAAACTTGCAACATCATGTGACATGTCACGATGTATCATGACTTTTTTTCCCTTGCTAGCAATGGGCTGGGCACAGTTTTGGCATGACGCATCCGGCCCGTGGCCAGCAGTTTGACACCCATGGTATGTATGCCAAAACGCTTCTTAGTGAATTTAGAATAACAATGGCTTTTTGCTAACTTTTGTGATGATCTTAGAGATACCTACCCTAATATATATTCGTAGATTTTCACGGGTACAGGTATGCAGGTCTTGGCATATTCGGGTCTTTTCCTGTGTAAGATTGAGAGTATCTTGGTGACGTTTCGACGAGGTCCCACTCATCATCTTCAGGCTGGGGTCTTCGGCTTCGTGCTTCGCTCGCACAAGCACGAAGCCGAAGACCCCAGCCTGAAGATGACGAGTGGGACCTCGTCGAAACGTCGCCAAGATACTCTCAATATTACACGGGAAAAGACACGAATACACCAAGACCTGCATACCTGTACCCGTGAAAATCTACAAAAACAAATATAAACTTAGAATTGCCAGTATTTCTTGAAAGTGCAGATTCCAGATGTTTTCATCTTAGTTCCCAAGTCCTCATTCTCTTCTATAATGTGCTAAAAAGGCAGACATAGGCTAGTATCCATTAATTAGCTGAAAATAGGCATAAAAATATCCAGAAGTACTGTGTAAATATTATAGTCCCATTTAACATAAAGCAAGAAATATTTAAGGCCATTTATGTCAACGCTGTAAACATTGGATGTTCCCGCTCTGACATTTGATGAAAATTGCAGCCATTTTCTCTTGCCTTTTAACATGCTTTTTCTGGTATTTAGAATTCAGGTGCAGAAGGGGGGGGTTGGGATGAAAGCTGCTTTGTGGGAACCCAAGGATGAGCTGATAACGTTTTGGCAGGCTGAGGAGCTGGGGAGAAAGTCCGTGTTTTAGGCTAATTGGAGAATGTGATTTATGACAGCTTATTGTGGGTGGGAATTGCACTTTGTTGCTTTGTATCCGGGGGAAGGGAATTTAGTTTTGGGTTCCACTACGTAGTGCTGATACTTTGTTTCCTGAATAAAATGTTCTTTAAGGAAGAATTTTTGCCTTGAAGTTCTTTTGATGGGTTTCATATATCGGAACCATGACAATTTATTCATAAGATGGCTACCACATTTGACATGTAAATTTCAAGAATCTAAATACAATTCACCATTTAAATAGATTGTAGATTGACTCTTGCATGGTATACTGGCATGGTATACTGTATATAGCATTTTAGCCAAGGGAATGATTTTGTCTGCATTCTTTTGCCTATGGTGAAGTTAACCTAAAGATTAATAACCTCCAAATTGTTATTATATATTCATGATATTTGTATTTCCAAAAGTAAATATTATAAATCTTTCTGTTTTAAAAGTTGCACATATACACTCTATGAATTCAATAATGAATGAATTAATATTATATCTTAAAATATTGATGGAACAAAACATTCTAAATAAAAGAACAACTATGCATGATCAAATAATGGCCATGTTAGTCAGGATTTGTTCTTCACAATGGCTGATCAGATGTCTCTCAGGTGCTCTCAAGCAGGAGATAGAGCAGAAATATTGTAAACTTCTTTTCAGCCATTCTTCTTCTGCAACAGCAGTAACTTGGACCAGGCTAAAAGCATTTGCGTATTATCCCAAACTTCATACACTATACCTCCATTCTACAAAGGGACAATTTTATTAGCAATGGAAGCAATAAGCGCCAAAAAAAAATCTATATTTTTGCACTAGAGACTCAGATGGTAAAGGAAAAAAAGAAAAAGCACCAGTAATTGGAACTGATTTGCTGCACACAGTGGCCAAGATCCATAGAATTCTGAAACTGTGTCTGTAATTTTGTTGAATAATATCTCCCAATAGTGCAAGTCAAATGATTATTTAAATTATTAAAGTGTTATATGTTGTTTTCAGTATAGAATGAGTGAAAAAAGGGGGAAGGGAAGGCAGCATTCCACTGAGAAAAGCACAAGCTGGTTGCATGATCCTAATAAACTTTTTGGATCCAGGCCTACAATGAGAAATTCATGCACGTATCCTTCTAATATAAAACATTTGCCTTCCTTTTTGGTCTATGTGTTGCCATCTCTTGTTTAATGAATGACAAACATACGACAGCAGCAACCAAACATGTAAAGAACCAGACTAAGATATTAGTACCATCACACACACTTTTTCTTTGTTCAAAAAGTTTGCCTATACATGTGCATTTCTGGCTCAGGATTTACTGTCAAAAAGACACATAGAGAAAATGAGCAGAACTTGTTTGCTCCAAAGCTTGCAGCTGATGCTCTAAAATAAAAACAGTGCAGATGGTACAATACAAGCCAGACACAAAACCTCCAATCACATTCAAATCAAGCTGCAAATATGTCTCTAGAATCCAGTGCAACGTACACAAAATGAATAAAGTAGACCACATAATTATAAAGTAGATCACAACCTACTATTTGATAAGATAGAAATATGTGGGTTAGACAGCATCACCACCAGATGGATTCATAGCTGGCTGACTGACCGTACTCAGCATGTGGTCATCAATGAAACTGCATCTACATGGAGGGAAATATGCAGTGGGGTGCCCCAGGGCTCTGTTTTGGGCCCAGTGCTCTTCAACATCTTCAGTGACCAGGGGATAGATGGAGAACTCATCAAATTTGCAGATGACACCAAGCTGGCAGGAATAGCCAACTCTCCAGAAGATAGGCTTAAGATACAGAAGGATCTTGACAGACTTGAACATTGGGTGCTATCTAACAAAATGAAATTCAATGGTGAAAAAAGTAAGGTTTTACATTTAGGCAAGAAAAACCAAATGCACAAGTACAGTATACGTGGTACCTCACTCAATAGTAGTAACTGTGAGAGGGATCTTGGAGTCCTAGTGGACAATCACTTAAATATGAGCCAGCAGTGTGCTGCAGCTGCCAAAAAAGCCAATACAGTGCTAGGCTGCATTAACAGAAGGATAGGATCAAGATAACATGAAATGTTAATACCACTTTATAACGCCTTGGTAAGGCCACACTTGGAATACTGCATCCAGTTCTGGTCACCACAATGTAAAAACTATGTTGAGACTCTAGAAAGAGTACAGGGAATAGCAACAAAGATGATCAGAGGACTGGAGGCTAAAACATATAAAGAACGTTTGCTGGAATTGGGTATGTCTAGTTTAATGAAGAGACGGACTAGGGCTGACATGATAGCTGTGTTCCAATATCTCAGGGGTTGCCATAAAGAAGAGGAAATCAAGCTATTATCCAAAACACTTGAAGGCAGGACAAGAAGCAACGGATGAAAATTAATCAAGGACAGAAGCAACCTAGAACCAAGGAGAAATCTCCTGACAGTTAGAACAATTAATCAGTGGAACAACCTGCCTCCAGAAATTGTGGATGCTCCAACACTGGAAGTTTTTAAGAAGAGACTCGACAACCATTTTCTGAAATGGTATAGGGTTTCCTGCTTGAGCAGGGGGTTGGACTAGAAGACCTCCAAGGTGCCTTCCAAACTTTATTTTTTATTATTATTATTATTATTATTATTATTATTATTATTATTATTATTATTATTATTATTATTATTATTATTATTATTATTATTATTATTATTATTATTATTATTATTATATCATAGAATCACAGAATGATAGAATCATAGGGCTGGAAGGACTCTCAGAAGTCTTCTTGTCCAACTCCCTACTCAAGGGAGGAGACTTATACCATCCCAGTCAAATGGTTGTCCAGTCTATTTTTGAAAACCTCCAGTGATGGAACACCCACAACCCAGAAAGCAAGTTGATTAATTGTTCTCACTGACAGAAAATTTATCCTTACTTCTAGGTTGGATCTCTCTTTAACAAACTTCCACACGTTATTTCTTATCCTGCCCTCTGGTGCTTTGGAGAATAAGTCAATAAGTCAATCCCATTTTCTTTTGAGAGTTCCTCAAGTAAGTAATAATATCCCCAATCCTATTTTTCTATAGGCTAGACATACCTAGCACCCACAACTGTTTGTCATACGATTTAGTCTCCAGGCCTTTTTATCATCTTTATTTTTCTTCTCTGTATACTTTCTAGGGTCTCAACATCTTGTACCATAATGACCAGAAATTTACACAGTATTGCAAGTATTGTCTCACCAGTACAATGTTGAGCGGTACTCATCATAGGTACATTCATTTAGAGCTATGTGTCATTTTGCTCAATAGATATTGCTGATGGTTGGGTGGATTTAGTTTTCTAGTATACTAGAAGCTTTTGAGCATTTGCTATAACAACTTTGGCTGCCTAGATTCCAATTTAAAATTGTCTCTCTCCCTTTGTCGTTCATTCTCTCTCTTGGGTTCAGGATAAGATGGAAAACAAAATCCCAATGCATTTCCCTCCAGCTATCATTTTTCTTTCACAGTAGCTCCATGAAGCTTAATTCATACTACATATGAAAACATGTCAAGGCATGTCACAAAGAAATGTATTTATTATTTAATCTGTATTTAGTCACTTATGTATTTAGCAAGTTTCTGGAATAGATGGCCTGTCAAATGCAGATAATGTTGGAAAAGATGCTTCAGCCTAAGCCAGGGTGAAATTTGTTCTGACTACCATATCTGAATTGCAAAAACCCATGCAGCCACTACCAACAAGATACAGAAATATATAGCACTAGTGGATGCTTGATTTTTTTTTCCAGACATATTAGACAACTATAAATTTGGAAACAAAAATAACTTGGATGTGTTTTCTGAGAGACTGATCAACTTAGATATTCTGGATATCTCAGTAAATACATTATTGTGAATAACTACACTATGTGGGAATTATTATTATGATTTGTTGCAGTCAGCCAGATATTCAGACTGGATTTGGCATTTTTGTCTACCAATTGAATGCTTCCCAAGGACCTGGGATAGGCACATGTGGACATTTGTGGGTGTTAAGATATCACCACAGAATGTAAGCTGTTCCAAGTAAACCTGTCTTTTACAATTGATTGATAGTGAATTTGTCAATACCAATGGTATTCAAATGGTGCTACCAGTTGCTTTGGAATCACACCCAAGGCACTTGCTGTATTATTATTGGTACTACCTTTGCTTTTTTTGCTACAGACATTATATTTCTTTTTGCAAGTCTTTGTATTTCCAATTCTTCCTCTTTTATTCTGCTGTCTCCAGGTACTTCACATCCTTTTTGTCTTTCTTATCAACAATTACTAAGTCTGATGTATTATGTGGCAGATGAATGTTTGAATTCTAAAGTCCTAGAGCACTTTAGCTTCTTGATTTTTTCTATTATTTTCTATATTTTATAATCCTACCAGTTCTTCCTTCCAGGCCAATGGTATTTCTTGCAGATCTTCCAATGCAACATTGTTGCTACTTTTTCATGCTGTTGTTTGTAGTCAGTCTGTGTGATCTTCTTGCAGCAGTTAACCAGGTGATCACTATTTCTTCAGATTCTTTGCATAGGCAGCAATTGTTATCTGTTGTTGTCTTCTCAATTCTGGCTTTTTGTGCATTTGTTCTTAAGACTTGGTCTTATGCAGCCATAATTAGCCCCACTGTCTCTTTATTCAACTTTCCTGCTCTTAGCCGTTGCCAAGTCTTGTTATCATCTCTTTCCCTGGTATTTTTTGATATACTCGCCACACACACACACACACACACACACACACACACACACACACAATTATATACACATATTGTGTATATAACAATATTATTAAACATTGTAGTTCATAATCTCAATTGACTTTTTTTTTACTAGATAACTATTGATGATATCAGTAACTAGGAACAATTAACAATGCTATATGTAAGTTGCAAAAATCCAGAAAAATTATTAAATAGAAACAAAAGAGTGTTGTCTGTAACCTTTTTCTTTAGCCCCACTATATAATTTATACATTATATGCATCCTATGTGGCTATATTAGAAGCTAATATAGCTCAGAATGTGATGTAGCATTTGCATGATAAAATGTGCTTCAAATCAAAAATATCTCTTCATCATTTGTGTTGATACTACAACACCTGAGACTGATTTGTCTGTGGGAATTTTTTTAACTTTTTAAGTGTCTGATTCAAGTAGAGTTTCACCACGTTCTTCAGTAATTAGATTAAGTTTGCTTATTGAGATATTTTCTTAGTAAGATGTATCTGGCTTAATGGTAATATCTTGAGATGATATCAATAAACAAAATTATTTCAGCACACTTGCCTGATGCTGTGACATTGGACATCTCTGCCATAGCTTCTTTTCTTTTCAATGGCTCCAAATTACTGCTCAAATTTAACTGCAATATTTTAATTTTTACCATTTAATTTTTTGCATCTTGTTTCTTTGTTGTGTTTGTAAAGTTTTCTTTTTACAACACCGGTTTTGAGCAACATTTAAATATCTAAACCAGTCTAGTTTGTGTTTGTAGATATTAAACAACAGTATACTTTGTGCAAAGGGCCTTCAGTCTTATATACAGGGATTCTCATAAAAGCAGCTATTTTATCTTAAAGCCCTGGTAGTTATCAAATGTTCTGCTTTCTTTTCCTTTTGTTTAGTTTTAGCTTCAGGGGAATCAAGCCCAGGAGGAGAAACAATCTGCTAGGCTTTCCCGGGGAATATTCATCTAATACTATTGTTTCCTTGGATTTACCATATGAATATTTTATAACCTCCCTTTCCCCACTTTAAGCTGATAACCAGTCATCACTGGATGATGAGTTTTTCTATAGGAATGTGTTTGTATATTAGTCAAAATAAATCAAGGCAAGAAGGGAGTACTACAATGGTTTCAATTTAAAATCTATCATTTTGGCTTAAGCAGCAATCCGCTAACATTGTTGAGGTTTCAAGAAAAATACAAAGAAAGTACACACCAGA
Organism: Protobothrops mucrosquamatus; assembly: GCF_001527695.2. Classification (NCBI taxonomy): domain Eukaryota; kingdom Metazoa; phylum Chordata; class Lepidosauria; order Squamata; family Viperidae; genus Protobothrops; species Protobothrops mucrosquamatus. The sequence continues at coordinate 285,039 of NW_015386546.1, forward strand.
ACAGGCTTTGCTGTATATTATTGCCATCTAGTGGACTCATTATTCTGCAGAATCTGCTACGATCAGTCTTTAAAAGCAAGAATGGACGATGCTGATGATTTTGCTTAGCTTTGCAAATGCATAAAGAAAACATATTGTGCAGAGTTATCAGCAATGACTGTACTGAAACTTCATTAATTTCTGATATTCAATGCAATACAAATAAAAGAAATAAAACGTTTTGGGAAAAACACTTGTGAAAATTAATATTAGGTTTGATGGAATGTATTTAGCTTTATTAAGGTGTTTATTGCTTTTTCTATTATAATCATCTGACAGAATTTCTGTAAAAGAGGTTGATAACTTTGTAAAAGCAAACTTACTGTAAATAATTTAGAAATTTAAATTAGTTATTATTTGTACATTTATTTCACTTTAAATGAGAATTAAATGCCATTCTTTTAATTTTTCAATCAAGTAATGATGGAAAACATTCAGGGTGAACCATAATAATTAAACTAAAATTCACTGTAAAGCAATACATTTATAAGACAACAAAAACAGATAAAAATTGATTATATATTACCTGCTTGACAAGTTAAGGGCTTGCTGGAATAAAAGTCTTTACAACCTAATAAAATACAAGTTTGGTTCATTCACTAATGCAGTCATCTCATCTTCTCCCAGTGCTTGTGGAAAAAGCCAGTGCTTTACGAAAGGCTAGGAGGGTAGAAGTCTGTTGAACTTCAGAGGGAAGAGTGTTCTATAGGACAGGGACAGCCATGAAAAAGGCGTGCTTCCTAGCTCACATAAGATAACAATATTGAAGAGAAGGGATTAGGAGAGTGCCTACCTTAAGTGACCAAGATACATGTCCTTAGGGAAAGGTAGTCTCATAGATAACCTGGGACTGTGCCATTTAGGGCTTTAAAGGTGATGACCAGCACCTTGAACTGCAGCCTGAAAGAAACTTGAAGCCAGTGCAGCTCAAGTAACACAAGTGTGACATGGGCAAACCAATGGCACCATCATTGTGTGCACTGTCATGCCTGGACCAGTTGAAGTTTCCAGGTGATCTTCAAGGGCTGATCCATGTAGAGTTCATTGCAGTTATCCAAATGGGAGGTGAGCATAGTATAAATGTAATCAAGACTTCCCAGTCAAAGAAAATTTGCACAGTAGATGAATCTGTGCAAATCTGCCCAATAGTTATGGCTACCACCTGTTCCTCAAATAGGAGTTATGAAACTAGGAGGACTCAGACTACACATTAACTCAGTCCTAAGAAGTGCTGCTTACAGAATCAAAGATGAAATATCATCTGGGGTGGGGAAGGCAAAAAAACATAATCAATCTGTCTTGCCAGAGTTGACTCAAAGCTGGTTCCTCCCCACCCAGATCCTTACACTCTACAGGCATTCTGCCATTCCTGCCAGCATCACCTGTCCAGCTTGTGATGAAGATACTGTATATAATTGGGTATAAGTGGATGGACACCAAACTGTTGATGACATCCTCAGCAGTTTCATATAGATATTAAAAAGAATGGCAAAAAGGTCAAACTTGAGGGCATCCCACATCACAAGGTTTTAAGGCTCAACCTCACCTCTCCTAACAACATGATTGGAACTAGCTATGAAGGAAGGAGGAGAATCACTATAATAATGTCTTCCATTCACAACCCCCAGTCCAGAAGACACTATAGTCAATAGTATTGAAAGCCACTGATAGGTCCAGAAGGGCCAAAATTATTGCAAGGAAATAGAAATGTACTAAATGAATAGCAATCTTTGTCCATAGCAGTGTTTCTACAAGGGATGTATAAAACCTGTTTAATATTCATCATGCAAACATAATTAAGATTAAGTGTTTTTGTTTGATTTGACTACCTCCAAAAGAGGAAACAAACATTTAAAACATTTTTAAAAATAGAAATCTATTAGTAATATAATAGAAACATAATAGAAATTTTGAGAAAATATTAGGAAAAAGTAACTGCAAGGTAACTGCAAGATCAGATCAAAGTAATGAGCACAAAACATTAACAACTGCCTTTGTCTCTATAATATTGCCTTGCTTCTTGGAAATATCACACCATTCAGTGATGTCATTAAAGCTATTTTAAGAATTTGTATGAAGGGCCAAAGTAAAGTAATTGAACTACAGAGTTTTTAATAGAAAATCCCCTAAAACTTCAGTTAGAAAAACAAATTCACACACACACACCACTCTGCTTAAAAAATTGTCGCAAGACATAATGAAGACAAATACATTCTGTAAAGAGTTGAGCAGACCTCTCCAGCACTGCATGGGAGGGAACATACAGTATGTGTCTGTTGTTTGGGGACGGTTGCATAGGTGCTCCACTTGTATTTCTGTGAATGTAACATTCTGGCTAGGGGTCACTCAAACAACAAAGCAAGAACAGGATGTTGAATCAAACAATGAGCATCTAGGCACACACCTCCCCACCATGTGTAGTTGGGATTTGGGAGGTGGGCACATTGACCCATCTGCAGCCATCTGCAACCTATGCTTACCTCTTTCAAGCATAGGTATGCAACGTTGGCTACAGGCATTTGCAGGCAACTCTAAATTTCTAAGTAATATTTTTGATGCAGTTAATATGTCCCTAGATGTCAATAACAGGTGGTTATACTAATCACCATTAGTCTTTATTATTAGTGCTAATTGTCATTAATTAAATGTGATTGCATTTAAGTGCATTTAGTACTTATGCAATCCTTGTCAAATGTTAATTGAATTTGACTGAAACACGTTGTAATTCCTAAAAACATTTGGCATGACAGGACTATGGTTAACATGAAGTTGTTATCAAGTTCATCATGCAAAACATAACTAATAAACTCAATTTTTAGGCTTGAAGATCATATAAATATGCAGGGCTTTTTTGTCATAGAACCCCAGAATGGAATTCCGGCACCTTTTTTGGATGGATCCTTGTAGAGTAGGCAAGGCGGGTTGTATGATGTGTGTGAGTTCCGGCACCTTTTTATTTATTTATTTTTTACAAAAAAAGCACTGTAAATAAGCAATAAGGCATAAAAGACAGAAATTGAAATGTAAGATTCTTCCTGCCTGGCTTCTGAGGATTTCAAGGGTGCAACTTTTCTCATTTCTGGGTTCTTTTAAAGATCATGGGAAACTCAATAACATTCCATAATATTTGGAAGTATTTATTGATATACTGGATGAGCAAAGGTGTAAGTAAAGGTAGCTAATGCCCAATGAGCCCACTCCTAAAATTAGGAAAAGAGGCAGCCTGCAAGACAAAATACTGCTAGTTCTATGACAGTGAACTCAATAGGCTTTGTCTCCTATCCCAGTTCATTCCTAATTAATGCTGCAATTTCTGTTGTTTCTGTTCACCCAGAGGACTAAACTACAGTAGAAGTAAGAGAGAAAGGAAATGCATGCCTGATTATCCTCTCTTATTAACACTTCTTTGTCATGTTTGAGACTCTGATCTTTCACATTTCCTATGGTCCATAAAGGCCCTGAGAGTCTTAATCAGTTTTCTGTAATGCCAAGTAGATGAACTGATAAAATGACAAGAGACAGTTGATAAAAAAAGGTGGTAGAGAGCAGATTACAGGAAAGAGATTGTATTCTTTTTCCCCCTACTACTCTTGTAGTGATTCTCAGTATCTTTCCTGATAACTAGATATTCAGGTAATTTAGTGGAGTTTGGAGGCTGCAATCACCAAGAAAACATATTTCTTTACTACAACTTGCTGCTGTAAAAGCATAGAGACCTGCATTTTTGTTACAAATGAGGTAATCACAAATCTATCAATATTCATTAGAATACAGTAAATGAAGGATATGATTTTGGGGTTTTTTTATCTTCCTTCTTCCTTCGGTAAAAGATTTCCTGTAAGTAAAAGACAAATCTAGAGAGAAAAAATAAGAAAATGAGAAAGAAAAAAGGAACATGCAAAAAAGAGGAAAAGGAAAGAAAGATAATTGAAGAAACAAGAATCAGAAAAAATCAGCAACTTCTGACTTTCTTTTCAAAGGAATAAAAAAACTCATTATCTATCCTCCCTGTTAGGTATTACAAAAAATCCTATAGCCTCCTTATTTAGTCCTTTTTCAATTATCAAATCATTGAATCATCACTTTTTTCTATTTTCAGCAAAAAGTTCATAAATAGTTTCCATACTTTTTTTAAAAAAATGTTTTATTGTTTTGTCCTTGAGCAGGCAAGTCAGTTTGGACATTTCTGCCAATTCTAATATCTTCACAATTCATTCTTCCATTGTGGGAATTTCAGTATTTCATTTACTATTTTTGAGAAAGGCTGTATCCACTCACCTTTCAAAGTATGTAAAAGGCTGGAAGTCTATCTACTCCAGGAATATTCCTTATTTTACTCTGTTCAATGGCCTCACAAATTTCCTTTATTGTAGATCCATTTATCAGCTGTTTTTATTTATCTGTTATTTTTGCTAAATTTGATAACTTTCAATATTCATTGACTTCTGTCATGGAAATTTCTTCTCCCTTATAAGGTTTTATATACTGATGAAATTATTGTTTGCATATTATATTTTCTGCATCATAAAATTCCCTTTTTGTAATTTTAATATCATTTTCCCCATCTTCTTTATTAAGTTATATACTAGCCATTTCCCTCATTGGGAGAGTATTGTACAATTACATCTAATGGTCTAGCAAGAGACATTCAGTAGCAATTACTGTTAAGTGTTTTTGGTGATGTTTTGCACAAACATCTGTTTGTTCTTGGTAAACCACATGGAGGAGATGATTTTTTAATATGCTTTTTTAAATGTTGCTGTTGTTACTGGAGTTCTCATTTTCTTAAGAAATATTTTTGAATGAAACCTCAACTAAAGTGACTGGGGATGCAAATTGGCATCATGTAATATCGTAGGTCTTTAAAGAAAGTCTTTCTTCACAAGATAAATCATCTGAATCATATTGCTAGATATGTCTTTGGGGGAAAAATAGAAAACTGTGAATCAGTAAAATGCTTACATCATTTACAGACTTGGCAATATTGCTGTTCTTTAGCAAAGTTTACAACTGTTGACTTTTAAAAGGATAAAGGATAAAGACAAGCAATTGTCAACTAGCTATTCAACATTAAATTTAGTTGGTAATTATTCCAAGGTGGGCTATCAACAGGAGCATACAAGATCATGATGCCTGTAGGAAAGTGGTAGAGCTTGCATTAGAACAATGCCATGCTGCTTTTGTCCTGTCCCCTGTCTCCCCCTGGGTGCTGGTGATTTCAGAGCTATAGCAATATATGGAGGACTGAAGAACAGAATATACTTAGATATTTGTGATTTCTGCATAAAGACTCTAACCTTGAGTGAAAAGTAAACAATACTCTCCAGAAGAAATAGACAGAAGATGCAATGGGGAAAAGCTGTAAACACCATTTTACACATTGTACTCTGTCTTGAGAGGGGGTGTGATGGCTTAGCGGTTAAAGACACTGAGTTTGTCAGCTGACAGCCCAGGTTCGAGATCCAAGCTCTTCGCAACAGGGTGAATTCCTATTACTTGCTTCACTCCTGCCACCTAGCAGTTTGAAAGCATGCCAATGCAAGTAGATTATTAGGTACAACTTTGGTGGAAAGGTAACAATGTTCTATGCACCTTTGGTATACAACCATGCTGGCCACATGACGAGAGAAATTGTCTTCGAACAACACTGGCTTTCTCAGCCAAGAAATGGAGATGAACACCATGGCCTAGAGTTGGACATGAAAGCGTTACCTCTATCTTTACTCTCTCTTGGTTCCAAATATCCATGAATTGAGCATGGATATCTGAGTTAGGAAACAGATGCATGCAGAACTTGGCATAAATATGATTATGAAGTCTCTGTGGGGCAGGGGCCCAAAATGAGACAAATGATGGAAGCAGTATCACACCATCACAATGAATGCTTCAGCTCTTTTCTATGCTTATTATGACATTGCACACATATATAAAGAGATGTAGCTATCATTTTGATGAAATCCTTTGATCCTGAAGATATTTCAGATAGTTTTCCTTGCTCAAATTTTTTTGCTCAGCCCAGGAACATAACAAATGGAGCCACTTCAATCGGTGATGCCATTGAAGTATAAACTTTATCAGTTATAACAAAAATGTAGATAACAAACAACCTGAGTTCTACATATTAAGCACCTTTAGGAGTTGGTGCTATGTGACAAAAGAAGGAAATTTTAAAATATCTCAAATTAATTTTAGAGAAAATTGATAAAAAAAAATTGAACTTTGTCATACTCTGTTTTGGAGCTGCACTTCAAAAAGCATGCAGTTCAAAGGTCAAGTTGCTTAGTTCAAATACAAGATTGCACATCTTACTATAAAACATGAACAGAACCAAAAAGATCAGTTCCAAAGGGTCAGTAGGTCTGAAATATCTCTTAGTCCCAGGAGCATTTTGTTAATCCTTTTAATCATTTATTTCTATTGGCAAAGGAAAATTAGAAAATAGATTTGCTTTTGAAGAATAGCTAATGTAAATTATTACTGGGGAAAGTATAATGATTTCCCATCCTTATGGTGCCTCTGTTTTATATGCATGCATCCTTGATTTGGGTGTATTTTTGTAGAATAATGCGCCTCTGGAGGTGATGAATATTAAAGTATTTTCATATGTGGATTGCTGTATGCATATGTGAGGCCTCTTCATTTCGAGTCTCCCCAATCCCATCTGTAAATGATAGGCTTCTTTATTCATCCTGGCTACAATACAGAAATCCTGACTGTATTGCAATCCCATACAGGTTTTGCAAAAGAGCTTTTGGTATACTGTGTGGTTCTAATCTGTTTCTGGAACACCTGAATATAATCTACAGTACTTGGAAGCAGTTTCTAATAAAGCTGAGGTTCATAGGATAAAATACCTTCTTTTTCGTTTGGACAATTTTATATAGATATAGAGTTGGAGACAGGGAGAGAGAGAGAGAGAGAGGGAGGGAGGGAGGGAGGGAGGGAGGGAGGGAGAAAGGGAGGGGGAGAGGGAGAGGGAGAGGGAGAGGGAGATGGAGAGATACCTTAAATACAGATAGATACAGATATAGATATAAAGTAGATAGATATAGATAAAGATAGAGACAGAGAGAGAGAGAGAGAGACAAAGATAAATACATATGGATATAGATATATAGACATAGATATCTACATAGAGACATAGACATAGATGGAGACATAGATGGAGACGGAGAGATAGCAATAGAGATAGGGATAGGGATAGGGATAGGGATAGGGATAGGGAGGGATAGGGATAGATAGAGACAGAGACAGAGACAGAGACAGAGATAGATAGATACATGTCCTTTGTACAGATGTAGTGAAAGTTGTTAAATACCAAATTTTGATGGAGCTCAAATCCTTTTTTTTTTTTTTAGTTTTCCTTCCTTTCTCAATTTTTATTTGGTTATATTTTTCATTATAAACTAAGGCACTATATCCTAGTTTATCATATAATGCTGCTGTGTATTTTTTATTTTCGTTGTATTGTATTGGAATCAGATTTAGTCATCCTTTACATCTTTGAGAATCAATGAAAATTATTATAAATACATCTCTTTCATTTTGTTGGATTTCTATTGGATCCAACCCAGGTTTTTTTTCCCTAAATTATAGATAGAATATGAATGCTAGCCAGATAACGTGATTTGGTCATAATCCATTTGAACATCAATCATTACTGCAGTTCACACTGATAACATGGTATTTATTCATTTGCTCTTGTGCATATTTTGGGAAACTCAGAATGGCTCATAAGCAAACAGAAGTCCAATTTTACTTAGGATCTTCAGCAAAACAAATCTATCATATGAGTTGAAGTACTTCATCTATAGATTTTTTAAAAAAAAAATACAAATAGGAGACATTGAAAAAAAACTTTTTCCACAGATTAATGTAATTATCAAAAGCATAGAACGCCCAGAACGGAGTTCCGGCACCTTTTTTGGATGGAACCTTGTAGGGTAGGCAAGGCGGGTTGTATGACGTGTGTGAGTTCCGGCACCTTTTTTTTTTTTTTTTTTTTTACAAAAAAAGCACTGGATACTAGTAATAAATTTCATCCCTCCATGTGATTATCCCCTTGTCACAGGGAGGGGCTTGTGTGTTCTGTTAAGGTTGAGAGCTATGCTGGAGATATACAACAGAAAGTATACCAGAACTGTCACCCAAGCCAGACAGGTTTCAACTCTGGAGCCTAAGAATATCCACAAACACATTAACCATGATGAAACAACAGAAAAAGAATTCCATATGGAATCATTCATCATCCATGTCAACAAGGACCATGGCAGTTGCTGTCCTTGGACAACTGTCAAAAAGTGAGTTACAGAATTGGAGAAAGATTTCTACAGCGGTAGATGGACAATTTCACATGTCAAAATCTTTCTTTCAGGTGTAACAAAATTTCATGATGTGGCCAGGGTACTCTATAAAACTTTACATTAAATTGCCTATATTTTACTGATTGGTCAGCTAAACTAATCTGCTCAATCCCAATAAACCCTAACCCAACAAAAGAATCCTAAGATGAGAAAGAGTAACAGTATATGGCTAATGTCAAAGCTTTCAAGCATGAAAAATTCACGTTGACACCCAGAAGATGGGTGGGCCTGGAAAGTCATTTTATAAGAAAGTAGGGGAGTCATTAGGTAAAATTATTAATATTTTTAAAAAATATTTTTAAATTTATTTTTCCTCCAAAAATGATCATTTATTATAAATTTTGACTTCCATTCATTTAAGAAAAATTGTATAGTCTACAGAAGTCAACATGAAATTACACTCGAGATTTTATCTGGGCAACAAATCCTCCTTTATATGCCAAAACATAAACTCTGTACTTGTGAAGTAAGATGAAATGAATTTGATTGCACATTTCTTTCTAAAAAAGCCAGATGACTTTAGCAAAAATAAAACTTTTCCAGACATCATACTCACGTTTACAGATGTGCAATCAATGAAATTTTCAGCATTTTGCCAATCATTTTGCAAAACAGATTTCCATTTTGACAGTTTTATGTCTAGAATTTTAATCAAGAAATATAAATCTGCTAGTTGTTTACAGACAATAGGAAAAGGGCATACTTATTTTAAAAAGCTGCTGGTGTTTTGAAGGGCTTTGAAGATCCAGCTATTGCCAAGGCCTTTGGTGAGCGTAACTGAAGTCTCCTTTTAAACTAAGATGTTCTTTTTAGTTTCCATTTGATTTGTCATGCTACCATTTTTACCTTTTTTGTTATTATTTTTAACTTTTAAAATAATTTTTAAACTACCCAGCTACTAGAAGTTGGACGGAATATAATAAATAATAATAAATAAAACAATAACAGAATATCAGAGTTGAAAGGGATGTTGGAACTCTTCTAGTCAACTCCCTGCTCAGGCAGGAAGCCATATACCATTTCAGACAAATGGCTGTCCAGTCTCTTAAAAATTTCTAATGTTGGAGCATTCACAACTTTTAGAAGTTGTTCCACTGATTAATTGTTCTAACTGTAAAGAAATTTCTCCTTAGTTCTAGGTGGCTTCTCTCCTTGATTAGTTTCCATCCATTGCTTCTTGTCCTGCCTTCAGGCGCTTTGGAGAATAGCTCTTCTTCGTGGCAACCCCTGAGATATTGGAACACTGCTATCACGTCATCCCTAGTCCTTCTCTTCATTAAACTAGACATACCCAATTCCAGCAACCATTCTCCATATGTTTTAGCCTCCACTCCCTTAATCATCTTTGTTGCTCTTCTCTGCAGTCTTTCTAGCATCTCAACATCTTTTTTATATCCTGGTGACCAAAACTGGATGCAGTATTCCAAGTGTGGCCTTACTAAGGCATTATAAAGTGGTATTAACATTTCACATGATCCTGATTCCATCCCTCTGTGTTGGCTTTTTTTTGGCAATTGCAGCACACTGCTGGCTCATATTTAATTGATTGTCCACTAGGACTCCAAGATCCCTCTCACAGTTACTACTATTCAGCCAGGTATGACCTATTCTGTACCTGTACATTTGGTATTTGGTTTTTCTTGCCTAAATGTTGAACTTTATTTTTTTCACCACTGAATTTCATTTTGTTAGATAGCACCCAATGTTCAAGTCTGTCAAGATCTTTCTGTATCTTAAGCCTATCTTTTGGAATGTTGGCTATTCCTGCTAGCTTGGTGTTTTCTGCAAATTTGATGAGTTCTCCATCTATCCTCTTATCCAAATCATTGATGAAGATGTTAAGGATCACTGGGCCTAGAACAGAGCCCTAGGGCATCCCATGACACACTTCCCTTACTGCATACTTCCCTCCATGTAGATGCAGTTCCATTGAGGACTACATGTTGAGTGCGGTTGATCAGCCAGTTACAAATTCATCTGGTGGTGATGCTGTCTAACCCACATTTTTTTTATCTTATCAAGTAGTAGGTTGTGGTCTACTTTATCAAATGCCTTACTGAAGTCCAAGTAAACTATATCCACAGCATTCCTCTGGTCCACTAATTTTGTCACTTTGCCAAAGAATACGATAAGATTTGTCTGGCATGATCTGATTTTAACAAACCCATGTTGGATTTTGGTTATGACTTTGTTTGCTTCTAGGTTATTGATTGCTTGATTATCTTTTCCAGAATCTTCCCATGTATTGAGGTCAAGCTGATAGGTTTGTAGTTTTCTGGATGTATTTTTTTCCCTTTTTGAAGATGGGAACTACTTTAGCTCTTTTCCAGTTTCTAGTAGTTCCCTAGTGCTCCAGGATCTTTAAAAGATATAGTTCAGTGGTTCTGAGATCACGTCTGCCAGTTCCTCCAGAACCCAGGGGTATAGTCAGTCTGGTCCTGGTGATTGAACTCTTCTAGGGTGGACAGGTACTCACTTATCATTTTCTTGCCTATTTTAACTTGTATTCCTAATCTGTTTTTTACTGTACTGTTTTTGATAGATTGCACTGTTTTTTTTCCTTTTATGTAAAGACAGATACAAAAACAAGTTAAGCAGTTTTGCTTTTTCCCTGTTGCTTGTCACTTTCTTGCCATTTTCTCCCATTAATGGACCAATCATTTCCTTGACTTTTTTCTTGCTTTTTACATGTTGAAAGAAGCTTTTTTTTGTTGTTGTTATTTTTGACTTTTGTTGCAAGCCTTAGTTCATTTTGAGCCTTAGCTTTCCTCACTTCATCTTTGCAGGCTTGAGCTATTTGCTGATATTCTGCCTTAGTTATATGCCCCTCTTTCCAATTTTTATATGTCCTTTTTGTCTTTCAATTTATAAAAGAGTTCTTTATGTAGCTATGCTGGTTTCTTTTGAGAGATGTTATTTTTCTTCTTCATTGGTATTGTGTTAGACTGGGCTTTTATAATCTCACTTTTCAACATTTCCCAAGTGTCTTGGGTTGTTTTACTCTTGAGGATTCTCATTCTTGGGAATCCTTCGCAAGCTCTCTTTAAGTTTATTAAAATTAGCTCTCTTAAAGTCCATTTAAGTTTGATTTTTTTCTATTGCTTGATTTTTTTGATTTTTTAGTTTGATTTTTTAGTTTGATTTTTTTTCTATTGCTTGTGCTTGCATAATGTTGAATTTCAATATTGCACGATTACTCCCCCCAAGATCCTGTAGCTTTGACCCTTTCTATCATTTCATCTCTGTTAGTGAGAATTAAGTCCAATTATACATAATCTCCTAGTTCCCTTCTCTACTTTTGGGGAGACAAAGTTGTCTGCTAGGTTTGTCAGGAACCTGTTTGATCTTCCATTTGGTGCTGAGTTTGTCTCCTAATTGATGTCAGGGTAGTTAAAGTCCCCCATTACTATTGTGATGTGCTTCCTACATATCTTAGTTAACTGTCTAGCATCTATTTCCTCTTTTTGCTTAAGTGGCCTATACACCTATGACAGTGATGGCGAACCTTTTAGAGACCAAGTGCCCAAACTGCAACCCAAAACCCACTTATGTATCGTTGGGTGCAGGGTGGGCCTGGCCCTTTGGGTGGGCGTGGCTGCAGTGGTAATGGTAGACTGGATGGGACTAAAAAGTTCAATCAATCAATTCCAACTTTGCAAGATTTTTTTTCCTGCGAGAAGTTGAAATTGATTGATTGATTTAACCTTTTTTTTTTTTGCACATGGCAGCAGAGGCCTAAAGCAAAAGGTTTTATAAAACCCAGCTGAAGGCATAGGACTGGGGCGATGGCGGATATGCCCACAGAAAGGGCTCTGTGTGCTACCAGTGGCACGCGTGCCATAGGTTCGCCACCACGGACCTATGGCAATGCAATTCTCCCCCCTTTTATAATGACCCAAATGCATTCAAGACAGTTTAATCATTGTTGTGCTCTATTTCTGTTGAGATATAGTTATTTCTTATAGAGAGAGCAATTCCACCTCCTCTTTTATTTGGTCTGTTTCTTTTAAATAATTTAAATCTCTCTAGCTGTATATTTCATTTGTGGGTTTCATCCCACCAAGTTTCTGTAATGGCAACAATATCATAACTGCCCTCATTAACCTGAATTTCTAGTTCACCTGATGTGCTGTTCATACTCATACTCATTTACTTGAATTTCTAATTCACTCTGTTTATTCCTCATATGAATAATAATCCTGGAATTTTCTTTTCTTTCAAAATAAAAATACCAAATTTGTTTGCACCAAAATAAGATCCTCAACAGAAGCTGCTTTTCCTTGTAGAAAATCTTGGAATTACTTGTGACCACAAACCACAGACATCCTGTGGAAAGGAAGACACCTTTGTAAAGACTATCTAAGGGTCTTTTATTCGGGGCATAAAAGTCAAGGCCTTGGCTAGTTCATTTTTCCAAATGAGTTTAATTGAAGAATACACAGACTTTGATCCTTAAAGTATTGTTCCAACACTAGAGCCATTGGGAACAAAAAAAGAAGCTACCTCTATTCATAACAGTGCCCATGGTGGAATTATTTGACATCACTACTTGTGGCTGCTTGGAAACATAAAGAGCTTGGTCATGCCTTGCATGGACTATTAAAAAACTAAGTGATTAAGCAGTCCCAGAAGGGCTTATTTATTGTTTCACTTCCATCCAGGAAGCTTCTTCAGAACTAGATAGAACATTTGGATCACAATATGTAAAATACATTTTTTAAGAAAAAATAACCATAAAAGAACCAAAACCACCACCTCCCTCAAAAATATTGTTCAATTACCTACCATGTAAATGACAAATTTGGAGTTTTTATTTTAAAAGAATTCCCACCTATTTTCTACTATGACTTTCACAACATTTACTTTTGGCTAGTAGATTAAGGTTACTGTACAAGACCTTGAAGGCATTATATGCATGTTTTTTCTATGGTATCATGAATTGTTATGCTATAATACTATTGCTCTAATTTAATGTGATCCTTAACTCTGTTCCCCCCCCCTCTACATACTCTCCTTCCACAGTAGCTTGTTTTCAAAAAACAAAATGGTGTCATTTGAATTGCAAATCCTATCACACATATAGTTTGATTCTTTCAGTTCAGGATGAATGACAGTGGTATATTAGATTTAACAAACCTTACCCAGTTTTAAATACATTTCTGGTATTGAGAGCTAACAGAGCTGAAAAAGGAATGGGTAAAGGCTCTGTTCTAGTATTCATTCCTTTATTGGGGGCATGAAAGGATCTTGCGGAGGGAACCTGATAGAAAGTTTGTGCCATTGCTAAATAGGAACCCTTTCCAAGGTAGTAAAATAAAAGGTTAGCTCAGCTGCCTTTTGTGCCATTTCATTAGTGGTAGCCAACTCTTTCAAAGGCCAGGCCAGGGACTGCACAGGCAATTTGATTCAGTTGGGCCCAAACCTAATCGAGTACGAGCCTGAAAGAATCACTGAACTAACTCTTTTGAAAGGTTCATTGTTTCAGCAGAGCAACATTTTCATAGCACATGGCAGCAGCCGGAGATGAAAGAGCTGTAAGAATGTGCAGTCTTGTGGCAGAAGATCCCTCAAATCTTCTCATAGATTTTTTTATGGATTTAGTACAATTATATTTTGTTTCAATATGTAAGGCATTAAAGATGATAGAAAAAATACAATTTCTGAAACTGAAAGCATTTTATTCAACAGAATGCTCCTTGGGTTTTATTTTCCTTTTTTTTCTTTTCTTTTTTATGTCCTTTCATTTTCTATGAGTTGCTAAAATTATACCAATTTGTTCATTCATATAGGCTTGCCTTTTCCTTTGCCTTCTAACCAGCATCACAGGCCAGGTATAATTCCTTCCCACCCCATTTGAAATTTGTTTGCCCATTCAAAAAAATCACAGAAAAATTCAAAATTCAGTAACAAAAGGTATCTACATCTACATTTATTAAATTTATATGCCATCCTTCTTACTTGACTCTGGGCTGCTTAAAGATAGTAAGATGTTAAATATAAAAAGAACTAAAATTTTAAAATCTATATATATAAAACTAAAACCAAGGAGATGGACAGCATGGGGATGAGATCTATGCAGTTTTCCACTTATAAAATAGATATGAACAAAGATGATGAAGATAATAATAATAATAAATGGGATGGTGAAATATTTCCATTTCCCATTCTTTCAGTCTCTGATTCTCTATATTTTCTCTTCTAAGTAAAAAATGTTCCTTCAAGTGTGAAAGGCAGTATTATACTAGAAACAGGGAAAGTGATAATTGAAAATGATCCATGAAAGTCAAGAAGGAAATGTAACCAGCAGATACAAATTTACTCATTTGCCCAATATGTAGTTGAACTGATAGGAAAAAAATTGTATGTTTCCCATGCCTTTTTCAAAAGTAATTCTTCCTCATACACTTCATACGCATTTATATTTGTATATGTAGTCTACACAATCAAAAATTCTGCATAATATATGTCACATACAGCACTGACACAATATTTAATTATGTATATGTGTTCAGGGATTTGAATGCACATTCACAGCAGAAAGCATGGAAATCTGATGGTAGTATGCATGGCCAGCATTTCCATTATTGCCTTCCTTAACCTTTCCTAGGATGAAGGTCATCCAATATACAGTACTGACATGATTGCCAGTATAATATCATGAAGATGATACTGAGCATTTTCCAGAGGGTTTATTAAAAGCTGAATATAATATAGGGCAGTGGTTCTCAACGTGTGGTCCATGAACCATGGGGGGGGATGATGTTGTCACAGGGGGTCCACAAAGGCTTGAAGAAATGTTATTATTTAAATCTTGAGCTAAGTCTTGGGAGTCCATGGCCATGGTCTGTGGCACAAAAGGTATTTAAAGAGGTCCATGGTGAAGAAAAGGTTGAGAACCACTGATATAGGGTTTGGGGTTCTTTATGTTTTTAATAAAAGTAAAATAGGAAGAACCATAATGTATACAACCCCTGTGACTTTTGGGAGAAAGAACAAGAATAAGTCTTTGTGTCAAAATTTTCCACTATAGAATGGGGAAATCTCACACATAGAAGTAGGTTATATTCCCAATATTCCTTTCTTTAACTTTCTCCTACTAGAGAAAGTGGTGAAGTAAAGATTCCCTCCTTAGTCCTTCCCCACTTGTCCTTAAAATATTTTGTTCTGCAAAATGAATGGCTGGAGCTATAATTTTTTATTTCATTAACATACTGTAGCTATTTTACTTGATTAGGATTTTATGCCAACTGTATTAAAAAGAAATATTTTAAAATCTTCCCTTTTTTAAAATAAGAGTTCAAGAACAGAAAAAGCAAAGGTTTTGTAAAGACATTTATTTTCCAATGCGGCAATATAATATTATATAGGTTGTAACAAGACTCCAATACCTGAAAGGAGCAATACTTAATTAGTATTAATATTCATTTTCTTTTTGAAGCTAAACATTATTTCAAAGTATCCAGCTGGAACAGAGAGGATTATCTCCCAGGGAAATCTACTCAATCTTTCTATAAAACAATATTAAATGATTTCACTGACATTTGCATGCTTCTTTGGTTTGCCTTGGGGAAATCAATGTTACCATTTAGATGGAAGTAATAAACAATCTATGAGAGGAAAGATTAAGATTTGTAAACAATTAAATATTAAGTGTAAACTAATCTGAGAAGGAGATAGGATATACTGTACAAAATAAAGCCACCAAAGTTTGACAATAATTATAAAGTGCAACATTTCTTCTTTTGCTTCTTAATTGTTGTTCAAGAACATTTTTTGTTTCAAAATAAAAAAAAGACTTGTCAGTATTGTTCACTGCGGAATCAGTGCAATGACAAACAGTAGTGGTGACAGTGAATCTCCTTGAAACATTTGTCTCTTGGTATTAACTTCTTCCAATCTATCACCATTGACCAGCAACTATCTTTTCTATTGTACCACTGATCTTTGCACAAAGCTTCTGCTGTTTCTACTGATTCTTATTATTTCTAGGCACTTGATTATCCAATCATGTGTCATGGAATTGAATGCCTTCTTTCAATTAATCTAAGCTATATTGAAATTGGTCTTCCTTCTCTTACAGATTTCCAGAATCATCTTGTCAATTAGCAATTGATCTTTAGTTTGGACTGGTGTTTTTTTTTTTAATCCTCAGGTGGAAAGAGCTTGTTTTCAACTTGAAGTTGTTGGACTGCATCAGCTACACTCTAGTCAGTGATTTGAAAGTTGTTGGTAAAGTAAGCCTGTAGTTGAAACATATTGTTTGATGTTTTGGTTGATCTTTCAATATCAGGTAGGTTTTGCTAGATGTTAACCAATCTTCAATTTCATCTTCTTGCAGCATGTTGTTAAACTGCTTTGTAATGAGTCGATGTAGACTAGTTAGATGTTTCAACCAAAAACCATGAAGTTCATCTTCACCTGGAGCTGGCCAATTCTTGATTTTCCTTGCCCCTTTCTCCATCATTGTCACTTTTGTTACAAGTTCTTTTATTACAGCTGCTTTTTTTAATATACCTCCTTTATCCAAGTTGTATTTCTGCACCCAGAACTACATTGTTTCTTCTTTGTCAGATGCTGACTTGTTCATTATAGTATTTCAACTGATAGATTGATAGAAACATTTTTATTTGACTGAAATTGGAGATTCTGCCTATACTTTGCAATTTGAGCTTTGTATTTGCTGATTTTCTTGGCTATAGCTGTTATTTACTGCTTTGTTATTTCCAGTGCTTCCTCGATTTTCCTTGTTTCTGAATGATATTTCTTGATCAAGTATCTTTCATATTTCTATTCTTCAGTTTCTTTTCTTCATTTGTTCTAGCTTCCTTAAATCTGAATTTACAGTAGCATGCTGATTATTTTCCAACCTGGTCATTTTGGTGGTCCACTGTTTTTCTTTTTTTTTCTTGTTTGCTGATTTTGCATCCAAGGCAACTGCAGCCATTCTGTATGTTAGTTGGTTTATTTCCTACAGTGAGCTGGTGTCAAATTTGATATTACAGTATTGACATCTTTTAAAATTTGCACTAGTTTTTTTTTGTAACAAGCTTCAATGTGGAGCGCTTTATTCTGTTTTTTTTGTTCTGTTCAAGATGTTAAGATTCTTCATTTAGTTTCTCTTATTCTTTAGTTATATGGATCTGTTCTTTCTCAGAAGGCAGAGGAAAGGGTGCCTGGTTTGGGAATGAAAACAATTCAATAGCTATGCTGATTTCCCCTACTGCCAACTTCCTCTGGTTTGCCTCTACAGTCTGAGCTAATTCTGCAAGGCTTGAATTTCTTTGCCAGGGGTAGACCTTTCCAGTTCTTCCAGTTCTGCTTTTCTGAATATTTTATTTTATATTACAAATTGACTGCTAATCTCTGCTCTGTTATTTCTGATTCTGGATATTGTTCTTTCCAAAAATGGTGCATTCTTTTCTGATATCCTCTTCTCATTGGACTTGATTTATAATAACATCATTAATAACATCATTAATTCTTTTTTTTCAATCTTTGTATATTTGTGACAGATAATTACCTTTTCTTCCAGTAGCCTGTAGCTGCTTGCCCTGGTTTTTCAGCCAACAGGCATGATCCTGTAGCCCTTTAGTCACCAGATTTCAGGAACTTCAACTCTTATTGAGATCTTTGTTGATCCAGGCCAGTTTTCTGTTAATTGTGTATTACTTATAGGACAGATATTCCTCATTAGGATCTTCTGATGAGACTTTTTCCAGTATGGTTGAACATCTCGCATAGCTTTCATCTTCCTTCTAGTATGAAACCCCATCAAGGTAGTGCCTCAATTTTTATTATCATTATCTTATTCATTTTTAACTGTTGATAATGATCTCTGAATCCAATCAATAGTTTTGTACCATTTATCTTTTCTTATCTTCCAATAATCAAATCTGCAGAGCAATAGATAGTAGATTGTTTTACTATTGATAAGATTCCTCTGAATGTCTGCCGAAGATGCTATCCTGTTAGAATTTTCAGTAAGAAGAATCAAGGAAGTGAATACTTTCTGTTAGGGCTCACCTTCTCTGGAATAGCTTGCCCCCCGAAGTGAGACTGTCCCCTTCCCTCGTGATTTTTCAGATGATAGTTTAAATTAGGATAATCTATTTGACAGAGGATTGTTAAAATCTGTTCCAAAAGAATTTTAGGAATTAGAGGGAATAATCTGTGGTGTGCAAAAATTGCAGTACCACCTATTGTATGTGGTGTATTTTATTTCTATATGTATTGCATTGTCATATTATTATAATTGATAATATTATTATATTATGTTACTGTTATAAATATACACTGCTTAGGGATGTAAATATTGAAAAAGTATGCAAGTTTTATAAACAAATGCCTCAAAATTAAAATATTGATGTTCTTATACAAAAGTTTTGACATTGCCTTTGTATGTGTGCATGTATGTCTATTTCTCTTTCTCTATATATCCATGTGTGTGTTTGTGTCTGTGTCTGTGTGTGTGGATATATGTATACACATATATGTATCTTTCATATTCTTGGAAAGCTATAGTATATTATTAAACAACCAGGAAAAATTAAAAAACAGCCTAAAACAAAACAAGTAAAAGTAAAATATTGTTGGAAATGCTTTGAAAAAAAAGACATATTACAGTGATTCTCAACTTTTTCTTCTCAACTCCCTTTAAATATCTTTTATGGGCATGGACCTTGGGCATGGACCCTCAAGATTTAAATCAAGATTTACATCGTAACATTTCTTCAAGCCTTTCCAGAACCCCTGTAATGACATCATGACCCCCCAGGGGTCCGTGAAGTTTACAGACATTTCTAAAATTCTGTTTTCAATTATGTCATTATGGAGTACTGAGTGTAGATTAATGAGAAAAATGAATATCAACAACTGTAGAATCAGACTGCAGTATAACTCAACTGACAAAAGTGAAGGGGGTCTGAATACTTTCTGAATGCACAGTATATTTGTGCCTCTCGTTATGTTCTTGAAATCTTTCAAAACCAACACATATCATCACATTTTCTATTCTTTAGAACAGCAATGTGATCTTCCCCCAAACAATAAAAATTGTCTGCTATGTCCTACAAATTACTTTTTATATATTCTGTATTAGCTCGAGTTCTGTAAATGTAGGAATAGATTAAAATTATTACTGTTAAATCTTCTATTTTAACAATGTCATCTCTCTTTCTCAAGGAATTAAAACAAGAACCTATTAAAGGGAAATCTGAATAATTCTTGGTTGTAGAAATTGGATATCTGCCACTTTAATTATGTGATATTCATTGTTGCAGCAGTAATTATAAACCTGACAATAGCATTATTAACTTAAACAGAGGTGAGAAAGATGTAGAGGCAAAAGGCAGGGAAA
>NW_015386546.1:304896-315198 GCF_001527695.2 Protobothrops mucrosquamatus
TCTCTCTCTCTCTCTCTCTCTCTCTCTCTCTCTCTCTCTCTCTCTCTCTCTCTCTCTCTCTCTCTCTCTCTCTCTCTCTCTCTCTCTCTCTGTGCATGTGTGCATGTGTGTGGAGGATGTAGTATAAAATAAGAAAAGAAGGGTCCAAAGTTAATCCAGTTCCCTTAGAAAGCTCCACCAGGACCAGTCTACTGTGCCTTTCTCATTCCTTGCTTCTTTTACAGTCATATTTTACTTCATAATAAAAAAAATCTTACTTTAGGAAGGAATGATCTTCCATTCAGGCATTATTTTCTTGCACGGATCATTAAGGGGATTTATGATTCTTACAACACCCATTAATTGCCAAAGCCTTCTGTTGCTTTCTGTACCATTTTCTCACTTGGTGAAATGAGGAAGGAGTGAAATGGGAAAGTGAAATAGCAGCTCTCTGTAAATTAAATTATCTTGTGAAGTAAGGGAAGGAGGGTTTGGAGAAAGTTAAGAAAAGTGTTTTAATGCGAAAAATGAACAATCTTATTTTTAATAAAATTTTATTAAGTTTCAATGAAAAATAAAATATAAAGAAACAGAAAAAAAGGATTAGAAAAAGAAAATATCAGGAAAAAAAGCAAAATTAAAAGTACAGAAAGGAAAATAAAGAAAAAAAATAGAAATGTGAAAATAATCACCACCAATATATTGAAAAAGATCAACATTTTCAAAAAGAGTCACATGAGAATATCTTTTTAAAAATGCATTCACTAAAATACAAAGTGCTGAAAATATTATCTAAGTAATCCTGTAAACAATCACATACCATGTCTCCCCGAAAGACCCAGTTTTACTTTTCATTTTTATTTTATTTTTTGCCTCCAAAAGAGGCACCAGGTCTTATTTTCGGGGGGTGTCTTTTCCATGGTCTCACCTCATGGCAGCAGCACCGACAGCCCCACCCAGCTGGCCCATTTCTTCTGCTGCTACTGTATATCAGGCACTCTCTCAGCAGCTCATCTTTGGATGCAATCTTACTGATATACTCCAGGGTGCTCCGGGTTTCATCCAGGACAACTGGCTTTGACGGTCATTAAATCTCACCCACCTATGCACAGTAAGCACTATGCATCACCTTGGTATGTGCCACACTTGATGGCCACTTGTGTGAACTGTATTGAGTTGAATTCCAGAGTTAACTTCCATAATCCCATTGAGTTATTGAGTTCTTAGTGTCCTTTGTATTCACAGGCATTCACAGATCCATGTGTATGGCATTTTGTCATAGACTTTCCTATATTAATTCAGGCTGTGCTCAGATTAATCTATATAGACCTTGAGTCTTGGGCAATTGCTCTATTTATGACAAACTGATGTTTTGAGCCTCTGGTGTTGTTTCCAATCCTTTTCTGAACCATGTTTATATACTAGCCCATTTGATTTTATAGTTTGTTGGCTATGATGCCTGGTAGAGGTTTCTACATGTGGTGATACAGGTAATTGATCAGTAATTGATTCATACTGTTCCCTTGTTGGGGCCTTTCATGTTTAGCACGATCCTGCCTTGTGTTAGCCAGTCTGCATGAGAGCTTGCTACAAGCAGCTGGTTCATTTGTGTTGCTAGGCATTCATATAGTGATGTTAGTTTCTTTAACTAATAGGTTTTGATAATTTCTGAGCCCAGGGCTGTCCATCTCTTCATGGTGGGGAAGATTGGAAGAGAGAGGAGAACAATAAAGGTGGGATTTTTTTAAAAAAAACTGAATATATGTACACACATTATATACACATATGAATCTATGTATGTCTGTGTGTATAGATATATGTATATGTATACACACACATACATATACACACACACACACACACACAGAGAGAGAGAGAGAGAGAGAGAGAGAGAGAGAGAGAGAGAGAGAGAGAGAGAGAGAGAGAGAGGAGGTGTTTTCAACAATACCATGATTATTTCACTTGGTTTCACTCACTCTTTATTGCCTATGGTTTATTTACTTATATATGAGTATTTGCATTGCAAGAAGAAAGTTAAAGTCTATATTTACCCCCTCAAAGACCTAATAGTACAAAACCAGCCCATCAGCATCACAATGGCTGTTTTTTCTGAATGTTCCATAAAGTGATTTCATCAAACCCACCAAACAGCAGAAAAAAAGTGAAGCAATTTTATACGCTGCTTCAGACGTTCCCATATCTCTCAATCTGACATGGGCCAAATGGGAGATAAAGGATGCAAAGTGTGGGATACAAAGTCTCAGCTGCTTAGGCATCTTGGAGTGTCACAAGGTTAATGTTTTTTGCACACAGGACATTGTGGGGATTCATGGCAGAGGATTTAAGACAAATGATTTGCTGTATTGAAAGCAGAAGGGAAAGCATTTGAAAAGAAGAAAAAACACTTTGGTATAAAATGAGGCCTACTCTAAACAAGCTATTTCGAATAATGATGAGCCATTGTTTTTGTTCACTGGGAAGGGCTCAGCAAAGAAGGGGAAAAAGTCATTTCACTCCTAACATAATCCAACAGTATGTTCCACACACATAAAAGGAAAGTCAGTAGAACCACATCAGAGACTAAAGCTAGCTTCAGATGTGACTTTGTCTTACATTCCCAGTATTTCTGCAGAATTATATATATTTGATAACATAGTAAAAATTGAAACTAGTGAGAAATTTCTGCTTAGATGCTTGATATGTCAAATCTGTGAATTAATTCTTGCATTTGGAACTCAGACCAGTGCAGATGAAGAGCTTCATGATGTTCTCAACAATATATGTTGACGTATATCTTGCATGGAATGAAGAGAATGTATATGCATGAATGGCAACACTGGACAGAAATAGCATGATGATGACAATGATATTTGGAATCTGAATACTGCAGAATCTGATAGTAATGTGGTAATATCCCTGGTAACGGGACCTGATTTTTCAACATATGTTGAAGGAATTGAGTTTTGTATGGAAAATATTTGTTTGTTTTGAAACATTATGGTACAGATTTAAAAGACGTTGTGGCTAATTTTTCAAGAGAAGGGGAATTTGCCTCTGAAAATTCGAAAGCTTCATTGCTGAATTTTAATGTTGCACTATTTGAAAGGGGAGAACTTTGGAAACTTCAAAACAGATGAAGAGTATATGAACACCTTAGACCAGTGTTTCTCAACCTTGGCAGTTTGAAGATGTGTGGACTTCAACTCCCAGAATTTCCCAGCCATCTATGCTGACGGGGAATTCTGGGAGTTGAAGTCCACACATCTTCAAACTGCCAAGGTTGAGAAACACTGCCTTAGATCAAGGTGGCCAACAATGACCCCTTTACAACCTGTGCACTTCAATTCTTAGAATTCCTAAGCCAGCCATAATTTAGCCATGAAGTCCACAAGTCGTAGGCTAAAACATATGCAGAACGGTTGCAGGAACTGGGTTTGCCTAGTTTAATAAAAAGAAGGACTAGGGGTGAGATGATATTTGAAGGTCCACCACAAAAAAGGGAGATCAACCTATTCTCCAATAGGCAGGACAAGAAGCAATAGGGGAAACCAATCAAGGAAAGAACCAACCTAGAACTGACAGACCAATCAATGAAATGATTTGCCTCCAGAAGTTGTGGCTGCTCCAACACTGGAGGTTTTTAAGAAGAGATTGGACAACCATTTGTCTGAAATGGTATAGGGTTTCCTGCCTGAGCAAGAAACTGAACTGATCACATGTCTTTGATATAACAGCTAACTCTAATTTTCACATCAGAAAGTCGTTGGTAATTTTTATATTTTACATGCAACAAACACTCTAGAATTTAATATAAATATAAATTCTAGAGTGCTTTAATATAAAGTCACATTATGTCAATCTAATTTGAAACTAAAGTTAAAGTCATGGTTTGATATTTTATAATCTTTTTTCTTTATGTTTTGAAATATACTTGGATTAATTTAAAGGAAAATCAAAACATATGGTTCACTTAAATACTAGAAAATAGGTTTATAGAAACAGATACAACTATTACCACTTTTTCATATTTTTTGTGTTAGCATATATTTTATTCTGATTAAGATGCTAAAGATTTATAAACAAGGACAGATAGCCTGGGAATAGCATACAATTTCTCAGGATTTTTTTTTTGTTGTTGTTGATGATGTATCTTTTTTATAATGCACATGCTTTAAAATTATTTTTCATTACCATTTTGATTGTTTATTCATTTGATTGTATATTGCATATTAAAGTTAACAACTAGATATTACTGTCTGTGCTGTAAAAATAACTGCAATTATGCCATTAATTCACAGCTTCTTTTAAGCAAAAACTTTAGTCCAACCTAGAACTATTAATGTTCTTGTTAAATTGCTTTACTTTTTTGTTTTCACAATGCCTGGGCAATGTTTACTATGGCATGTTGCAAAAGTAATTCTTCAGGATCTGCCAACTTCCCTCAAGATCAGTTTTCCAAAGATGGTGCCTTCCAGATGCTCTGGAGTATAAGTCCAAACAACCCCATACTGTTTGATGGGAGGAAAAAAAGTACTACTGGGATTAGTTTTGGCTCACAACTTAGTTTTTGCTATTCTTTTTCCTTCCTGACTTACTTTATAATTTAAAATTTTGTTGATTACAGACAAATGAACACGATAGCATGAGAATTCCCCCCCCCCAAATAGCTGTAATATTACTGATGTGAAAATAATAGTCATATTACATATTTGTGCTGACTTCATTCTTGAAATGTTGGAAAATTTTATTCAGTTGGGAATGTTCTCTGAAGTGGTAACTAGCTACAGCCAGGTTGAATGAGACCTTACATGCCTACCCACAATACTTAAATTCTTCCATATCCAGACAAGAAGAAAAACAAATGAAGCTTCAATAGCTACTATAGATAGCATTGTTGCCTATAGAAACTTTAATTTCAGGAAAAGCCTTTGTCAGCTCAGGAACATTCCTGATGGTAACATGTACAGTAACCGTCCATGGAATTAGTCTGAACTGTTTTTAATTGTTCCATCAGCAGAACTGCAAATAATTATTCCTTATGTATGATAAGATGTGTGTTATATACTGCACAGATGGTATGCAGAAAATCCTCTGCTATATGAGCTGCACTGGCTCCTAGCAATGTTCCAGGTGCAACCTAAAATTCTGGTAGCCATCTATAAAAACCTTCCTGACATTGGCCCTGTTATTTGTGAGACCACCTGTTTCTAATTATTTGTACCTGACCCACAAGATCCATCAGAAAAGGCATGCTAGAGTGTCACATTTACTGTTGCAGTGCCTTGCTTTGTGAAACACCATACTTGCAAGATTTTATTGACCCTCATCTTGCAAGTTTTTCAGAAAGCCTAAAATACTGTATATGGTTGTGTTGCCAGGCATGGTAATCAGGAAGTTAGTTTGAGCCCATGAATTGTTGTCCTTTTATTTTTTTAAGTATTGTCTATGGCAACCATTTAGGTATAGATACTATCTATGTGGGGCTGAAAATATTATTGTTTATTGTTGCTGGCATTATATTTGGGTTGTCTATTACTGTTAACCACTTAGTGTTGTTATGATAAGATGAATGGCCATATGAATCAAATAAATAAATAAACAGCAGAGAATTCATAAAAGAACTGTATGACTTAAATAGTTTTGTCTATAAAATTAGTTTCACTGAATACAATGAATATGCCTTTCTGTAAATGTGTAAAAGATGGTTGCTGAGCACCATATAAAAAAGCGTCTTTGGATGACTCTCTAGCACAGCAGACCCCGACCTTTCCAGTTTGGTGGCACAGCACCAGGGGGCATGTGAGTGATAGGCAAACATGCCCATATACAGCTCCATTTGTGTGAGTGGTGCACACATGGACCTTCCACTCATGCGAATGAGAGCTTCATGTGTGAGTGGAAGGCACTTGAGCCAAGGCAACTTGTGCTCATATGTGAAGCCCCACTTGCATGAGCGCGAGCACCCTCTGCTTGTGAAAGTGGAGCTTCATGCACGAGCGCAAGGGCTCTCTGCTTGCACAAGTGAAACTTCACATGCACATGCGTGCTTGCCCACTGCTCAAACAAGTGGAGCTTTATGCACTCATGCTTGCCCATTTCTCCCACAATCCAGTTTTGAACAGGCCATGGCCCGGTAGTGGGCCACAACCCGGGTTTTGGGGACCCCTGCTCTAGTGGTTCTCAATTTTGGGGAAAAGAAACATTGACAGTATAATGAGAAAGAGAATATACTATTCCTTCTATCAATTCCTCTTTTGTTTTATTGAAAGTTCAGCATGTTTTAATCTATCCTCTCTAACAGGATTCTTTCTTTATCTATTAAGCTACAACTTCCAGAAATGCCAGGTATTACAAATGCCAGGTATTACAAACAGTGGTGGGATTGAAATATGTAAACAACCAGTTCTCTGTGTGGATTCCACTTCCAGAAGTCCATTCTGGGCCTGGGCAACAAAAAATTAGCTACAGGTTCTGCCGAAGTGGTGCAAAGCAGCTGAATCCCACCATTGGTTACAAAGCATAGACTACTTGTTCTGGTTTAGTCAGACATGGAATGGACAATGTTTCACCAGGATAATCTGTCAGTAAATGTTTTTATCATGAATTATAGAGTTTTCTCATCTTTCTTATAATGATATTTTTTAAAAATTAATTTTAATGTTAACAGTTGTCAGTGCCACTTGCCTTCATATATATATCCAAAATATTTAAACCTTAGCACATTATTTTTGCTTCCAGTAGAAAAGTCTGGTTTTACTTCATCAAATGCAGGATTGTTTCTTCTTTCTGAAGTTCAAAAATGCTCAACAATATTCTCCAGTGTCATAGTTCAAAGACATCAACTTTTCTGATGATCTAGCTTTCACAATAATTTGTTACAAACTGAGAAAACCATAGCCTTGACTGTATATCTGTGCTTTTGACATGGTGTGTTTGAATTTTATTTCTTTATTTCAAGGTTACAGGTTACAGAGTTACAGTCACCACCTCTTTAACATTTTGAAGATCTGCTATGGATCTTTGCTTTCAAATTTTTTTAACAATATAAACAATTTAATCTTAATGATGTAACAACATTTGCAGTATAATTCTCTACGTTGGGACTTTTCTTCAATTATCTCTTGGAAGTAATTTTGAACTTGCTTAGTTTTTGAAGGTTTGATATTTTTTTCAGATATTACAACCAAATGTATATATATATATATCTAGTATCACTAGGTGAGAATTGGGGCTTAAATGGGATTAGATCATTTAATTATTGTTTTTGTTGAACAGTAAGCAGCTATCCTTTATAAAGAACCCATTTATATATTTCTGTTTGGATGCAATATATAATGGTACCTCGATACTCATTGTTAATTGGCTCTGGGAGACGCAACATGTATCAAAAATCAACTACCAAACCAATTTTTCTCATAAGAAATAATGGAAATAAATGTATGCATTCCCAACCAAAGACAATGCACATATTTAAGGCAATATGTAAAAAGTTAGGGTTGTATATCATTATATGAGGAATAAACCTAAAAATTAATAAACACTTACGGTATATTAAATAAAATAAAAATGTCACTTTACCTGTACTAATGAAAGAAAAATATGCAAAAATACACAAAATAGGGAAAGGGCAGTAAGTCATGAGGCAACTGACAGTGACAAGTTCTAGCTTATGCTGGAGTACTGGGACAAAATTTTGTCGTCATAATGCGTCAAGTACCAAATTCAACAAGTTTCAAAGCAGTCAAGTACTGAGGTACCACTTATACCAAGCACAGATCAACAGTTTCAAGCAATTTATCAGGTTTCACAATCACTTGATGCTGTTCTTGTTGAATTTCTTCAGATATCTGCTTGAGGTAAAATATTAATAATAGTGAGAATTGCAACAGGTGTGAAGGTTAATGAAGAGTTATGCTGTTTCCAAATCTATCTGTCTGAGTGGCTCACCAAACAGTCCTCACAGCCAAACAATAAAAAAGATATAGAATCACAGAATCTTATTTATTTCTTTATATAATTTCCGTAGCCACCCATCTCAGCAAATGACTCTAATTTACCTAAAGTTGCTGAATACATTTATAGTTAAAAACATTAATGTTCTCACAAAGTCAAAAATTCTCGTGTTTTCAGGGTGAACTCTTGGATTGCTTGTCAAAAAAATCTGCCAAGAGATATAGTGGTCTATTTTACAAGAAAATCGAGACGTAATGAAATAATGCAGCTCTTTTACCAACAGAGATTTAAGATCTTAAACCAAGACGTCATTCTTTTAAAAGAAATTCCAGCGAAAATACTCAGAGCGCGCCGAGACTACGCCTTTCTGACACAGGAGCTTAAGAACAGACAA
This sequence comes from Protobothrops mucrosquamatus, assembly GCF_001527695.2. Taxonomy (NCBI): domain Eukaryota; kingdom Metazoa; phylum Chordata; class Lepidosauria; order Squamata; family Viperidae; genus Protobothrops; species Protobothrops mucrosquamatus. The sequence goes on from NW_015386546.1 coordinate 313,223, forward strand.
ATAATTTTCAGATGGGACATACCGGTGGGCATAGTTGTAACATTGGCTGGCAAACGCTACAGACTTAATTCGATTAAGAAAGCTAAGGACTTTATGGCGTCTGTTTTACAATCAGAATGCCCACCCACATCTCAGAGGATCGACGTAGCTGAGCAAATGATTGTGGATTTCCCTTCTGCTTCCGTTCAGGATGTAGAGGGGAGTCCAAAAGCTGATGGGAAGGAACAAAGAATTACGCGCGCAGCCCATAGACGTAAGGAAAAGGAAAGACAGATGACAGCCCGCCCTACAGCTGATAGCCCTACAGCTGACTGTCAGTTACCTGCTATTTCTGAGCCAGTAGGTGGCGCTCAACCCAAGGTTTTTGTTAAGTCTTATGCATCAAGTATCGTCAGTGGATTGAAACCTGCCAATGTGTAAGCTTATATCCTGGAATGTGGGTGGACTCAATGTTCCCCACAAAAGACGTAAGGTTTTTCATTATCTAAGACATTTTAATAATGATATTACATGTTTACAAGAGACTCACATTGTGGCTAAAGATCAAAAATTATTATTGAACTCTAAGCTTGGAGATTTGTTTGCTGCACCTGCCTTAAAAAAAAGAGCTGGGGTTGCAATATATATTAAAAGACACCTTTCACCTATTTTAAAAGAAGTTGATAAAGAAGGAAGATATTTATTTGTGGAAATAAATCTAAATGGAAGAAAGTGTTTAATAATAGGGGTTTATGCCCCTAACCAACTTTCAGCTCAAAAGCAATTTTATAGACAATTACATCAGAAAATTGTGGCTATGGATTATAATTCTTTGATTGTTATGGGAGACTGGAATGGAGTCCTGGACACATTAAAAGATAAAAAAACAACTTCTAAGGATGTAACCCTTTCCAGATTACCTAAGTCCTTTTTTGCTATGATGGAGGACTTAGAATTGGTGGATGTTTGGAGATCACAACACATGAATGAACGTGATTTTACCTTTTTTTCTCATAGACATGAGTCCTTTTCAAGGATTGACTTTGTTTTGACATCGACTGACTTGCTTACTGACTGTAATAAAACTAAAATTTTTCCTAGAACTTTGACTGATCATAGTATGGTGTGGATAGAGATTGGCCAACAAAGAAAAAGGAAATCTTGGAGAATAAATGAAAATTTGTTTAATTATGAGGATAAAGTTAAAGCTTTGAAGGAATCTATGGAAGAGTTCTTTCAACTTAACTTGAACAAGGGAACCCCCATAAATATCGTTTGGGATGCTGGCAAAGCTTACCTAAGGGGAATATTAATTGCTATGAATAATGCACATAAACGTAAGCAAATACAGATTAGATTAAACTTGGAAAAAGAAATTGGGATTAAAGAAAAATTATTATTGCAACGACCAACAGACATCAATTTAAAAACTTCTATTAAAATGCTCAAAGATCAATTTAACTTGTTAATTGCTGATCAGGTGGCCACCAATTTGAAGTATATTAAACACAATACATTTGCTAATGCAAATAAACCGGGGAGATGGTTGGCCTACCAAATACGCAAGAGACAAAAAGCTAGACTTATATCAAAAATTTTGGTTAAGGATCGAGAGATTCACCAACAAGAGATGATTAAAAAGGCATTTACTGAATTTTATTCGCATCTATATTCTTCAGAGACTATAAATAGTGAAGATATTGACAAATACTTACAATCTTCATCTATATATAAACTTACATTGGATCAAAAGAAATTTATGAATGAAGAGATCACTACAGATGAAATTTCAAAAGCTATTAAACAACTGAAAGCTGGTAAAGCCCCTGGCACAGATGGTTTGACAGCAATTTATTACAAGTCATTGTCAGCTGTAATGCTACAACCTTTAAAAACTTTATTTAATAGAATTATGTTGGGAGAACAAATACCACAGTCTTGGACAAGAGCTTTTATATCTTTGATACCGAAGGATGATAAAGAAATCTTGGAACTTA
>NW_015386546.1:316596-320296 GCF_001527695.2 Protobothrops mucrosquamatus
TGATAGCTCAAAATTGGAAGAGTAAAATTTTACCTACAATGGAGGACTGGAGATTGAAAGTTTCGTACCTTGCTGAAATGGCAAAGATTTCGGCTTATTTGAAGAATTACTCAAATGAACAATTTTTATTAATATGGAGAAGATGGATTGTCTATATTCAAAAGAAGCACAGAGTGGTGGAATATAATTTAGGCTTTTAGTAAAATTGTTTTTCTTTTTTTTTAATATATTTTACCTACTCATGTAGAATAATATACTTTGTGGAGTTAGAGATTTTAATATTTGTTTGCTTATATTTGAATATTACCCTGGGATTAGGTTTGGGAAGTCCGGGGTGGGTGGGTGGGGGGTGGGGGTTTTTTCCATATAGCATTGTGAAATATTTGTGATGTTTTTTCTTATGATGAAAATAATAAAATTTTATATTGATAAAAAAAAAAATTCTGAAGATAAATTGCATTGGAATGGGCCTTTGCTAAAATTAAACCAAAGTATATATTTTTTTCTTAAATTAAAAAATAAATGTGGATAATATATAAGAAATTTAAAACAGAGAATTGGAATATCCCATACAAAAAAAAGCTTCAGCTTTGAAGAAATTCTAGATATGTTTCTTATCATGTAAAAGCTTAAATTGTTTAGAAAAAATATTTGGGACATTTACCGAATCCTGTCAAATATATTTTTAAAAGAATGTCTGCGTAGGAAATGTAATACATTTAAAAGAATTTTTCTTTATATTTTTGCATGTAGATCTACTCATAATTTCATATTTGTTATATATTATTACTATGGTGAATCAGGTTCGGCAAATCAGTTATGGGTCAAAGATGACAATGCTTTATTATATTTTAACACTCTAGAAACTCACATTAATAATTTAGTATATAGAAAGAGTTAAGAGAAAGGTAATTATATATTTCTGGAAAAATGTGTGACAAACCCTAATAGTTGGCTTAATGAACTTTGTTGATTCTCAGCTTCTGAATTAGTTTCATATTAAAGGAGAGGTAAGACCAGGCAGTATGATTCCATATGGTCTATATTTAAGTTAGTTCTTTATTTCCCTTCTTCAATAAATTAGCATCTTTTTACAACCACAAGAAAAAAAAAGGATTGATGCAAGATTTCTCAGTATATATCCAAACACAGAGAGCAAATTCCCTACAACTAGGCTATTTCACTTGCTTTCTTATATCAAGTACAAAGCCAGCTGTCGTGGCCAGATGTCTATGAATGGTTTTACATAAACCATATTTTACAGTTATGTATTTTCTATTTATCACCTCAGATAGGAACACTTAATTTGACTGTGGGTATTTTGGTTTTCAGCCAGTTCTAGCATTAGCACTTGGTTCGAAGATCAGAGGTTTGATAAAACTGCCTATTTCTGCACCTTAGAATATTCAAAATCTTCTTACATGATGCAAGATTCAATGAATGGATTTATTATAAATAGTCTGGGATAGAAATCCTTTATTGTATTTCCATGATAAAGTTGAACTTTGAAACCATACATAGTCCAATTTACCTCATTATTTAAGTCTGAAATCTAAATTTTGTAATCTCTTTCCTTTTAAAGTTGGGACCAGAACTCTGCCTCCAAAGCAAACCACAGATGGGAGAAATTTTTATACTGTGGTAATTCCTGTTTTACAGATTGAGCAGTTTCAAATTGGGCAAGATAGTACTTGTGATAGAGACCAAGAAATTAAACCTGAAAATGGGACAAGCCACAGTCTTCAGATTAGGGGATAGTTACTGGCAATAGTAGTGAGAACAGTATTCCTGAATAACAGCTTTTTCCAACTTGATGCCCTACTGTTGTCTTGGAAATTTTTAAATAGTAGTTCCAACATTTCTGGACACCATCAAGATAGAGAAGGTTATTATAAAGCAAACACACATATGTTATTTGCAAAATAAAAGCCATATTTATTAGTATAATATTTACTGATAATATTATCAGTGTGCAAAATGCAATGTGCAGCATGCAAAACACAGTATGCAAAATGCAAAATGTGGTTTATAGTCACGTGTGTGTGTGTGTGTGTGTGTGTGTGTAGCATATTGGCAAGTAAACCCTAAGCTAAGGGAAGAGGTGAAATCGGAAATTACTTTGGAAACTGGAAAACTAGAGAAAGCATTCCGAATAGAGTTACAGTAGGGGGCTTGTCAGGTTTGAGGCTTGTTCTGCATACAAAGATGATGGAATACACATTTCTACAATATGTAATACATATATTTCGGAAGTGGTTTGCCATTGCCTCTTTTCTAAGCCTGGGAGAGGCCCAGCTGACTTTGTGCCTAAAGGGAGACTAGAACTCAAGCCTTCAGGTTTCTAGCCTTACCCATTATACCAAATCAGCTCTCCTAAGTTAGAACATACTTTATTTTATTCATTCAGTTTGTAAAGTTACTTACTCCCAACATATCTAGTGCTTACTAATTTACAAACAATTTTATCAGAAGACATTTAAAACATCTGCAAACAACATTTATATTCAAATTTCTTTATTTCAGTTGCTAAGAGTGGCGTACAAGGCTGGAGTTGACTTCTGGCTTGAGGGCACTCCTTTGTCTTTTTAACTTGCCTTTAACTTTATCCTTTATTTTATTCTTTATCTTGTTTTTCATTGTTTTAATTATATGTCTTTTATATGGTTTGCATCTGTAAAACTTACAGAACCACTTGTATAGTGAGATAGTGGTATCCAAATTTAATAAATAAACTATATATATATATTCACAACTATTAAAAATTAATGTACAATAATGTCTCCCAAAAATTACAGATCATATTTGTTGTGTCCTGAGCCTGCTAGAGTAGAAAAGCAGGCTCAGAATTGTTGCAAACGGTCCCGGGCAAACCAAAAGCTGCCCGGGACCAGACAGAGCGGCACCAGCCTTGCGTGCATGCGCAAGGCGTGAAAATGGTCAGTTCCTATTGGTTAACACTGTCTGGGTTTAAGGCCCTATAAAAGGCCTGCGTGCCTTTTGCTGCTTGCTTGGTTTTGGAGAAGGTTAATAAAGAGCTTGTTGCTTCACCATGTGTCTTCGTCAATTGCCAACAAACGGAATACACAAAAATATTTATTTTAGAAATACAATTGTAGAAAAATAGTGAAATTGCTTTGTGTCAATGAATTAGTATATATATGTATATTGTAACATATCATTGAATGACCTATGATGGGTGACACAGTGGCCTAAAAGTGGAGTTCTTGTCTCACAATCAGGAGGCTGTGAGTTTGATCCTGTGCAGTAGCATATATTTCTCTCTCTGAGCGCAATGCGTAATTGTCTGCTGTGAACTCTGCATAGGTGTCAGGAAGGCCATCTGGCTAGTAAATGCTCGAGCTCCATTTATTTGCCCTGACTCCACCCTGATGCAAATGTTTACAGGATTGTTACAAGAAAAAAATGAATGATCACAGACAATGGGAAAACTTTAGATAATCTATTTCAAGAGACAACTAATTCTATCTATCTAATAATTCCAGTATATTACCATATATAATTTCTCTTCTATAGAGTGCTTCTTATGGTGAAAGCCATAGAGGTTTTTTTTATACAATATAGAATTATATTTATTCCATATTCTCTTGTCAATATAAAATTTTATTGTTTTTATCATAAAAAAAAAAGAAATACATCACAGATATTACACAATGTTATATCCCATCCCCCCACCCCCCCC
>NW_015386546.1:321523-325302 GCF_001527695.2 Protobothrops mucrosquamatus
TGCCGTTGTAATAAATCCTGTTGTTGTTGCATCACTTGATCACATCTATTTTGAAATTTAACATCAAACGATTGAAACATCTCAGTCATTGCGGAGACCAAGTTGTGCAGCTCTCTAACAAAAGGCGGTGGAGGTGAAAAAGATAACGGAGGTGACAAGTGGAAAGTTTCAGAGGTTAGTTGAGATGTCTGAGACATCATTTATTCCATATTCTCAATAAGATTGATTTTTAAAATCAACATTAATCCTAGCTTTGTCATACCATAAATAGCTGTGCCATCCAAATCTCAAATCATGCCCTTTAGTTCCAATAACCTTCTGTTTCTCAGTATCACCCAATCTTTTATCCATTAAGCTGCAAAATACAATTTCAAATCAGGTAGAACTAAACTCTTTCTTTAGTATCTTTTAACACCTTGTACTTAAGTCATGGATTATTTCATTGACATGCAGAGTTAGATACAACTTTCTCCCATTGTTCAAATGATACATCAGTTGTCAAAACAGGTAATGTCTGAAATAATCCATGTTTGACTTGTATTCCCTAAGACATTCGAATCCTTTAAGGTATATCATTGCCCAGTATTCCTATAACACAAATAAAATCTATCATGTGTTCATTTTATCAAGATCTATTGTTGCCTGTCCTCACCATCTTTATGTCATTTACAAATTTCTTTTATTCTTGTATTCCTTAGCTTTTCTGACTTTCTTTCTTAATACATTAGCTTTCTGTACAGCCAAAATGGTTTTCTAAGTTTGCGTCCACAATCCTCTCTTCTTATTGGAATGATGTGCATTTATATTTCCAATATCTTATTTTTTAGAAGTTTTCAATTTCCATGTGAAAATTGGACCTAAGGATTTATGTCCATGGAATATTACCTAGTACCTCCAAAATTGTTGAAATTGGTGCTCCTGAATGATATGGATATTTTTTTCCCAAAATTTCCATTATTTTTACCTCTTCTGCCAGCAGCACTTAGAAGTAAATCAAAAGCCCTTAGGAAACAATCAGCAGAAGCATACAGTCATTGTCCTCCTTTGGCACTTCCTTTCTCTTCTGGTTTTTCCTTCCTTTAATGAGCCTCCCCTGTCAAATTCCATTTTCTCTCTGAGAACTTGATAAAAATCTATCAAGTCAAATCCACAGAGATTAAATTCAGTTTTAACCAATAATTTAAATCAAGTGATCCAGATCATGTCTCACCTATAAAATTTCAGCCTCAGGTCACAAAATGACTTCGAAAACATATTTAAGAATTTGAATGAATCCCCTTAAGAATTTTGAGAGGATTAATTAGATGTGAATATAACTAAGTATAACTAAGCATTCTAAACATGTGTATGATAAATACCATCTATTCTCCATATCTATCAATCTCTCTACCTATCTAAAGTTTAAAACTGATTAAATGGACACTTTAGGAAAGAGAAGGAATAAAGGGGTGGAGGAGAAAACAGGCCAGGGACACTGTGGTCTGTGAATACAGTATTATTGAATCAATGCCAAGACTAAGTTTCAGTTTTCTGGTAGTTGATTTCAACTTGGATAAAATATCCTTGTAGCACTTACCTCAACTTCAGATCTATTTCTGTCCTGCAGCAGATTGGATATTATCCATGTATAGTAACAGTGAAAGGTTTTTTGTTTCAAACTTAAGTGAGTGGGAGGTTTTGCATAGTAAAACAGTTTAACTGAAGGTTAATGTGGTGTTAACAGGACCAAAATATATTCTTGTGTTTTAACTCTCAGTGTTGGTATACTGGCAGATAGGTGCCCACTGTTACCATATCTTATTGTGAGGAAAATTAATTCTCCAGATAATAATCAACAACCAATGCCCTCAGTTTCCTGCTCTTTAGGCCTTGGAATTAAATAAAAATGACTTTAAAATCAATAATTCTCACAGAAAGAATGCTTTTAGGAATACTGGCATATTTCTCATTACATACTGGAAGATTATACAAAGATACATACTGTAGTTCTCCGCTTTTAGAATTTTGCCCATTTTTCAGCAATTAATTTTCTTTTGATCCATTCCAGTACAGATGTTTTGCATGTAGTTTGCAGATAATGTCTTAAGAGTTTAGTGAGGTAAGACTTATTTGGGTTTTATTAAACCACTCAGACCCATGTTGTATAGCAATCAGTCTAGGAGATCATGAATTCTAGTCCCACCTTGAACATGAAACCATGGCCAGTCACTTTCTCTAAGCCCTAAGAAAGAGGCAATGGCAAGCCACTTCTGAAAATTCTTGCCACAAAAACTGCAGGGATTTGTCTAGGCAGTCTCTGAGAATTAGGCACAATTAAACAAAAGAAAAAAACATCAACTTTTAATGGTTATCCCTCAGTTTTTTGGAACCTGGGTTACTAATTGATATAAATAAAGAGAAAAGCAAATTTTACTTTGGATTTCCCATGTTAATTTGAGTGCATAAAATATGTTAGAAACATTTATAAATGGCAAAAGAATTTTGAATGGGTAAATTAATATTGCCATGAAGAATTTTCAGATGTTGTGTACTGGAATTATTCAAAGCATATTTCTTCATAACATAAATATGACTTTTAATAGAAAAAAGGGAACAATTTTATCCACCTTTTGAATGTAATAACTGACCTTCTAAGGCCACAAAATGTAACCTCTGATGTACTCTTTTTGTGTGGACGATTTATAGAGAATTTATAATGATATATATATATAAGTTCTAAAATAGAATATTTATCTCAAATATAGGAACAGAAGTAGGAGGGAAAATTAAATACATAGTTAATTCATATGAAATTTTAATTGAATTGTTATGGTGTATTCCTAAACCTGGCCTAAGATTAACTGAAGGGGCAATGAATATGATAAATGTCTCTCTAGAGTGGGTTAGCACTCTAAAATTGTACAGGTGCAAATGTTCCCCTTTCTTCAACCATCTGCAAAGGTAGGAGAATGTGGTATCTCAAATGGTAACAACTAAGGAACCTCAGACTTAAACATTTTCCTAATAATAATAACTGTAACCCGAAGATCTAATGCTTGAGTTTGTTTTTTCCCGTTCATTCTCTCACATTTTTCTTCATATGTTTTTTTTTAATGTAAACTTGAGGGCAAAGACTGTCTTACTGCTGGTATTTGTAAGCCATTTGTTATCTTACATTTATTTGCTTGCCTTTTAAAATCCACATTGTATACTACTTTTCTTTTTAGGAAAAAAAATTGTACATGTTCAACTTATACACTAACTACACACATTCCAGAACCGGGGCCCTGCTCATGGTAGCTCATGCCCTGGTCATTTCCCATTTGGACAACTGCAATGCACTCTATATGAACTACACTGAAGATCACCTAGACACTTCATTTTTTTTTACATTGCCCATGATGGGCAGGTTTATATATGCTCATTTGGTTGCTCCTTCAAAATAAAACTGGAAATTTCATTGTTTGCCATCAGAACAAGAAATTACGTCATTTACTGCGCGAGCTGCACTGGCTGCCGGTGACTTTCCGGGTGCGCTTCAAGGTGTTGATTATCACCTTCAAAGCGCTCCATGGCATCGGACCTGGATATCTCCGAGACCGCCTTCTGCCTCAGAATACCTCCCATCGGCCGGTACGCTCCCACAGAGTGGGTCTCCTCAGGGTGCCGTCAGCCAGACAGTGCCGGCTGGCGACCCCCAGGGGGAGGGCCTTCTCGGTGGGAGCTCCCACCCTATGGAACGAACTACCCCCAGAGATCAGGGTGATCCCGGATCTCCCTTCCTTCCGCCGCGCCCTTAA
>NW_015386546.1:325326-366245 GCF_001527695.2 Protobothrops mucrosquamatus
AATAAATAAATAAATAAATAAGGAGAGAGGAAGGTGTTATAATACATATTACAGTAATATTTTTATTGTTATACTCTCCTTTTGCAGGATATTATAGCAGAAATGGGTTTACAAAATATAACATTATATGTACCTACAAAATAGGTGAATAAAAGATAAAGTTGTTTAAGCTATTTCAACTGTTTATATTTCAATTTTTTTATGGTTCCTTCTTGGTCTCAAATCATTTGGGGAGAAAATAAAGTTGTTAAAGAAATCAACATAATGCTGAACTACATTTCATATTTTTGGAATAGTAGTAGTAGTAATAGTAATAGTAATAGTAATAGTAATATTATTATTATTATTTATTAAATTTATATACCGCCCTATCTCCCTTGCGGGACTCAGGGCGGTGAACAGGCAATACTAAAAACCACGAATAAATAAATAGTTTCTGTTTTAAAAGTAGTAGTAGTAGTAGTAGTAGTAGTAGTAGTAGTAGTAGTAATAATAATAATAATAATAATAATAATAATAAAGTTGGAAGGTACCTTGGAGGTCATCTAGTCCAATCCCCTGCTCAGTCAGGAAACCCTATACCCTTTCAGACAAAGTGCTGTCCAATCTCTTATTAAAAACTTCCAGTGCTGGAGCATTCAACGCTTCTGGAGGCAGATTGTTCCACTGATTAATTGTTCTAACTGTCAGAAAATTTCTCCTTAGTTCTAGGTTGCTTCTCTCTTTGGTTAGTTTCCATCCATTGCTTCTTGTCCTGCCTTCAGGTGCTTTGGAGAATAGCTTGACTCCCTCTTCTTTGTGACAATCCCTGAGATATTGGACACTGCTATCAGTGTTCTTCTCTTCATTAAATTAGACATACCCAATTCCAGCAACCGTTCCTTATATGTTTTAGCCTCCGGTCCCCCAATCATCTTTGTTGTTCTTCTCTGTACTCTTTCTAGAGTCTCAGCATCTTTTTTACATCATGGTGACCAAAAGTGGATGCAGTATTCCAAGTGTGGCCTTACCAAGGCATTGTAAAGTGGGATTAACACTTCATGTGATCTTGATTCTATCTCTCTGTTAATGCAGCCTAGCACTGTGTTGGCTTTTTTGGCAGCTGCAGCACACTGCTGGCTCATATTTAAGTGATTGTCCACTAGGACTCCGAGATCTCTCTCAATAGAATTCTGATTCTATTGAGCCTGGGTATTGCTAAGACATGCAGATGAAAGGAAAATACCATACCAGATGCCAAAAAGGTCCTTGTCATTTCATAAAATATCTTTATACTGCAAAAACTAAAAGCTACAGCAATCTGCTTTTATATGAGTTAAATTTAATAAAAAACAAAACACTGAGCTGGATATTTATTAATATTACATGGATCTTTTTCATTTTTACCACATTCATCTTTTTTCTTTTTTATCATTTTTATATCATTCTTTTATTAATTTGTTAAAAGAAAAATAAGACCTTTCCAGCTTTTTAAGAGAAAAGTGCCTTGTGTTCTGTAGAGCCTTTTATGATAGTTCAACATTCAACAGATGTCTAATTGTATTTACTACAAATTAATTTTTTCTTTAAAACAAAGATTGCAACAAGATGTATTAACATTAAGATCTAAGGATCATACTTTTTAAAAATCTTCCAAAAAGACATTACCTCAGAAGAATAAAATGTTGCACTACACTGCTGTTTCAGGGCTGAATTCAAATTTCTGGAATGAAGCATCAGCAATTTTGAAACAGATCTGATGCATATGGCACTTTATTGTCTTAGAGGTGCTATTACTGGATATTTGAACTCTTTCTGCTGGCAACAGAAGTCACTGGTGAGGTTTCCTGATGATTTATCAAAGACCACATAGTCCAAAGCTCCAGATGGACTTATTCGCATGAGAAAAAGGACTGCTGCAGAAAAGTTATCATTGCTCTATGCTATATTCCCCTATAATGACATTAAGAACATTAAGACATTAACAATGACTTTAAGAACAAACCTGTACAAGTCTTTTTCATGCCCTCAGTCCAAAGAGTTCAGAAAATTGTTGTTAAACTATTTCAAAATGAATTCTACTTTTATAATTATACATACACATACGCACATACAAGTTTCGTGAGTGTGTGTGTGTATGAAGATGCAGGGGAGGGGGAAAAACAGGGATATGAAGCAGAACTTTCCCCATTATATTACTCAGTAAGTATATATTTTTCTGCCTTGCTGTTTTTTCTCAGTTTCAAATTTGGCTTTTCAGATATGCAATGATAGCATACACATGCCTGTTCAAAAGCAAGCAGACCACAGGTAAAGCTGTGTGAGGCATTATTGTTACAGAGGTGTATTTTCAATACACATCTGTTAAATGCCAAATGAACTAAACATTCCATTTCACTGATTTAATCTACTTCCAGACTTTTCATCAAATGTCTTAATTTTATTCTGAAAATAATCAAGGCTTATAGAGAAAAGTAAGGATTCTATGCTAGTTACTTATGGGAAAGATGGAAGGAAGGAAGGAAGGAAGGAAGGAAGGAAGGAAGGAAGGAAGGAAGGAAGGAAGGAAGGATTTTGTGTGCCCGATTGCCTGTATTTTGTGTCTACCATGTCTTATTTTTAATACAATTGTTATTTCTAAATGTAGCCATTGGAAACATATTAGATTTTTATAGTATTGAGAAACTCAATTTGTGTGGATTTATGAAACATTTGGAAAGATGAATCAGAGCTCATAGAAACCAGAAAGGTTTGATGACGATGAAATAAAATCCAACAATTAAATTAAACCTAAATCTAATGGTACTATATTCCCCTATGTATCCTTGTATTATAAGATTAAAAATATTCCAAGTTGACCATTGAGAAATAATAAAAGGCATACAAAAAAGAGTGGAAGAAATCAAAGAAGCTTGCTGTGGAAAAAAAGAGAGTGGATTGATAGTTAAAAGTATAATTAAGATTATGTACTAGAATTCTAGTTTCCATCTTCAAAACTATGAGTAGAAAAATCCATTATAAAACATAATACTGAAGCAATAAGAATAGTGGAAAGAAAGCAATACAAAATAACTTTATTAATCAGTCAACTCTGTAATAAATGTTTTCTTATTAGATTTATATATCAAGTTCATGAACTCAAGATATTGTGTTTCCTTCTCCCATTTCTCTCCATCACAACCAATGTGTGTAAGTATGTTAATATTGTGCTTAGATGAGAAATAAAGTTTCAAAATGTTAATGTGAACAACATAGCTAATGTTTAGAACTTATTAATGAAGAATTTTATAATATGCATTGACTATATTTTTGTCAAGTTTTAAAAACAGAGCTTTTATGCTATATTTTCCTTCTGTATTTCCTTTTTTTAAAAAGTTTTTAGTTTTGTCTTTGTTATATTAGTTTTTCTTCTTTCTAATCTGATTTTGTGTATACAAAAATCAATAAAAATTATATCACAAATGCAGACTTTTCTTCTTGTATAAGTTTAAAATATTGTTGTAGTAGAAACTGGAGGGGGTAATTTCTGATTAAACTGGGGGTTTCTTCATTACATGAATGAGAATAAAATCACAAAACAGTATGTTAGGTCTTTTTTAATTGTCAGACACAAAATAAAAATACATATATCTAAAATTAAATTAATATGTATGAATGTGTGTTTGTGTGCCAGCCAGTCCAAACCAAAGTAACCTTATTTCCTGTTGGCTTCCAGTTACAAATTCAGTAAAATAAAATCTAGGAATGTTCTTAAAGATTTCCATAATAACAATAATAGTAATAGGCCCCAAAACATCTGAAGGATCATTTGAACAAACCATCGGCATTGACAAAATCACCATCAGTCAATTACAAAAGGCAGCACAGTATGCATCCTGTGACAATACCTCTAACATCATCAAGCAACATCTGCCTATTGCAGGTCCTTATGAAAGGTTCAATAGGTGAGTAAACATTAAAATTGAGTCAAAACATCTGGCTTACTGTGAGTCCAACTATATAATTAATTACATTAATTTGTTGCCTGACTATTACAGACACTGGTAGTGTAAGTTAATAATCACTACTAAAAGCCAACATGGGTTTGTCAAAAACAGATCATGCCAGACAAACCTTATTGCATTCTTTGACCAAGTGACAAAATTAGTGAATCAGAGGAATGCTATGGATATAATTTTCTTGGACTTCAGTAAGGCATTTGATAAAGTAGATCACAACCTATTACTCGATAAGATAGAAAAAATGTGGGTTAGACAGCATCACCACCAGATGGATTCGTAGTTGGCTGACCGGCTGACCGGCTCCTCAATGGAACTGCATCTACATGGAGGGAAGTGTAGAGTGGGATGCCCCAGGGCTCTGTTCTAGGCCCAGTGCTCTTCAACATCTTCATGAACGATTTGGATGAGGGGATAGATGGGGAACTCATCAAATTTGCGGATGACACCAAGCTGGCAGGAATAGCCAACACTCCAGAAGACAGGCTTAAGATACAGGAGGACCTGGACAGACTTGAACACTAGGCGCTATCTAACAAAATGAAATTCAATGGTGAAAAAAGTAAGGTTCTACATGTAGGCAAAAAACCCAAATGTACAGGTATAGTATAGGGGGTACCTTGCTCAATAGTAGTAACTGTGAGAGGGATCTCAGAGTCCTAGTGGACAATCACTTAAATATGAGCCAGCAGTGTGCTGCAGCTGCCAAAAAAGCCAACACAGTGCTGGGTTGCATTAACAGAGGGATAGAATCAAGATCACGTGAAGTATTAATACCATTTTACAATGCCTTGGTAAGGCCACACTTGGAATACAGCATCCAGTTTTGGTCACCACAATGTAAAAAAGATGCTGAGACTCTAGAAAGAGTACAGAGAAGAGCAACAAAGATGATTAGGGGACTGGAGCCTAAACATATAAGGAACGGTTGCTGGAATTGTGTATGTCTAGTTTAATGAAGAGAAGGACGAGGGATGACATGATAGCTGTGTTCCAATATCTCAGGGGCTGCCACAAAGAAGAGGGAATCAAGCTATTCTCCAAAGTGCCTGAAGGCAGGACAAGAAGCAACGGATGGAAACTTATCAAGGAGAGAAGCAACCTAGAACTAAGGAGAAACTTCCTGACAGTTAGAACAATTAACCAGTGGAACAACCTGCCTCCAGAAGCAGTAAATGCTCCAGTATTAATACCACTTTACAATGCCTTGGTAAGGCCACACTTGGAATACTACATCCAGTTTTGATCACCACGATGTAAAAAAGATGTTGAGACTCTAGAAAGAGTACAGAGAAGAGTAACAAAGATCATTAGGGGACTGGAGGCTAAAACATATAAGGAACGGTTGCTAGAATTGGGTATGTCTAGTTTAACGAAGAGAAAGACGAGGGATGACATGATAGCAGTGTTCCAATATCTCAGGTTGCCACAAAGAAGAGGGAGTTAAGCTATTCTCCAAAGCGCCTGAAGCAACAGATGGAAACTAATCAAGGAGAGAAGCAACCTAGAAATAAGGAGAAACTTCCTGACAGTTAGAACAATTAACCAATGGAACAACCTGCCTCCAGAAGCGGTAAATGCTACAACACTGGAAGTTTTTAATAAGAGACTGGACAACCATTTGTCTGAAATGGTGTAGGGTTTCCTGCCTGAGCAGTGGGTTGGACCCGATGACCTCCAAGGTCCCTTCCAACTTTTATTATTATTATTATTATTATTATTATTATTATTATTATTATTATTATTATTATTATTATTATTATTATTATTATTATTATTATTATTATTATTATTATTATATATTTTGAGTGTTTTTTGATGCACCCTGCCAGCCCAAATATGGGAGGAAGAAATCTTTCTTTCTTTCTTCTTCCCATATTTGGGCCGACAGGGTGCATCAAAAAAACACTCAAGACATATCTCCTCCCCTGTCTCTTCCCTCCCTGATACAGCTGACAAAGTGAGAAAGAGCCTGTGGCCTAGGGGTCAACACAGCTGCCTAACATGCAAGCAGCTCAGGTTTGAATCTCAGAAGGGTATGGCTGGCTGATGAGAGCTAATTAGCTCAAAATAGCTAGCCCAGTCTCCCCTTAATTCTTTGTTAGCAATCAAAAAAAAATTATATATAGTGTGGAATAAAGGTGAATCTAGAAAAGCATCACAATGCTTTTCAGTACAATGAATTTAAATCATAAGAAGGCTACACTTCATTAAAAAAAGTTTCAGTGAAATATAAAAGGCATACATGCCTAATTACTCATCTAGACAGAGCCAGTACCAGATGCCAAATCAGATCCTGTTCATTACCCATTGCCCTGGGAAATATAAATCCTATCTGAATTTTGAATAGAACTTTTCTTAGGCATGTCTGGGTCTGAAAACCCACTGCAGACAGAGTAGATGAAAGGTTTGGATCCAGATCCAGTTTGAAATTCCAAATTTATTTGGTGCTTGAGAGGATTGTAGGTCTGGTGCAGCCTCACAATAATGTAATTTCAATAACTGACAATAAAAATAAGTTTGTTGTTTGTCTTTAAGCTAAAGGGATTATTTGCTTTACACCACAGAAATAAGACTGGTTTCCATTGTTGTCTTTTTAAACAGATTGTTGAAATTTGATGTATCAATCATCCTGCTGCATTTGGTTTACTCCCTTGTTCTATTTTCACTCCATTCTTTTTTTCCTACTGCATCATTCCACTGCTAGTTTCTCTTATAATCCATTTGAATTCAAGAAATACACATATTGAATTAGTAACCTTTTAAAAAGTATTATTTTATAGCTCATTAGCACATTCTCTATAGCTCAGAGTGTTTCTGCCTAATTCTACTGCTATACTTACCCAAAACTTCTGTCTCCAACTACGAGCTTGATCCATTGTCCTATAGTTTCAAAAAATGGAAGAATGCACTCAGCACTTCAAAAGTCCATTGTTTATAACATATGCAACTTGATGATATCTAAAGATGTGTCCAATATACTGTACATATTCCTTTCAGTAATCTCTTTAATCCTTTTTTTTTGCTATGCTTCTCTTTGCAATATTCAATCCAAAATATACATTGCTTTTACAGGGTTACAACTTCAGTGTAACATGTACTAATCCTTTAACTTATGCTTTCAAAGGTCTTGTTTCCCACAGGATCTAAGCACTTGCAAGTTTGCAAACAGATGAAGAAGCAGTGGCTTCTTTATTGCTTTTATTCAGTAGCATTGCAACAAAGGCATATGCCACCAACACTAGATGTTTATTTTTTACATGTACTGTATATGTAACTAACCAAAAAATAATTTTGTCAAGCTGATCTTGCAATTGCAAAGTTAACATTTTGAATAATTAATAAATTCACAATAAAAATACATTAATTAAAATACACAATAATATAAATAAATATTTACAAGAATGGCTTAATTCAATCAAGCTTTATTTAAATCACCTCACTGAATAAAATTCAAGATTAAAGTAGTAATTACTTCAAAATAACTGAGCTAGTACAGGTAGTTTCAAAGCACTTAGTAGATTTTTGCAAATTCAGTGGATTTTATTCAACTTAAGTTATGATAGACAAAATATAGTTCTCTAACTTCACTTCAGCATATGAAGAAAGGTGAGATGTGAGGTGGGGCAGATGAGGACTATTAAACTGACCTGACCGCACATCCAATGAGTTTTATAACTGACTACATTAAACTTTACCTATCACTCCAGGAGAGGAGGACCCTGAAAGCCCTCACCAAAGATGAAAACATCATCATCCTGCACAGTCGTCCTGAACTGCAGACTACCACAACAAAATTACCTCACTCTTGGATGAACATCACATATATGAAAAATTGAAAAGAGATCCCACCTGTAGCAACTACAGGTGAAAGACAGCTTGTAGCTTTTGGAACAAGAGGGCTCTATCNGGCTCTATCAACAGGGCAACCTTCTACCTGTTGGATGCTTACAGGATACCGCCTGTATCACAGAGAAGCTATTACTTGTCTCTACAGACATCCTAGGGAGGAGCACCTCTCAGCAGCATTAATTCACTGACATATAATATTGCTAAACATCTTGCCACCATACTAGGACCCCTGGTTGGGCACACTGACCACCACATTTAGAACTCTGAAGAGTTTACTTCAAAAATCAGTATCCGAAACTGGCTACAGATGAAACCATGGTATCCTTTGATGTCACTTCCCACTTCATCAGCATCCCATCACTGATGCCCTAGCAGCTTTCAAGCCTCAACCAAGATCATATCTCCTGTCTGGACTTACAGTATGATTGAACATGACTTATATCACCTATAGATGTGACTTCTACTGATAGAAATGTGACTATGCCATGGGTTCCCCCAGTATCACCCATTGTTGCCAACCTATAATGAAAGAAGTGGAAAGAAAGCACTCATCTCCTTCCAGGAAATGGCACCACCTCTGGTTCATGTATGTAGATGACACCTGGGTTAAAATCAAGGTCCAAGAAGTACAGGCCTTCACAGACCATATAAACAAACTGGACTCAAACATCAAGTTCACCAGAAAGACACCATGAACAACAAGCTGGTGTTTCTAGACTGTGACATTCTGATTGGGACCTGTGGCAACCTAGAAATATAGATATACAGGAAATAGACACCACAGAGACCAATATCTGCTGTTTTGACTCCCACCATCCATTTCAACACAAATTAACAATCATCAGAAATGATGATTTCCTTCCCAAAAGAAGGAAAACAGGCACCTTAGGACATCTCTTAAGGCCTGTAGATATCTCAATCGGTCCTTTATTAAATCAGTATCTGGATCCAAAAAAGAATGTGTCAACCACCCTACTGAGTTATACACAAAAGAAACTCCTGGGACAGTTTTTTAACAAGAGTATACCTTTACTGAGGATTCCATATGGGTACAGAAGTAAAAAAGGCAGTTCTAATTATTTCACATGCAAACAGCATAGGAAAACTTTTTCTTCCCCCCCCCCCGCCCCAGACCTCCCATTATCCATTGTCTACCAATCATTTGCACTTGCTTTGTGTTGGGAATGGTTTGTCTGCCTCAGATTTCTCAGCCAGCGATCTTGGGTGTTGGTCTGTCTCAGGCTTCCAGTCGGCATACTTGCATTCCAAATTTCCTACCAAGCTTCCCTTACATTCCAATGCATTCCCTCCCCCCTCCCATTACTGTTGTAGGGTCCAACAGGACTGCATAGCAAGTGAACCACGACAGAATAGCCAACAAAGCTGAGACTTAGAATCAGTGGAAGAACCTGATCATTCCTTACATGGCCAGTGTATCAGAGAAGTTAAAATGGGTATCTGGAAAACACCACATACCTGTGTTCTTCAAAACTATCAACACACTAAGACATAGGTTCATACACAAAAACATAAGAAGAATAATGTACTGTATGCAGTCCAGTGCAGTGAGAAGTGTTCAGAGTTCTACATTGGAGAAACCAGGCAGCCTTTACACAAGAAGATGGCCCAGCACAGAAGAAGCAACACCACAGGACAGAATCAGCAGTACACGTTCACTGAAAAGAAAAAGGATGCTCTTTTGAGGATCATAATTTTCACATTTGGAACAAGGAACATGGTTTGAAAGAGGAGTGAAGGAATCAATTTATATTCAATAGAGGTAAGACAACCTGTCCCCCAATTTTATGCTACTTCTGCACCAGTATCCAGGAAGATCAAGACCAGTTCACAGATTCACCAGGGAGATCATTCTTAAATGACCCACCGAACAAAAAGATTTAGGAGCAGCAGCACTATGAGGTCCTCTTAACCAACTTGCTCAGACAGAAGAAACTACTTGGATAAACAATGAAACTTTTTAAAGAAAAAAAGAAAAAAAATCCAGTTGCCATAACTCAGCTTCCAGACAACTCTATCTGGATGACTGAGAATTTTCATTGACATATCTGCCTATCCGAGTCCTTTTCAGTTGCCCTGTGTGAGGTATGTTGAGAATTGGAGTTTCCAAAGACCAAAAAGTTGAATATGCCAATAAATTACTACTATTTACTCCAAGTATTGAGGGTGCTTCATTCAGTTTTTCAGCTTCTGTAGTGTAGCCAGTTTTAAGACTTCTGTTTCATCTTTTTCCTTAATAAAACATACCTCTTGCTAATCTGCCAACAAAACTAAAAACTTAACACAGGTCTCAGTCCAGTTCACATTTTGGGGTCAAATCATATACCCTGTATAATTTGGGAGTAAATCGTGAGTAAACCATGAGGGCAACATTTTTAGGTAGCAGCTTAAACATTTGCTCATTTTCTAAGAGAAAGAACTGTTGTTGTTTTTGGTTTAAAATATCCTCTTCCTACAAGCCATGAGCATGAAGAATCAAATAGGTATTTACCTGAATACTTTAAACCTTAACAATTGAAAGACAATGAATCTGGAAACTTAGTAATCTCAACATCTTGCATATGGAATTTATAAACCTGCAGTGTCTAAGGCATGATGAATGGGATCTATGTTGTCTTCAAAGTCCCTTGCAAGCATGTCACAGAAAGCTACTAAAAATTCCAAATGATTTTCTAGTGGGCCAGGTCTTGGAAACCTTGTAAACATTTTTTTTAAAAAACTGCTTTGAGTGAGAGTGGAATTGTGCAGGAGAACATTATTTTTTTACTCCTTCACTGCTGTTATTTATCTTCAATCAGATTCAAGACAGATTTTCTTCCACCTGTGTTTTGTCAGTTCCTAATTTGCTCTCAATCATGAGAAGGGAAATGTTTATATGAGATTATATTAACTGTCTGGGTTTTTTCAATGTTCCTTTGGGTTACCAGGTCTTCAACAGGATTACCTGGAACAATCCCTAAAGCATTCTGAAATTTATTGGGATTGATTAGCTACCTATTATCCTAATAGATCTCTTTCCCCTGTAAAGTGTAATAATTGCTGCAGATCCAATTCTCTGCAAAAAGTTGTCTGACCATGATAAGGGAATAAATGTAAAATAATCCACATTGTGTATGAAAACATTAGAGCAACATTTCAATTTCTATGATATTCTGTTGCAGTTTATAGTATAACTGGAAGTAAGCTGGTAAGATATATAAACTTCTAAAGAAAAGTCATATTTGATTGCTTCATTTTTTATGCTTCTTGGTATAAAGAAAACTTCAGAGTGAACCTGATATTTATAGGAACATATCCAAAATCTTTGCAGAAGACAGATTGCCTTGGTTCACTGTTCAATGTCTCCCATCAGTTTTCCTTGAAGGAAATTTCACAATTTTCCAGTTTTAAAGTAATTTTGTTCTGGCAATAAGGTGAAATTGAGTCTGAAGGACATGCACTATTTCATCACTAATGGTACATGGTACAAATGATATATAAGGCATAGGTAACACTCCTGTTGTGGAAAGGGCATACAATGATGGATAAATACAACATTAATTTTCTTATTCAATCAGGAAGATTGAATTATCAATAATCTAACACAACTAGCAATTCTAGTTGAATTGTGAAAGAAATATTTATAAGTTAAGCAATTCCTATAACATTTTTATTATATATCATAATTGAATATACTGGTTAGACTATTTGCTGATCTCTGATTATAATAGATAAACTACAAATTAAACATCTGCCACCTGTGATCACCCTGCCCCGTAGAACCAAAGTATTGTATGGTCAGCAAAATTGAAAAATAAAAAAACTGAGAGAGAGCTGTGGTTATTGTAGCTGCCAGGAAAACCTGAGCTGCTCCAACTCTGCTAATTCAGCAAGAATGCTGAAATTCCCCCAGGCAGATCATTCTAGAAGCCCATACCTAGTCTAAAGTCATTCTATCAGCTCAGGTTGGAGACTGTTGAGTAGCAAAATGGTGGCACACAACCAAATCCTTAGTTTGCAGTGAGTTTCTAGGTACACTCTAGAATAAACATCAATAGATAATAATCCTGCATAGACAAATTACAATTTCCTTTCCCCTATTTGTTAATTTTCTGATGCCCTCTCTTAAACATTGTACTCATTGCAGCTGACATGCTTCAAATAACCAACTACTTTTAGGTCCACTCATATCCTATAGCAGCGTTCCCCAACCTTTCCAGCTTTGTGGATGGGGGAGGGGGGGAAGAGGTGATGGTTCTGCACATGTGGCAGGCAAACGTGCATGTGCACAGCTCCATTGGCACAAGCAGTGGGCATGTGTGCCCATCACTTGCACAAATGGAACACGCATGCACATGCTTGCATGTCACTTCTGTGACCCAGTTCTGAAAGTCTCAAGATCCTGTAGTGGCCCGTGGCCCGGGGATTGGGGACCCCTGCTCTAGGGCCTTTAGGACAGTTCTCAAATATTTGAACACAGTTGTCTCCATGCTTCATCCTTTTCAGATGAAGCATAAAACTCTCTAGCTCTTCTGCTTCTTGTTTGTTTCTAGGCCTTTCATCATATTGGTTGCTCTCCTATGGTCATGCTCCAGTTTCTAAATGTTCTTCCTAGTACAGGTAATCTTTGTTTAGCAATCATAACTGGGACCAGCAACTTAGTTGTTAAGCAAAGCAATTGCTAAGTGAAACTGTGACCATACGTATGATTTTACTTCAGCTTTCCTTTGCTTTATAGTTCTGTGAAGGTCATAAATGTGATGATTGGTTATAAACTCACTTTTTCAGCACCATCATAACTGTAAATAGTCACTAAACAGAGCAGTCACTAAATAAGGATTATTTGTGTGAATTTAATGTAATATTCTAGGTGTGAACTGATCATGCAGAATAGTGACATATATAAAGTTTCCAACCTCCCTATTCCCAAATGTGTTCTTATGACAATAAAGACAAATTACTTGGTACTCAGAAAGAATCAGTCTAAAAATAATTCCTCAAATTTCTCAAATATGTGGCGGTATCTGCATTGAAGTACATGCCTAACATACCCAAACAATAGCAAATAACTTGTTATGCTATTACTGACAGACTGAGTACCCTTTAATGGCAGAACCTTCCTACTACCACCATTAGCCATGCCTGATTGTTGCAATGGCTTCAGTTGTCAAAACAGATTGTCCTACTAATAAATTTGAAGTACTTCAAAGTGCATAATTTGGGGCTGCCCTTTCTAAACAGCATATGATGTTTTGTTTTGTTTTTTGTCTAGGTAATGTCAGTAATTTATCACAGTTCCTCAAAACCTATAGAAGTCTAAAGGTTGCCTTTAGATACTACTTATCCTTGCTATACATTTTCTTTGCCAATATTCTCTCAGTGTGTCTTTGATCAGATCTAACTCATGACACTTTTATGATTTTTTCCTCAAACTGGTTTATTTTCACAATAATTAATCTTCCTTTTCTTGGATTTCTAAGACTCCTACCCTTCAGTAAAATTGATGGCATTCTCTTGTTCCAAGTGATACTGATCTCAAATATTCTCCATCTACTTGCCATATGTTTTTATATCAAACTGCTACCCAATCATGTTATTCTTTGCATACCCCGCCAAATACTTTTTATTAAAGGGAGTAATTTCAGAACAAAACACTGGCAGGTAACTTTGAGATTTCTATGTGTGACTATACATGTAATCTTTGTCAGCCAGAGAAGTTTTGTTATCAAAACCAAAACTCTTGCACAGGACAGATATTCAGTTTGTTTCTTAAGGTTACCTTTTATTAACTATTTATTACTAAGATCACACCAGAGGTTGACTTTGTAAAAAATATGAAATTACAGAATCATTCAAAAACAAGATCTCCCTCCCAAGTGAAATAATATAATCCCTTTCTGACATCCATAAAATGCTCAAATTTGATTTTGTGAATCTTTATACAAACCTACAACACCTTACCTGAATCAATATGAAAATAAAAATATAGAATGGGATGTTTTTTTTAGATTTTGAACTTTTACCAATTTTGCAGTGCATTTCTCTGCTGAATTAATATATCAAAATGTCAGGAAAGTGTGCATTTTGAGATATAACTTTAGAAATGATACTTTGAGAAAAAAAATAGGTTTAGAAATTCTAATTTTATGAGAATATATCTTCAAAAATACAGTTGTTCTTAAATGTGATAATGTTTTCAATGTTTTCAAAAACATGATTTAAGAAGAAATCATAAACTAATTTAAGCCAAATTTATTCATATGTATGTGCCTAAGCATACATACAGTGTAAGGAATGTGTCAGAAAGCAAGATGGTCTATGTGGAGCTCAATCATAGAAAAATTCTATCAGAATAATACTTTAGTATAAATCTTTTTTACAATCAATATTAATCATATTCTTAAAATGGTATATAATAAGCCCCACAGTTCTGCAGCATGAGCACAATCACAAAAAGAGCATGCTGTTGAAATGAATGTTTTAAATATCTGAATAAACTTAAATGTCTTCCCTTGGTACCTATAGTAAATGAACATAGGGTTAAGCTAGTTTCTTTAGAAAACTTTATATGCAACAATATTGTTCTTTTAATAAAATGTATGTGGAAGAAGATCAGGCCAAACCTGAGGGAGGGGTCAAACATGTCACCAGTCATGAGTCCCTTCATGCCCACAAGAGATCTAAGACCAGCCCACCTTTAATTACTTTGATTCTTATCTACTGCCAATTTGCTTTGGATGTTAGTAGTCAGATTCTTGTAGAGAACTTAAGCTTGCAATAAATTTTTATAACCACTTGAACTGCCTGGATGTTCTGATTTCCCCGGCACTTAACAACATAGTTTAAAATGTTGTTTTACAGAAACACAAACATTTCTACAAAGCAAGGAATCATTCCAAAGAATTTATTAAAAGGAGCAGAGTCACTTCTTTTGTAACATGGGCAGCTATATAAATTTGGAAAATAAATAAATAAAAATACTTGTAAAAATGTGAAAAATGAAAGTGGAAAAATATGTATTATTTTACTACTACTCTACATTGGAAATAATTACAATGGACAAATTAACATCACTTATTAGAATAGGGAACTATTGAATCTGATATAAACTTTCTCATAACAATAATATAATACTTTCTAAACAAGATTACTATTAATACTGTGATTTTAGAAATTATTTTTTCATTTTAATTCTATGCAAATTTTATCATCTTCTTTTACCATTGTGGGGCATGATGGCTCAATTCAAGACCCGAGTGCTGAGTGAGCTCCCTTTCTTTTTCCAGCTCCTGCCTACCTAGCAGTCTGAAAGCATGCAAATGCGAATAGATAAATAGGTACCACTTTAACAGTAACAGTGTTTTGTGCATCTTGGCGTATAGACATGCTAACCACATGAACACAGAAATGTCTTCAGACAACACTGACTTCCTCAGCTATGAAACAGAAATGAGCACCATCCCTTACAGTCAGAAACAACTGGACAGGGAAACCTATACCTTTACCCTTTCTATCATCATAAAGTCTTGGAAATTTCAGACCTACATTTAATATTCATTAATATTCATTTAATACAGAATGTTGTTTTCCCATCTTGTTATTCTCATAGTCATTTTAAATATTTTAAGGATACTTTGGATGTGCAAAAACCAATTGTTAGTTAAAGGATACAAAAACATCCATGCTTGAATCATCTCTTTGCAGGTGTACCAAGCAAATGAACCTTTTAATAATCATGATGGATATATAGGATCTATAGGATGAAATTCAGTCTAATGAAAAACATAAGTCCATGTCTACATACAGATGCATTGAAATGCAACAGCTTGCAAGCAGGGATGTGATGAAATGTTTAACAGATTCTGATAACACAGAGAAGGGAGCAGAAACATTAATCCAGGGGACATGAAAAATATGACAAAGAGACCTAGATTAACCCTGCCTTAAATGCACTAAGTATAAATCTATGTGGAGAATCGCAGGCTTCTAAAATTATATTATACTACCTACTAGCAGTAAAAGCTATTCTAGAAATCCAGGTGTTTTTGTTACCTGTTTGCTAGCCTTGCAGGATTGATATTATCTAATTACAAATTGAGATATATTCTCTGTTGATATTATTTGAAAAAATTGTGTTGATGTGTACTGATTTAATTTAATAAATTAAGAAATGTATTAAAGAGGAAACTATATTCAACCTTAGAAATTACAGTTTCTTCATAATGTATTTCACATAAGCATGCTTGCTTATAAATCCTTAAAAGCATATTCAAATTCCTGGCATAAGGGCAATAGAGCTGGCTTCATATCATAAATTGTTTATGTTGAAAAGGGAAAAATACAGATATAATCACAATGAGTATGTCTGGGAACAAGCTCTGTTTTGCACAGAATTATTGTATGAACATTTAGTCATACAGAAGTTTGAACACTGATTCATTATAAGTTTTTTTCTGAGCAACATAACTAATGAAATATCACAGAGGCTTCCAGTGGGAAAGCTCTCTGTTCGCCTTGAGCAAAAAAATATTTATTGCTGGATTCACTGGCTCTGAGCCAAAAAATCTGCTATGCAATCATACTGGTGATACATACATATAATGCTAGAGATAACATTTTCCCATTTAAAAATCAAAACCTCAGTTGTCTTAGAACTTTTTATAGTCCTATGTCATGTACATTTAACTCCCCCATCACACAATTCCACAGATGTGCAAGCATGGAATAGAGGCAGAAGGAAAGAGAATTTAATTCTCTGCAAAAGTTTCCTCCACCCCATCATAATGTAGCTACTAGCTCAGAAAAAGAAGGAGTTAAGAGCAGAGGATCAAAAGCATTTTTCTTTATTTGACTATAAGAAGGGGTGAGATTTACAGAGAGAGTAGCATTACTTAAGATTCACTTTATCTGTCTATGGAGATTCTCAGTCATTCAGGTTATGGTTGTCCCAAAGGTGCTTTTTCAGGAGTTAGCTGGACTTTCTTGTTTTTCTTTGAAGAAAAGAAAAGAAGCTTCTTCAGCTCTGACTAGATGGTGGGAAATGGAAGGATTCATATTCCTTGCAGACAGCTGGTCATTTGCATTTTTTAGAGAGTTGTTGAAGCCATTTGGAAGTTTACCTGTGTCCTCGCGGTCACCTGAGTAGTGCAAATGTGTGTGGAGCCTTCTTGGCTGCAGGATGTTTTCTGCCCTGTGCATTTTATAAAAGAATGCAAGTAACCAGCTGTCTGCAAGGAATATAAATCTCTCCATTCCCCATCATCTAGTGAAAGCTGAAGAAGCTTCTTGGATGAGAAGCGAAATGTTTTCAAAGAAAAATAAAGTCCAGTTGCCTCCTGAAAAAGCACCTTTGGGATTCAGCTTATCTAAACTTATAGCTCATACAGCAAGGACACAATTTAGACTAGGGGTGTCAAACTGCCGGCCCGTGGGCCGGATGCATCATAGCAAAATCGCGCCCACCCATTGCCGGCAATGGCAAAAAAGCCACGATACGTCGTGACAAGTCACGTGATGTTGCGAGTTTGACACCCCTGATTTAGAGCCTCCAGCAAGATGGATGTTCAACTCTGATTCTAGAGAATAACAGATATCTTAGCATAAAACAGAGAGAGAAAAGCCAATTTGTTTCAAAGATGAGGAGAAACACAAACAATAGTGTAAAAAAGTCCCAAAAAAGAAAAGAAAGAAAGAAAGAAAGAAAGAAAGGGAGGGAGGGAGGGAGGAAGGAAGGAAGGAAGGAAGGAAGGAAGGAAGGAAGGAAGGAAGGAAGGAAGGAAGGAAGGAAGGAAGGGGAAGCTCAGAGTGACTAGTAAGAAATTTTTAAGGAGGAACTATATATGGATAAAAAAATGTACCAAATGGTAAATACTGTCACTGCTGTATGCTGAAACCTTTAATAGGTCACACTGAGATTTCACAATTGTTTTGCTCATTTATAACAAATGATGCATAATTAGATAAACAAGTTTACAGAGTTACTTAGATCTGTTTCAATATCTAAGGCTTCCAACAATGACATTTATATAATTACATGGAATGCATGGCATTATTTATTCAGGTAAGAGCTATGGCATAGATACATTTTTAATTTGTTAAATTTCCAGAACGAGATTGCTCAAAATTATAAGTGCAGAACAAACCAAACAAATTTAGAATAATTATTAGACAACTTGTGCCCCATTGCGTCATCAGATATATTTCCTTACCTAAACAGAGAAACAGAATGACCGTGGGTGAGCAAAAAAGCAGTGGGAGTGGGAGCAACTTCTGACTTTCTATCTATTGATGGTGGAGAAGAGATAGAGGACTGAAGTTATGGCTTGGGGTCATTGTGTGAGTGGAGCCCTGTTGTAGTTGTGTTTGTGTTAATTATGATGGCTGTTTTTGTCCATGCTGTAATTCTATAAGGTTGTTTTTAATAATCTTAATTTATATATTGTATGCTGAAAACTACTCACAATCTTTTGCAATGGAGGAGCTATAACAAATCCTTCCTTCCTTCCCTCCTTTCTTTCCTTCTTCTCCTTCAAATTTTTTGCAGCAGCCCATCAGATAATCTGGATTAATATCCCTAATGATTCCAGATCATTTCAAAAGAACTAATAACCAGAAATATGCAGATGTAGGAAGAGTAGTGAAACAGCCATTTTACCATTCTAATTTTCATAATGTGGGCCCAAACATTAGGTCTTACTTTGTTTTGATTTGATTAACTCTTTGGTTTCCTCCAACAGCATTTAGTTATTTCCTAATTTGTCTCATCTCCCAGAGCTGTTCATTATCAGAAGCATGCCTGGATTAGCAAACCGGGAAAGGTTGCTCAAGCATATTCCTGTCCAAAGCCATTATCACTTTCCAATCCAGCAACCCATCACAGTCAACCTATTCTAGCACTTCCCACATCAGAAGATGAAGTTAAAATATTGTATACTATTTGGACAGCATAAAAGCCAATTGATTCACTTTGTACATTTGTAAAAGGCATTTTAATTAAGGCATTAAATCAAAGCATGTTTTCAAAGCTTTATAGATAGAAATAGGTCAAACATGAGGCTCCTGCAGCTTTAGAAATATATAGAAAGAAAAGCTTGTTGGATCTATGTTTGGTCTCTTCAGTTCAAATGGATTTTTTTAGCACCACAAACCCTACTTGGCCCCAGTCCACAGGAATTTTTTGTTTATATTCTTTGGAGTGATATCTCTGAAATTTTGATAGCTACTAATTTTACTTTACTCATGGTTGAAACATCTTAAAACGTGAGATGCAATTGGGTTTTTAAATTGTAAATTACGTTGTGTTTTCAGTGTTATCCTAAACTTCATTCATTGTCTCTGTCATAATCCAATCAAATCTACTCACTCTCACTGACATTAGAAGTCAGTTTGGTTTTTATGATGTTCATTAACAAAAGATTACCCATTTGTTATTATAGGAAATGACCACTTTCTGAACATAAAAACTATGTTGCCACCCTAGCATAGCATTTGTTAGATTAAGTGTTAAGAATCTGAGATCATAAAACTCCTGTAAATGGCATCTTCTTCTGAATGTATTTATTTAGTTAGTGAGATTAATTCTAAGATCACTCAGTTGTCTGGGCTCTGCATTAAGGCTTTGCATGCCAAACCATTGTGTAGTTTCAGTTTTATATTTCTTCAGTAATTGCCTCTTTGTAAGAAACATCTCTAGTTAAATAGGTGATGACTTCACATAGGAAGGATTCAAATTTTGCAGTAGAAGTTCAAAGTCTTTAAGGAGATTTCTAGAAATGTTTTATGCCTGGTTTTAGCAATATAATGTTTGTATTTAGCAAGAATAAGGTGATAAAAGTGAAAATTTAATGTCATAATACTCTACGTCTCATTAATTTAAGGGCTGTGGTGACCACAGTAGCCATAAGTTGGGACAAGAGTCAAAATCAGAGCATGCCCAACACATATGATCTATACTTAATGGAGCTTCAGCACCCTTTTTGCATCTTATATCAGGATAAGTAGCACCTAAGGTAATGCCTCTCATGTTTGCAGCTAAAAGAAAAATATCATATATATATGAACAACTATATGCTGCCTTTTCATGATATCCAAACTATTTCATTCTGCCTAGTTCTGGACTGATATTGATAACTAATCTGACCTTTGTTACCCAGGCAAAGTTGTAGTCTGGACAACAATCCTTTTACAATATAATATTATATAATCTATAAAGTTACATATTCTAATGTCTACCCTATGTTTGAATTGATTCATTTTATTGTTTGAATATCACATTAAACATCATCTCTAGAGAACTCAACTCATGTGTGGCACTCATGGCAGCTGCTTCCATTGTCTTGTCATTAAAATAGATTGATCTCAAAAAGTAATCTGAATTTTGGGTGAATCCTAAAATTATGATTTAAATTAACATCTCATGGAAATTAATTTGAGAAAAAGCAGTCCAATTTTTTACATATATTTTCCACTAGGAGTAGTCCTCATTTACCAACTGCTCATTCAGCAACTATTTAGAGTTATGATGATGCTAAAGGAGATTTGCAATTAGTCCTTGAAAATATAGCTGTCACATTATCCCCATGGCTACATGATTGCAAATCAGGCACTTGGCAACCAGCACACATTTTTAATGGTTGCAGCATCCCATGGTCACACGATCATCACAGCTAGCTTCTAACAAGTGAAATCAATGGGAAAACCAGCAGAAAATCACAAGTTATGGTCATGTCACATTGCACTTCACAATCAAGCCAGAATTGTTGTCATAAGTAGATCCAGTGATGTGACATTTTATTTTATTGCTTTGCAATTAAGTTGCCTGTTCCAATTGTAATTGATGAGGGCTATCTATATTTACTTATTATTTAAATTTATTTGGTCACCCACCTCAAATTAATGAGTTAAGCACTCGTAGTTTTCTCTGGATTTGAAATCTTTTTTATGCCTATTATATATTATCCAGTTATTCATTTTGACCATTTACTGTATATTCTAAAAACTGGATGAAATAATGCTTTGAGGCACAGCTAATGGGGAATGGAAGGGGAGAGGGTGAGGGGATCAATGGTACGGACCGGGACAGGATGCTGGAATATGCACTAAGACATGGAACCAATGGCAACTTCTTTGTCCTAACCAGACTCTAGCTCAAATTAATGCTTTCTTCCTGGCAGAAAAATGGAGGAAAAAAAGTCCTTTAACATTTCCTAAAGCTGTTGCTGACATTGATATCCATTAAAGTACTATCTTCATAAACTTCTTTCTTACATTTGTTACATTTTTATCTATAGTTATCCACAGGTAAAGGAAGGGGAAAACCTATGGTCAATTTTCTTTATTCTCTGCAATCATAATTAATCATAATCACTTCACTTCATACTCCAGTATTGAGGATTTGGGCAGGAAACCAGAAGCCACTTTCTTGCTTAAATCTTAAATGCAGACTGGCTTCATTATTAAGGGAGATGGACAATGCTTTCTTGAGCAAAGGATATTTCCTTACATGGATAAAATAGGAGGTAGCGGTTCTGTAAGATTTTAAGTATAAATCCCTCCCTGATTTAAAAAAACACATGAATCTAATTCAGGGGTGTCAAACTGCCGGCCTGTGGGCTGGATGCATCATGGTGAAACTGCGCCCACCCCATTGCCGGCAATGGAAAAAAAGTTGTGATACGTTGCAACACATCATGTAATGTTGTGAGTTTGACACCCCTGATCTAATTGTAGTCCTGTGTACTAGAATATTCCATTCTAGTACATGGTGATTAAATAAGCAAACAAACAAATTTATTTATTATATTTATCAGCTACCCATCTTACACCCATAGTCCTGGGTGATTTACAAACAATAATGCAAAGCATAAAAACAATCACAAAAACTCCTGGCTCCTCAAAAAATACATTCACAAACAACTGCCATGAGCTCCAGCTTCACTCTATCACAACACTTTTGGGGAAAGCCAGGTCTTTTCAGAAAATGGTATAGTGTCAGAGTTCCAGATTCTTCTGTTTTTTAACTGATTTTATGATTTCCATCTGAGATACAGGATTGAGACTATTTGTCTGCCTTGATAATGACCATCATCAAACACCAGATTGGAAAAGAATGGCACTATTACGTCTATGGAGATTCAAAACATCTTCAAGGAAAAACAAAATAAGTCCACTTGCCTTTTTAAAAAGCACCTTTGAGACAATGGCACTATTAGTTCGCTTTTCAACTTTTGATACCATCAACCATGGAATCTGGCAAGATTAAGCCTCAAACTATAGCAATGAGTAAATGATAGTACAATATAATATTATACTAGTATAAATACTAGTATAGTAAAATATGGTGGCTGGGCTGTAAACCAGCATAAAGTACAGGAATCATATTACATCTGTACTAAGGGATTTGCCTTGCTCACTGCTTAACATTTTAGTATTGCCAACAATTTAGAGATTAATTAAATAACCTTCTACATGATCACTGGCTATATAAAGCATTCCCTTAAGAAGAATGTTAAGTTCTCACTTTTTAATGTTTAGCAAAATAATAGGCTTCTAATAATAAATTAAACTTCTTAATTAAGAGCTGCCCATTGTTATTTTAATGACTGGTTTCCCTTTTAACTATGTTAATTTTGCTTTCTCTTATATTTCATATTTTTCTATTATTGTAAGCTGCCTTAAGAGGTAGAATAAGAAAAAATCAGAATATAAAATCCATAATTCATGAAAAAAGAATAAACTTGTGATTGTAGAAGGAGCACTCTTTGATTTTAGCACCCAAATTATGGGAAGAAATGGGCTGTTATATTGAGTGGGCAATATTATAGCAACTGGCAAAAAAAAAAAAGCCAAGGAAAGTGAAAATCACCACACATTTTTAAGTGGACCAGGAAGAGATTGATGAAATAAATGGATATTCTATGGAAAGCTCACAAAACCACCAATATTTAGCATTTCTGTCCAATTTGGAATTGTCTCTCTCTATTAGGATGAATTTTCCTTAATTCTATATTTTATCTTTATACCTAAGGTCTCTTACAGCCCTATTCTATTCTATTCTATTCTATTCTATTCTATTCTATTCTATTCTATTCTATTCTATTCTATTCTATTCTTTACTAATCACAAATCATATAGTTCCTTACTAGTCAACATAAGAATTTTACTGCCCCATTATCTGTATTAAATGTTAATGAAGAATATAAATGAAATTAAAACATCCATACATCCCCAAATTAATTTTAAATTTAAATAAGTTCCTATTTACAATAATGGTCTATAAAATGTGATATTAAAAAGAAAGCATCTTTTTTATTGAATTCAAATTCCACAATAATTTTACCAAGGTTGGCTATCGCTTCTAGAGAGAAAAACTTCTGAACATTTATTTTAGAGCTCACCAATTTATAAAAAAACTACAGACATATTTCTGACTAATTAGCAATATGAAGATGATACAGAAATACTTTAAAAGGGAGGACACACAGACACATAGATACACATCAGATGGATACAGAAGTTGAAACCAACAATTTCTCTAAATTTGAAGCATCAGCATCATTGGAGCTAATACAGGTTTTTTTCCTTTTTCCATTTTTCATTTCCTTCTTTAAAATGAGTTAGTTTGATATATTATCTTCTTAAGGTTATTAATTATGTTTGTTTGTTGCAGTGAGGATGGACATTTTTGTCTGGCATGTACATTTATAATTTTGAAAACAAGCTTCAGGCAGTTTCCAGAAACAGCAGCCATTCTGGGGGAGATTGTTTATTCAAACATAGCTGCTATAATATGTGTGGCATTTGTAAAATAACTACTTATCAGACTGCAAACTGATGAGATTACAGTTTACCAGCCTGCTAAATCCAGAAAATAATCTCTACCACTCTAAGTTATTATTAGCAGGAGTGCCAGGAGAGATGTAGTTCTTGGCATTAGGAAACTAGGCATTCCTTGGCATTTGGCAAATTTCAAGGAACTTAGCACACAGACTTTGTTATATTTTGTTATATTTTTTGCTCTCTGCTTGTCAGAATTCTTCACTGCAGTGTTACAGTGAAACCAGAAGTAGCTCTGGGTCTTCCTTTATGCTGATTTTTCCACAGTGACCTACAATACTAGCTTGTGGTTGACTTCAGATGAAGCCAAAATGTAGTCTGTGGTTTTGTATGTTATACAAACTAGTCAGTGTAATTTTTAAACCATGGTTTATGGTTCAATGTGTGGCATGAACTGAACCAAGTATTCTTTATTCCATAATCAAAATTAAACAGATTTTGGTCTAACAACATCAATGTTCACTTACAGTGGAAAATTTGAAAACAAATCAACAAGTTGGGTTTTTAAATCTATTATGTAATATTTATTAAATATTTTATTTATTAAATTGTTTTATATAATGCCATATTAGATTAGATTTATAACTTGATTTTGGGTATATTGACGATAAACAAAATTGAAGCTTTATATTAATGCATATAGTGCAGTTTCTAAAAATAACATTTTAAAATTTTTGGAAAAACAATCAAAAATGAGTATAGATTTTACAAGCAGAGCACATGTGTGTATTTATTTTTAAAGTGTGTTCCTCACTAAAAAAAAGTTTTAATGTACGCATTAATGTTAAAGCTAAACCTCTTACGCCAGACTCTCATTCCAATGCTTTTTTACAGTGTAGGACAACAGCTACATTCAGTGTGGCTACAATAATTACAGGGCTCCAGGATATTCCCAGAAGTTTTCTTCAGAGTTTTTGTTTGTTTGTCCAATGTAAGGCAGCTATGCAACTTACAATCAAGATCAAGCAATAGCAAAAGGCTTAGTATCTGAAGGAAATGAGTAGATTTTGTAATGAGAACAACCTGCAAGGAAAGTGATATTTTTTAAAAAAAGAAATCTTCGTTTTTACCCTCCTTCATATAAATATTTGATTGGCTCCTTGCCTTGGTACCTAAAGGTTTTATTTTTAAGCCTGCAATAGGAATATATGCTTCTTTGAGGAAAGGAAACTGTTCAAGCAACTGTCAGATCTGTGGATTTTCCATTTATAACTACATAGAAATTTTCATAAATCTGGATCTCATAAAGAAAATTAGCTTAGCTACCAAATACTGAAACCACTGAATTTTTCCCCGGCAGAATCAAACATAGCTGTTCAGGATATATGGCAAAGAACTGTAGCATAATTCAGCCAGTAAGCACAACAATTCCTAAGGAGACAAGTATATTAAACGTTGCCATCTCCTACCACCTAGACACATGCAGCCTTGTCTGCTAACTTGGAAGGCTTCCAACTAAGACTTTGAAACCAGAGCATTGCACAATTGCTCTTCCTTATTTATGGAATTTTACAGAGTACCAGATGACCTCTGTGTATGTGTGTGTATGTGTGTGTGTGTGTGTGTATGCAGGTCTTGGCGTATTCGGGTCTTTTCCCATGTAAGATTGAGAGTATCTTGGTGACGTTTCGACGAGGTCCCACTCGTCATCTTCAGGCTGGGGTCTTCGGCTTTGTGCTTGTGCGAGCAAAATGTGATCGGAGCTGCCGTCTCTCTATAAATATTGGTGGGGTGTGTGTGGAGTGCTGGCTTTATTGCTGTAGGTGGGTTGGTTGGCTGTGTTGGAGTTATTGTTTGCGGATTGTTCGGCTGTTTCGTAACATCCTGAGTAGCTGAGGTGCTGGCTGTGTGCCCATTAGTCTTTTGTGTTGTAACGACCTGGGTAATGGGCTGTGTGATGACATCCTGAGATCTAGTGTAGTGATATCCTGAGGTCTGTGTTGCAACATCCTGGGTGGTTGGCTGCGTTGTAACATCCTGAGCTTTAGCGTTGTAACCTCCTGAGTTCTGTGATGTGAAGTCCAGAGCAGAAGGCTGTGGTGTAACATACCGGGCTTTGGTTTGGCTCCGAGTTTGCAGTCTAGCTCTGTGTTCAGGGCATCTGTCCGTTTGCTTTGTGTGGGGGTTGGAGGGAGGTGCAGCAGCTGGTGATGTCGTTGTGGTTTGGCTTCTGGATGGTGGTTGCATTTCATCTGAGGGATGAGTTTGGGTCTGGTGAGGGTGAATGGTGGTGGCGTCCTGTGTTGTTCTGGGTCCGGTGTCAGTTTTCGTGGCTGGGACTCGTTTGTTGATTAGGGCTAGTTTCCAGATGTCTGGTAGGCGGGAGGTATCGTCACGTTTATTCATGTTGTGAGGGTGTTTTTCTATTTCGATGGCTTCCATAATTATTCTCTTGGAGAAATGGGATACAACAAATAAACTGGAACAATACCATTTATTTGACTGAGAATAATTTAATATGAAGTGTATTTCTAGATGGAAGTCTTCTTTATCACTGCCATTATACTAGGTAATTTCTATCTACCAGATTAGAGCTGCAAAAGTCCAGAGGGCCACTAAGTCATTAAAAGTCATTAAAGGACTAATCAAATGAGATCTAATGCCTTCTTACCAATGAATGGTCATCAAGATTTCTGCAGCCCTTTAACCAAATCTGCTTACTTTGTTGTAATCATTTTGCCTTTTTATTCCTAACTGTGTAAAGAAAAGAGACATAAAAAGATGGACGGTTCATTAAATTTCTAGGCTGCCCAACTCCAGAAAAAGTTTTAGGCAGATTCAGGATGAAATACAGGCAAAATCATTGTGTGTGTGTGTGTGTGTGTGTGTGTGTGTGTGTGTGTGTATTACCTTGAGTGTTTTTTGATGCACCCTGTCGGCCCAAATATGGGAGTTTATTTGTTGTATCCAATTTCTCCAATAGTCTCTATTACTCTATTTTATCTGACAGAAGAGGCTTCTTCAGGTCTTGTTTATTAGGGAATGTCATCTGGTGGAATTTAGGAAGCCAATTTTCTATGTGGATGAATTGTCTATGTGAATATGACTTCATTCTTGTTTGAAATAAAGATATTTCTTGATCTAAGTTGTGTTGATTTTCTACCAAATAAACCAATTCCGGAATAAGGAAATAAAATTTACAACTGAGCCTGGTGTGAAACCTGACAGCTAGATATGTCACTCTTAATCTCCTTATTATGACAGGAGACCTTTTTTTTTTTTTTTTTTAAAGAAGCTTTTAGGCCATCAAGGACATTTTTTGCACAAGTATCATTTCTTAAATTTGACCAACAGAAATTGCAAATTAGAAAGAAGTTGAAAACAAGTTTCAGGACAGGTGGGTATAATGTTTCTTTTCACTGCAACTTTCATATTTTTTTTTATATTCCTTCATTGTAGAAAAACCAGACCACTTTATATGAGCCAGGCTATTTCTTCCCCTATGATCCTCCTATTTTCAGCAATTGTTGCCTCATTCCCCTACCCTGTCCTACCCTGTGAAGCTCTTGGAACTCTCTTTGTAATTGATTGAATTAGAATTATGTTATGAATTACAAGATGGTGCTTTCTCTCAGCATCTCTGTGAGTAAAAAAAAAAAATCCACAACATTGTAAATGGATTTTAAATCAGTTGAATGGAGCATCTTATTCTACTTCTGTGAGGATACTGTACATTATAGAATGTTAGATGGTAGTCTCAGTTTTCTGCCACCACCATCATCACTCCATTATACTGTTCACATTGTTTCTATTATAGTATATTTTGTAAGCCATAATGAAATCCACATGTATGAGAATAATGTACAAATATGTGAAATAATGGCACAATAGTTTAAAATCAATGGTTACTTCACAGTGAAATTATAGTGATGTTATCTATAAATTTGTAACATTGATATTTCTTTGATGGCCCATATTCTGTTCTTAAACATCTGGCAATACTCCTTTTTTATCCCATTGTAAGCCCCTGACTGCTAAGCATTTTAGAGTGATTCTGAGATCGCCAATTGATGTCAGAGAAATATAACCTTATGGCTTTGAGAAATAGGACAGTACTGGCTTAAATACTGCCTACAATTCTCTAGCTATCACAGTTCTCAAAAATATTAACCAGAAAGATTAAACTCCTTATCAGGCTCAGTATCAAGTAACATTCCCTTATATCTGATTTGTTGAATCAGCCACATGGCATCTTAGTCTCTTAATCTATTTGAAGAAAGCTGTAAAATTCTTTGTATTGCCCAATTCATTAATAATGTTTAAGTGTACAGTAAATGACCATGCCTTATATGGCTTTACTTTTTTTAATACTAAGGTCGCATTTCTAAAAAAGAAAATGAAATGTATTGTTTTCCAACATGCAACAGTTTAAATTTATTGTGGAAAGATAAAAATATAAAATCATATTTTACAACCGCACCTTCCCAGATGATGAGACAATTGGGGTATGGCAAGCACAGCAAGCAAGATTTCCCGATAGCATAAAACTTGACACGCTGGCCAAGGATGAGCAAAAGCTGCTTTGCAGAGTCTTCCAGATAAATTGTTTGCTCTTTAAAACAGCATGAGTATAAGAGCTTTTCCCCCCACTGCTTTGTTTCTGTAAGAAATCTCCATTGTTGAATAATAATTGATCCCAGCATTCCATCTGAAGAAAGCAAAATTCCTGGGGCCTTCCCTGTTTGAAATTAATTGCAGACCAAGCAAAGTTGAAAGTCCAATTGTCCAGGATATTTTATTACAAAAACATGCTGTAATAGTTTCATATTCCAGTTTTTGACAGGCTGGCTAAGCAAATGGAAATCTATCATCGTGTTTATCTGTTTTTGAATCCTTGTCGTAAATCCTTGCAAAAATAAATGCCAGAATCTTAGCACTGATCACCAAAAACTCTATCCATAATGCAGAAAAGCAGTATATATATTGGAGAATTTGGCAAAAAGATGGGAAAAAGTACTGTGACTGAAAACCCCAAGGATATTTCTATAATATTTACTTATAACAAATTGTTTAATTGAATAGCCAGTGTAAAACACAAACTTCAAGCTAGCTGAGTTGCTAAGGTTTACTTTTTGCTGCTCTTGCATGCTCTGAATTATCTGAGCACAGGCGTTGCCATTTCTGTCAGGAAGTGTCTAAAGGGCATCTGGAAAGCCAATGTAAAAGAAGGCACCTTTAGAAGAAGAAAAAAGTCAGAGGAAGCATGCAAGAAAGGGACAATTCCCCTGAATATTATATCATACAAAATAAGGAATTCTGCCCAGTGCTGAAAACTATAATCTTGTTCCAGGAAAGCACTTAAGGACATAATCAACTTTAATCAAATGCCTAGTCCCATTTGGTACACTTTTCAAAAGCCATATGGCTCTGATCTTTAAAAGCATTCTTACAGCTTCCTTTCAATAGGATCTCAGCTGGAGCACTTTGAGGACACTAGTTTGTTTGTGATGTAAGAGTCCATATGTGATTAATTTTGGCAGGATTTAGAATTATGCTAAAACTATGTTTTGATGGAGAGGGTAAAGCCTGATTACCCAACTTCTTTAGTCCTTATGCTTGAAAGGAATGTGCAAATAGGAAAACAAAAATAGTACTAACAGAGGCCAAAATTAAGGTCAAAGATTCTGAACTGCCCAACCCTCTACAATCACAACGAAGTACAGTCTTATGGCTCCTGCTTTGCAAAGGGAAAACAGCACTAGATTTGCCAAGATTGAGAAACACTTCTTCAGTATCATGACTATTGGGAGATGCTAAATATTATTATCAAAGATTTTAAATCTATGCAGCCTTCAGCCTTATTTCCTTCATCCTTCAGACATATGTCTTCTCTTTTTTGTTCCCTGCTTCTTAGCATATTATCTGTTATGCCTCTTTCTCTTCAGAAGACCTATCTCTGAATTATATATTCTTTTTTTACTTTTTGTACCACTTCCTCTTTGTATGAATAATAAATATAACAATCATTAAATCCAGGGTGGATTTACCCTACTCTACTTTCCATATTTCATAACCTAATAGCTTCCTGTTATATAGCTGATCGTTTCCCTTTGGTTCTGGATATTACAAGATAACACAGTTACCAGCTATTTATTCTATAGGTTATAATTCACAGGTCAATTCATTTTGAGGTTTGAATGGTTTGAAGAAGAGCTTATTTTTTTCACCAACCTAGTTCTTCCTCACTTCTTAATTCTTTCAACAACTATTTTTTTAGTATTTCCATATTCCACATATCCTCTACTGTTTACATTAAAAGATGCTCAGGTATTAATATATTTACCTTAGTTTGAGGAGTTTATCAGAAGTAGAGAAAGTTATAGGAAAAATAACAAATCATCTCCATAGCGTAGAGTTTAGAGGGATTTGTAGATCATGGAAACAGTGTTTTCAATTAATGTTTTATGGAAAAAATGTCACAGTAACCACATTGCTTATTCAGTTGCATACTATTCTAGCTGTAAATGTCTACTGCAAAACAGCATGTGACACCAATATCCAGATGTGGAATTTAACTACCACAGGAACTATTTCAAATAAGTGTGGTATCAACATCTTTAAAATTCCAAAGCTATATCCAAGACAATGATTGCTTCTGACACATGATGTGAAAGCCATAGAAAGCATTTCACAGAATGTTAGCTATTCATTATCATTATTTTTCTGGGTTTTTTTTTTAGGTGAAGACATATATTTGCTTCTGTTTTTAAAATCCCTTGGCTGTGCTGGAGTATGTTGAAAAATATACAAAGTATTCAATGTAAGAGAATGACACTTTTACATGATTAAATACAATGAGATTACCACTGGAACCTGTTCAAAAAAATAAAAAGCATTTCTATGGTACACCCATCAACTAACTTAGAAAGTCAACAAGTAGAAATAAAATTAAGTATCATATTATGGTGGCATTTACCATCTTAAGTAACCTTTCAGGTCTGATGAAATTAAGTAGCTTGCCAGCAGTAAAAGCAAAAGAAAAAAGAAAAATCAAAATCAAAAATTAATTCTCATGAAGGAATATGCACCAGAACTGTGCTTTAATTATCCTAGTATTTTATCCTCTATGGATGTACAACAAATCTCAGCATAGATCATTGTCTAATAGTTGATTGTATAATTGTCCTGACTGGTGTTTCTCATCTTCTTCCAGATATAGAAATTAACTGGGTTAGAATAAGAGATTTATTTTAATTCAGTGCTCGCCATGGCTCAATGGAGTCTCTCATGCATCAACACACAGCTCTTCAATTGTTTTATTACATCAACTGCCCAAAAAGCTGCCCCAAAGTAGAGATCAACCTTGCTCTAACATTAATTTATTAATTGATTATTAATTAATAATACCTTTCCTGCAGAAGCAAACCAAGTGTATCTTACCTTCCTTCTATTTTTATACAAAACAATCTTGAAGGGTAAGTTGTGCTGAGACAGTGGCTTGCCAAAGTCGTACAAGTTGGAGGGTGCATTATAAGTTCCATCTTTCCAATTCTAACCTAATCACTAAGCCTCACAGGTGTACATGTAAACTATATATGTCTAAAAAGAATAGAAGTGATCCCAAATCTCAGAATGCATTTAAAATATTATGGCAATTTTTTGTTAAAATAGTGTGCCATTAACTCTTTATTTAATCAAGTATGTCCCATCTTCTTGTCCTACTTTTCTAATTATGGACAGAATGATTTTTGTGGAACAAATCAGGACTCAAAGGCAATGAAAGATTTTCATTTTTGTATATATAAATTAAAGATTTAATGTGCTGCAGCTCCAGAGTATGACTGTGTCATGTGTAACGTATTAGATTTGTTCTGCATATCATTTATTTAAATTCTTAAACACTTGGATGCAAGTAATTGGCAGAAGCAAAAGCATGAAGATATGGAACATTCATCAATCAAAAATTATTTTCCTGTTTGTGTATGTGTGCATGTATTGCATACATGCCATATTATAAATTTTGGTGGTACAATTTGTATTATATTTCATTTCAACCTATATTGCAAATTTCGATTTAGATGTTAAATTGTCCATCCAAGCAAACTAGCCCTGATTATTTGCCTGGGATTCCAGCTATAAATGATAGAGCAGTTAATCACAATCACAGACTTTAAGATTATAACAATTTGATAAAACCATTACCATCATCCAGATCTTTGAATTAGAAAATGCCAGATAATTTGGGTAGGGAGTAAATACAAAGTTTTAGGCTATAATCATTTCAATTATACAAGACACAAGCTAATTTGTTTAGTAAAAATAAAAATCCAAAAGGAAAGGAATTCTATTTTTTGTGCATTCCAACATGATCTGCTTCTTTAATATTAATGTGAACATTATTATTCTAAATTTTATGTTTTATTATTGTTATTGCAATAATAATTTGCACTTTGATATTGCAATTCTTTATGATTAGTTCTATAGATAGATAGCTTGTTTCTGATATGATTCGGTGGTTAAGATAATGAAGCAGAACTGGGAAGGCTCTGGTTCAAGTCCTCCCTCAGTTTGGCCAGCCCAATTATCTCCCTGGGTAGTTGTTATGAAGGAAAATTGGACAGCAGTGAATATGTGCACTATCCTGAACTCCTGGAGGAAATGTGGGATATTCATGGATAGATAATATTATGTGTCTAGGCAGAAGTAGATTTCTGCTATTTTCATAATTCTTGCATTGCCTGAGTCCCTATAATAAAATCTGTTTCAGACCCATAGGAATATGAGAAGTTGCAGAGGAAAGTGAAATGTCGTGCTTCCCAGTTCAAATGATGGTAGCAATTCTATTGATGGAAGTACTTAATTGGGTCCCATTCTTAATGTTTAGACTGCATAGCATTCTGGGGCCTTCTATGAAAGATCAGTACAGACATTCCAAAATAAATTATAACCTTGCTTAATCTCAGAAATTAAGCAAAGTTACCTGTAGCTGATGGGGAGACAACCTGGAAATATAAAAATTATTGGCTAGATTGGAAAATTAGCAACCATCTAGGAGAAGCCAATAATAAATGATTCGATTAATGCAGCCAGCAGGATTCCTTTGACATTCAGAGTTTCATTTTTCAACAACATACAAGTCATTTATTTATTTGTTAAATTTATTTGCTGACCCTGTCTCCATGGAGATTCTCTGGGTGGCTTACACAATGGAAAAAAAGATGATAAAACTTTAAACATAACAGCAAAGGAATAAAACCATAAAAATAAACAATGGAAGTACAATAATATGAAATTTAAAAGATGGTGGAGAAAAAGCAGGAGTCACAGGAGGAAAGTGGGGTCAGAAAATAAGTCCAGTAGTCACTTCCAGTGATGTACTAACATATTGGGTCCCAGGTCAACTGGCACAGCCAGGTCTTCAAGCTCTTGCACAAGGATAGGCAGGTAGAGCAATCATCATCCTGGAAGGCAGGATGTTCCAGAGGCCAGGACTACAGCAGAGAAGGCTCTTCTCCTGGATCCCATCAGTCAGAGTTCCTTGATCAATGGGATCCTCTGCAGGATTCCTCTGCTGGCAGAAATAGGGTAGGCAGGATGAGACAGTTCATCAAATAATCTGGACCTAGGCTATGGAGATCTTTAGAAGTTATAGGCAACACCTTGAACTGCACCCACAAGCAAACCCACATCCAGTGAAGCTTGTGAATCAATGGGTCATTCTACGAGCCCCAAAGACTGCTCATGTATTGCACTTTGTACTAGCTGAAGCTTCCAAATGCCTTTCAAGGATACGTCCATGTAAAGTACATTGCAGTAATCCAGAGGAGAGATGACTAGGGCTTGAGTGACCAAGCATAGGAAGTCCTGATCCAGGAAAGGCCTCAGCTGGTGCACAAACCAAAGCTGTGCAAAGACTCTCCTAGTCACTACCAACACCTGATCTTCAAGCAGGAGCCATAACTCCAGGAGAATTCTTATATTGGGAAATGGTCTGAACAGGATAGTGAAACTCCATCCAGAACTAAAGATATCAAAGTCCCAGATCTTGAACCTCCATGCACCCAAAGCCACTCAATTTTGCCAGGGTTCAGTTGTAGCAGATAGGAGAAAGGAGTGAAACCTTCTACTCCTAAGCTCCATAGTCTGCCAAAAAGGATACCATGATGGATGCTGATAGGTCAAGGAGAGCCGGCATGGTTGCACTACTATCATCCTGCCCTCACAAGAGATTGTCCATAAGTGCCATCTCTGTCTAAAATCTGTTTCACTCAAAATTCTCAGAAGCTGCCAAATCATTGTATATATCCATAGATGCTTCTGACAAAAAGCTGATAATTTCAAGAATTAGTTTCTTTTGTTTCTAGTGCAGTACTTCCAAATATCAAACATATGTATACATATATGTATTTATGTATATACTCTGTGTGTGTGTGTGTGTGTATTCCATTCCATAATGTTTTTATAACATCACGTTATGAAAATCTGAGGTTTCAAGCTATATTGCAAATAAAAGCAAGATTGTAAAAAAGTGATACATTGCAAGAAATGAGCAAACAAAACAGTTGTATTTAATAATTACTAGATTAAATCATTGTTTTGAAAGTTGTATTTAGAACAAAAAGACTGAAGTTTAGTTAAGAATGGATAACACATACTGAAAATAAAAATTGTAGCCTAGTGAGTAGCAATCCATTTTATATCATGCAAAGTTATAAAGGAGAACAGTATTTTTATTTTAGTCTGCAGCAATGTATCAGGAAGCAACCAACCCTGAACCTTCTATAGGAGCCAAGCAGACAGAGACCAAATTTAATATAGCTACATGCAAGGAAATTGAGAAAGAAAACAACTATGGATCACTTCCAAAAATGATCAGTATCTGGGATTAGAAGACAAACATCAATTTTAAATTCCAGACATCATTTTAATAAAAATGGCCTAAACTTTTCTGCTTTCCATATGCCCTTTTAAACTTTGCCTCCTCCCTGCAGTGCTTTGGAAATGGCTAGCTTATAGCACAAATAAACATCAACTTTCCCTAAAGTTATTGCCATGAAAACCTCCAAATGGCTGGGATACCTTCTTTGCAGATCACAAAGCAGCAAATATCTCTCTTGGTTGATAGTGGCGCTTGTTACCAAATAGCTTTGAGTGCCTTTTTTTTCTGTCACTTGTTCTTGAAACATGAACAAGAAACAAGTACTTTATTTTATTTAGTATACTGAGTGGCTGAGAAAGAGTAGAGGCAGTGCTTTAGTGTTATTGATGC
Organism: Protobothrops mucrosquamatus; assembly: GCF_001527695.2. NCBI lineage: Eukaryota > Metazoa > Chordata > Lepidosauria > Squamata > Viperidae > Protobothrops > Protobothrops mucrosquamatus. The sequence continues at coordinate 360,196 of NW_015386546.1, forward strand.
CATGTGTGATGGGCTACAGTAAATGAAACCTGTAGGTTTTCAGAAACTAGATATTTTCCCATTTTACTACTCTGCATAACCAAGTGGGTGGCCACATATATTGTTTTCAACAGGATTTCACCCAATGTTTTGCTCTGGAACTGAAACTGGAGAAACTGGTTTAATTTTCCTCAAGGTAAAGGGTGAGACCTTTTGCCCTTGCTAAATGTATTTTTCAGTGGCACCATAGTAAAATATTAAAATTGTTTCTTAAACATCAAGATTTCATCAAACTTTTAAAAACATTGCTCTTGCTATCTATTAATTAACTTTTAGAATGAGGTCTTTTAAATTCAATAATCATACATCATCATAAATTCAATAATCATAAATTCAATAATAAAAATGTTTATTTAAAAAAATGCTGACTCCAATTGTTTGATTTCAAAATAACCAGAAATATGTTCCTAATTCACGCATTTCAGAACACAAAGCAATAAGGCTATACAATTTTCTTTACCTTCAAAATAAAACAAATATCTGTGACACATTATTTTCAAAGAAGGTGTTCATAAAATCTAAACAAACAAGTTGTTCATAAATTTCCTTCTAAATAGGTTTTAGTTTCAATTATTGAGTCATATAATTTATAATTATGTGGGAATAATTTATAAATAATATGGGAATAAATTACATTAAATCCTGTGTTATTCATATATTTCCTATAGAACCAAACCAGAAGACTACTTGAGGTAGAACAGCCTGAGTCTCTCTTTCTCATTCACTTATACATTAAGTCAAGAAACATAATATCCAAATGTAGTAATGCTATTCTGAACTGTCTATCTTTCTCTGAAACACACACACACACACACACACACACACACAAAACCATCAGTTGCATATCAGTAGTCAACTTTATTTTACTGGTGCTAAATTGGAATCCTATAGTCAATATCTAGTATAACCCTAGATATATTTACTAGTTTTTGTCTGAAACAGAGTATGTACAGAGATGTATGTATAAAATTGAAAAGGATAAAATAGCCATACAAAAAATAGTGAAGAAAAAGACAAGAATAAGACAAGAAAAAGAGAACCTTTTCTTGCAAGAATAGTCAATTTTCTGTCCATGGTATGTCTAGAAAAACTTAATAGATTGCATTGTATGTCTTCAGCTAAACTTCCCTGTAGTGTATGATAGGTATGTTACTGTCAATAAATAATATATTTCTTTGCTTAGTAAAATGAACTTCATGGTGTGACTGGCTTCAATTGCAGTATGCAATTATTTGGAGAAGAGGAGGGATTATGTAAGCACCTGCCCCAGCTGGTCCCTCAGGAAAGTAAAACTCTTGACTCCATTGAGGTTAATCAAAAGAACTTTTACTGAGACATAGTGGTTGCAGAGAAGTCAAACAGAAAAAACCAAAAAACAAAACAAACAAAACAAACTGGACATCTAAAAAGTGCATTAAAAATCCTAACACATATACAAATATAATCACCACCTAATTGAACACTGATTAATACATTAGTACAATATTAGTTTTCCTAAATGTTTCCATTCAAATCCAGGAAGAAGCACTACCAGAGAATCAGCTTTGGCAGCAAAATCAGCAGATCGTTGACAGGAAAAAATTTTTTTTTTTTTATCTTTCAGCAGCCATCTTGGGGAAGAGTCAACATACGTGCAGTTTTATTAGTGGACAGGCGGCAAAGGCTGTAAAGAGCTCCTCCAAAAGTAAAAGCTTTCTTTTTTTTATTCTATTTTTATTTTAACTTTTAACCCTTTTTAACACTGCATTTTAACCTATTTTTAACCTATTTTTAAATCTGTTTTAATCCTTGTTTGACTTTTTATAATAGTCAAAGACTTTTTATAAAGGATATATACTGGAGAGGCTACCATTGTTTTATCTACATTTTAACAACTCTACAAGCCAGAAGTACCAAGAATGGGGAAAAGGAGAAAGAGACAGCATGTTCAGTTGGCAGCACAGAGTTCTTCCAAGCCACTGAAGCAGCAGAAAATGGAAGATTTTGCTGCAAATAGACAGTCTGCTCCAGTAAGTAACTCATCTATATGTGACTCATTGGAATGGGATTTACAAACCGAACTTGAAAGTAAACAGCATATAGAACTTTCTGTTTCTCTCACAGAAAATAACTCTCCACCCTGGAATTCAACACCCGCTTTTCCTGCACAGGATGGGATAGTAACAAACTTAATAAGGGAGAATGAAATAGATCTCCTTTCCAGACAATGTTTGCTCACAGCTCAAACCATAAATTCAATCTACAAACTTTTATCAATTGTCACAAATAAGGTTGACTGTTAGATAAACTTTTGCAAAGTTTATCAGCAGTCAAACAAACATTGCAGAAGGACCCAGGAGGGCACATAATGATAGACATGGGATGGCTAATGCAGAAATGGAAACTAGAATAGGTTCCTCTCTCCCTTCTATAAATGAGAGAGGAAAAAATATCCACAAAGAAAACAACAATCAGATAGTTCTAGAGGTAACCATTATAACTTCAGTTTACAGACCAACCGGGTTGCCTTGCAAATCTATGACAACAGAAGGAATAGAGGATGTTGGAGTGATAGAAAATGCAGTCTCTGAGCCAGCTGCTCCGCTGTGAGTATACTCAGATTGATTTATTACATGCAGAGTGGTTGCCAGCAAGAAGGCAATGTATGAGAATTTTGTTATCCTTCAAGCAGTCCATAATTCCTTCAATGCTTTTTAGAATGAAGCACTTCCTAAGCAGTTTTTCAATATTTCCAATACGTGTCTTCCGCTCAGGGAACGTGCGCCCACTCCTGGTTTAGACTCTCCATGAAAGAACTATTGCTTTAATTCCAAGCGGCAACAGACCTCATACTGATAAGTTTGAAGCAGGGACAGCTGAATCGACCTTGAGAAAGCAGAGAAGTGATATACAAACTGAGTTACCCACAGTCACTGAATCTGCTGAGGGTGTGCGAGAAGAAATGTTGATAGACTTTAACAGTGTATTTAACGATGTAATACACAGAGATTGGATGGTTTAAAAGAAGCGTTGACAACAGCTACTCAATCTAATGCTTCAAATAACAATTATTATAACTATCTTCCAACAAATGCCCCTATGGAGAATACTAACTGACTATATGAAGACCAGTGCAAGAGAACACTTTAAACATCATGTCATGGAATGTAGCTGGATGGTATCGATTTAGAAGCCTTAATCACTCTGATCCTCTGAAAGGTAAGAATATTATATTGGTGCAAGAGACTTGGACTGTTGATGATCTCCTGCTTAATGGCTATTATTCATATAAGCTAGAAGCAAGGCCAGAAAGGAAAGCTGGGTATATTTATTTCTACCAACTTGAGAGCAGAGTCCACACTTATTACCCCTTTAAACCATTCAGCTATGGCCCTTCTCCTCAAGTTGGACTCAGTCCTGCTTCTGATAATTAATTTTTATCTCACTCCTTCACTAAGAAAAGCTGAAACTATTGCTGTATGGCTGGAGTTGAACACTACATTAATAAACAACTCATGGAACACCCGAATGCAGGGTCCTACTATGGGGAGACTTTAATGCCAGATTGGGACCAGATGATTATACATTATTCATGAAACATCGTACAAAGCAATGCCCCCCTCATACGACTCTCTAAAGACATTAGAGCTGGCCTCTGTCTTGCCAAGTTGGCAAATAAATTTAATTTCTTCATATCTAACAACTCATGGCCTTGTGATTATCCTGGCAAGTTTACATTTATGGCAGGGTCCAAAACTAGCACCATTGGCTACATCTTAACTTCTATGGACTTAGTACATTCTATAGAAACTTTTGAAGTCCTGCCTTACCTATATACCTCTGTGTATACGCATGAAGCCCTTTATCAGGCAGATACTCTTCAAGGACCATTTTATCCCTGCAATCTCTACAGCAGGCCTAAGAAGATCTCGGGTCAAATGGACCCAACAACTTGATCAGAAGGTATGGAGAACCCTAACAGAGGATAATATTCAAAAAATCCACATAGTCTTTCTATCAGCCAATCCGATTCAAGACTTATTAGAACTATATAAAAGTTTAATTTATGAGCTACAACCATTATTAGCACATGACTGAAATTTTTCAGTTAAGAGGTCCTGCACCGCCTCCAAATCATGGTTTGATGAGGATTGCATAGAAGCCAGGACAGCTCTTAACTTGGCATTCAAGGAGTACAAAAGCGAGACTGGATATGGCAATAAAGCAATTCTTAAACAGATACTTACACTCAAAAAATAATTCAAGCAATTGATTGCATTCAAGAAGAGACAAGACGCAAGGTCTTCCTGGGAACAGCTCATCGTAGCAGCAAAGCAAAAGAACTTATTTTGGCATTAATAGCTTGCCACTCTGAAAGAATCTATATCCCATTCAACTGTCATATATCTCCTATAACCTGGGAACTTCACTTTCGGAGAATGTATGAAGACCCCTCCAGCGAGAGTACAAGGTCTATAATGAAGGATTTACCTGAATGGCCTCCAGTTTCAGAGTCTGAAATTAAATCCCTCATTGGCCAACTCAGGATTAGGAAGGCTCTAGGAGCTGGTTTCATTTTGGCCAAATTACTAAAGAATAATATCAAGTGGTGGATACCCATCCTGGCAGCACTATTCACCTATATTGACTCCACCGGCTATGTCCCAGAGGATTAGGGCTTGGCAATTGTGGTCCCAATTGATAAAAGCGCTCCATGGCATAGGACCTGGATATCTACGAGACCGCCTTCTGCCACAGATTCCCTCCCACAGACNGACCTAGGGTGAATTTTTAAATAGGGAATAATTTTTTAAAGATTTTAATAATGACACAGCCATAAATATATTTGGTTTTTAATTGGTTTTATAGGGGAAATGTTTTTTGTGTTGTTTTTTAATATGCTGTGAGCCGCCCTGAGTCCCGTGGGGAGAAGGGCGGCATAGAAATCAGTGAAAATAAATAAATAAATAAATAAATAAATAAAAAGGGAAAGAGAGACGACCCTGCCAATTACAGACCAATATGTCTGCTAAATATAATCAGCAAACTCTATGTCAAACACCTTCAAGATAAATTAAAGGAGTGGCTAGATCTTGAGACGACACCAAGCTGGCAGGAATAGCCAACACTCCAGAAGATAGGCATAAGTTACAGAAGGATCTTGACAGACTTGAACATTGGGTGCTATCTAATAAAATGAAATTCAATAGTGAAAAAAGTAAGGTTCTACATTTAGGCAAGAAAACCAAATGCACAGGTATAGTATAGGTGGTACCTTGCTCAATAGTAGCAATTGTGAGAGGGATCTCGGAGTCCTAGTGGACAATCACTTAAATATCAGCCAGCAGTGTGCTGCAGCTGCCAAAAAAGCCAACACAGTGCTAGGCTGTATTAAGAGAGGGATAGAATCAAGATCACGTGAAGTGTTTATACCACTTTACAATGACTTGGCAAGGGCACACTTGGAATACTGCATCCAGTTGGTAACCACGATGTAAAAAAGATGCTGAGACTCTAGAAAGAGTACAGAGAAGAGCAACAAAGATGATCAGGGGACTGGAAGCTAAAACATATAAGGAACAGTTGCTGGAATTGGGAATGTCTAGTCTAATGAAGAGAAGGACAAGGGGTGACATGATAGCAGTGTTCTAATATCTCAGGTGCTGCCACAAAGAAGAGGGAGTCAACCTATTCTCCAAAACACCTGAAGGCAGGACAAGAAGCAATGGATGAAAACTAACCAAAGACAGAAGCAACCTTGGATTCAAAATAAAAGCTTTTTCTTTTAATTTTATTTCTTATTCCAAATCCCTATATCTTTGTGATTGTTTATGTCTGTGAGCAGTATTCATTGAAATTAAGGCACCTCTCATAAATGCCTTGCTGGCATCCCAAACCATTGACATAGAAGTGCCTTTATTCATATTCAATAAGAAAAAATCTTTTAAATGTTCTTTAAGTTTCTGTACATTACTTTCATATCTTAACAAATTTTCATTCAGCCTCCAAGTTCTTTTACTTCCTCCATCATT
>NW_015386546.1:367822-383612 GCF_001527695.2 Protobothrops mucrosquamatus
CTGTGGTATTTGTACAGCTGGAGATGAAGCAAGAGCTTTAGGTACTGCAGAGGTTCCACGTTTAGAAGCCATTATAACTTAAGAATAATTGTAAAATTGTCTTAAAAGGTATCAAAAGTCAATGCAGAACAGCAGTCATTTAATTAGAATTTTCCTAGATTTTTCCTTCAATTTTTCTGTATTTTTTACAGTCTGTTACAATGTAGCAATCCTCAACCGGAAGAGAAGTAAAAGTTTTCCTTTAGAACAAAGAAGCAGTTTGACCGCAGCCATTTTTTCTTTTAGTTTCACTTTCAACTTAACCATTAGAGAAGATGTCTTTAAAACAATCGAGTTAGAGTTGAAATTTTATCCAAAAAATCTGGCATTCCTGGTAAGCTCTGTCTATTGGAGCTTTACTCACAATTCAAATCTTTATCCTTAGAGGTGGAAACGGCGTCTTGCTTCGTTACTGGAACGAAGACGTCCCGATCTATGGAGATGGCTGTGAGCTCCGGCGGAGTTCACACCTACATCTCCCCGAGAACCCTCAGGGAGACTAGGGAACTCTACGTCTACTCACCAGCAGCTCACCTTCTTCCCTTCGCCCGAGAAGAAGGCTGAAGCCGGCAAACAGCTGATACGTGCTGTTTTGCCGGCTTTTACATAGAACGCTGACGGGAGGCTGTCAGATTGCCTCCATCGGCCGCCAGCAGCCACCGAAAGTCCTACTCCCAGTAATTTCAATTGAAGTTGAAGGCCATCCTCTTAAAAATTATTAGTTGTCTTGCTGAATCTTTATTCAGCAAAGCTACACTGCTGTTTATTTGTATCATCTTGATTCTTCTGAAACTAAGTGAAGTATATAAAATTGCATGCACAGCTATTTAAATACTGCATATATACCCATATTTAATTCAGTATCATTTTCTATATTTTCAATAATCTGTTATAATTGTAATGTTTAACGATAACATCCTATATGAAGAATGAAAGAAAGTACTTGGGTCATAAGAGAAATCACTTAAGGAATTAATGTACAATGCATAATTATCTTAACCATGAAATGCCTAGTGGCCATGGATATCCTCTTGCTTTTTAAGAAAACCACACTCTTTATACAAAAAAATCCTACCATAAATATTCTTTTATAATGTAACTGGAATCTGAAGATGTATTTAAAATCTACCATGTGCAATAAGCTGTGTCAGATGCTTTAGTATGAAAACAAAACTAGTATTTTCTGACAAGCCAACATTTTACTTCAAAATTATACTTCTGCTCCTGATAAATGTCTGTGGAAATGAGACAAACATAACATGCCAAGTATTATTGTTCTGCCAAATGATGTGAAATGAAAGAGGATCAAGGAACATCATCTCCCCAGTATGGTTAACCTAGATAACATCTTCCAGACATTTGCATGAAATTAAAAGGGAGTTAACCTAAACAGAGAGGAGCTGTTTCTTTCCAGCCTGCTGATGTTTCTTCTGAAATGTCATGTGTGACCTAGAGACTCTGGGAAGCACTTAACCATAAGCTTCAAAGTGCAAAGGGCTGTGTTTGACATATAATGAAAGATGCATTGAAACAATGCAAAGTCGACTCATAGAACATAGTTGAAGTTCAAGTAAATGCACATGAAACAACATAAAGAAAGGAGAAAAGGTGAGTTAAAGGTTAATTAAAATTCTTTGGATAAGATAGATAGACAGACAGACAGACATACAGACATACAGGCATACATGCATACATACATACATACATACATACATACATACATACATACATACATACATACATATATATACATACACACACAAACATATATATTCTGGCCCTTGCTTAATAACTGAATTACAATGCCTGTTATCATGAAGGGCAGGTATGGGATGTGGAAGGGATTTATACTGATACAAAGCTGTTTGCAAGCCAAGAATTTTCATGTGGCCCCTACTACTTAGGACCACCATTCAACAACAATACTTTTTGCAGTTTTTACTATAAGCTTATGCAAAGACAACATTTTTATAGGAAAAGTATAAACCATCAATTTCTATGGAAAAAATAAACCGGATTAAATGTGACATAATTTAGTGGGGATCAATCTACGTCTGTGAAGTTTAATGAAGTCCAGAAGTTGATCAGAAATCTCCTCTTCTTCATCTGGTTTCAAAGACTCTAATCCAGAAATCCAATACCAGCCTTATAAAGGAAAAGAGAAAAAAACATTCATCATTTGGAAGCAGGGCCATATGGACTAAATTGAGATTTTTGTCAAAACAACATTATAATCTCACAACACAACTTTTACCTCTTATGTATTTTTAGGATTAATAGAAGACAGTACTTATGAAGATTTCTCCTTTCCTTAGTTCCCTCCAAAGATGCAGATTTAACCTTTTGCTCAGGGATTTTGCCACTACTGCTTATAAGGGAGTGGGGACTTCTTTTGTGAAAAGATGGAAGAAATAAGTAGTCATACTGTTGAAAGAATTATTGGACTACAAATCTCCTTGAATGTAAAAAGAAAGATATTGCAGATTTGTAATATAATCTGGTCTGGGAAGGCTTTTGTGAATTTCCTTCTGAGTAAAGGGAAAGTAATGCAACAGTTCTTCTAAATAATCTTCATCAAGTAGATGGGATATAAAAACCCTGACTTTCAGCTAGTCAGTTAGAAAAGAAAAATATGTTATTCATTTTGAGCTCTAACTCTAAGTGAAATTATTCAATGGGAAGCTGCAGAAGTTGGGCCACCTGATTTTTGTTCCAGAATTTTTTTTTGTCATCTGCAGTCTTGCTAACAGAGTAGACTTGAACCTGAACCTGTGATAATAAAGTGAGCAAGTGAGCAAAGTTCTGCACTGTGGTGGACTTGCAGTTATAGTCCCAAGGAGATTACTGAAGCTTCTTAGAGCCTATGAGACATTTTAATAGCTGTCTCATAGGAACATCCTCTGACATATCGCCTGGAATCAGCTTTCTTGTCTTAAAACATGCTGAAGTCAAAAATCGGTCATCTATGTTGACTATAGTTACATATTCCATGAGTTTATTGCTTTGACTTTGGCTGATCTGCATAACGGATAGGTTGATAAAGGAAAGAGCAATTTCTTTAAAAAAATATTGGCAACAGCATAAGTGTATACTTGACAATACATAATGGAGGAAAAATATCCAGTGATAGAATGCAGTTTTAGCTCATATGCAGAAGCAGGAATCACTATGATTTATGGAATATTTATGGTTAACTTTCTGGCACAAATATATTATTCTCAAATTCATATTTAAGTGTTCTACCACTTTTATAAACACTTGTCTACAATGTCAATATATGGTCAGCTGCTAATCAGCAAGATGACAAAGTAGTGTTGAATTGTTGACTTAGAGGTCAATTCAATTATTCCCTTCCCATAATTTTCAGTTTCAAATATCACATCCTTTCAGGAAATAACAATCCTTTTCTATTTTCTATTCAGACAATCTGTATAGTCATATGTGTTAAGATTGACTTGTAACTATCACATGGTACAAATAATGTACAACAAACCCTGCAACAAATTGTTCAGAACAGCCTCTTTGGTTTGTAACAAAAAAACCCTATTTTTAAAGAAGTATTATAACCATGAAAACCTAATCAGTGGAATAGATTTAACCTATTATTAGAATACTGCCTATGTATCCTGTAATCTTATAATCTATATTAACTATATTTGTTTTCAAAAACTTCACCTTTCAAGGTTTTTTCACTAAGTCCTAGGAACTGGTTTTAGTTAAGTATATATAACACACACATACATACACACAAATATACATACTGTATATAAACACACATAGATAATAGGAGAGAGAGAGAGATGATATACGATGATAGATAGATAGATAGATAGATAGATAGATAGATAGATAGATAGATAGATAGATAGATAGATAGATAGATAGATAGATAGATAGATAGATAGATAGATAGATAGATGTAGGTAGGTAAGATTAGATATAGATCTAGATTAGGTATAGATGTAGATTAGGTATTCAAGTTTTTACTTATTTATTTTTATGTATTCACTTTTGATAATTTACATGATGGAAGAATAATTGAAAAGGCCCAAGGTAGATATAGAAAGCATATATAAAAAATTAATAATGATAAAACAAACCTTTTTTAAAAAGTGGTCTATTTTATCATTATTAAAATTTTATTTTTTTAAAAAAATGGTCCAATCTTATTAAAATGTTCTTTGGAATAGTTAAACTTTATTATATGCAGTCATACAGTATATTGTTCCAAGCTGATGTCATTTGGAGACTGTTCTAGAGTTGCCACTGAGAAACAAAGCCTCCTGATTTTGTTTTTTAACTTCCTAAAAATGGAGCATTAAGAGTAGATTCCCCTAGATTGGCTAATATGCCAGACCATTTTTGTTGGACCAGATAGCCCTGGGGGGGAGGGGGGGTTCAGTCTGCATAGTAGTGGAAGAGAACCAATATAACGTATAAGAACAGCTCTTTAACAGATCAAAGTTGTATCATTCATAGATACTTTTAATTTGTAAGAAGAATGTACAAAAAATATACTAACTTCAATATTTTACTAACAAACTTAGAAATATGTTATTAATGAGACCTTAGTTCTCATTCCAAAACCCACTGCTTAAGCATCTTCAGCACCACTGTATGTTGCTGCAGTAGATTATTTTCTACCAATTTAAAAGCTCTTGATAATTAAAAAAATATAACCGGAAAGTATGATTGTCCCACAGATAAAATATAGTCCAGCAGTAACATTTTTTAGAGATTCAATTTCTCTCTCTCTCTCTCTCTCTCTCTCTCTCTCTCTCTCTCTCTCTCTCTCTCTCTCTCTCTCTCTCTCTCTCTCTCTCATTGTTGGTGTTTGTGTGTGTGTGTGAAAGAGAGAGAGAATAATACACAATCCACATGAATTAATCTTATTATTTAACTTGTTTATTATTGTCCTTGCTCTAATACTTTTGTTTTTTATATACACCCAGAAAAATTGTTTTAGCATATGTTATTTTGCTTGTATCTTTTACTTAACTTTCTTTGTCTGAAATGTTAAACAGTTTTTTTCCTAGAAAGCATCTTAATGTCCCCAGTAAGATAGAATGTATCTTAAATATCTAGTGATAATTTTTACTGATATACATATGTCTGTTACTGATTTCATACTTTCTTTTTTTCCCCACGTTTTTTATTAATTTTCCAATATCACATTTACATATTTGAAAAGTAGTGTGGCGGCTGAGCACAGTAATTCCATTACATTTGAATATCATCAGTACAAATCTCAAAGTATTACAACAACTAATTCCCTCTCTTTCCTCCATAATATCTACTGTCTCATATTCAGACCAATACAGTTCTTATTCTACCAATCAAAAAATACCTTTCTAGTATTCATTAATAATCTTCAGTCTATACATATCTTAATTGATTTGACATTCCATCTTTTAGACAATAACCTAGTAAGTTTTTCTTAACTTTAATTTCCCATTGATATTTAAATTTAACGTTTAATCTTTATCATTTCCACATTTTAAATGACCCCAATTTCTAAGTCTCCTATCTCATATTTGGGGCTAATACATTTTTTTCTTCCTTCTACTTCCTTCCTTTCTTCCTTTCCCAAAAAAAGGAAAAAAGAAAAAAGAGATTATAAAAAAAAAGTAGAACTGCAGTATAGCAGTCAAAATGCCAAGGTGCAATCAATCAGACCAGTCTGTCTGAAAAACTTTCTGTGTATATATATATATATATATACATAACAGTTACATAACAGTTAAAAAACGATTGCAGTGAGGCATGTGCACATAGCGTGCTTAAGAAGCTCTTAAAGGCATAAAGCAGTCAGTCTCAAGACCATATTCAAAAGTTGCACTTGTCAGCTGTTTGGCGCATAGATCCAGAACCGTTTTTAACTGTTATGTAAATTTATGCACATACTCCCCCCTTCTCATTTAGCCCTTTGCTCTGATGATGTTAACAGGTTAACGAAAGCTCAGCAATTAATAAAAAAAGCCTTTTACCTTACATCCCAGACCTCTTTGTTTTTATCTGATTGACTTTAAATGTCCATACCTGGGATTCCAATATTCAAAATTATCAAAGATATATATATATATATGCAGGTCTTGGCGTATTCGGGTCTTTTCCCGTGTAAGATTGAGAGTATCTTGGTGACGTTTCAATGCGGTCCCACTCGTCATCTTCAGGCTGGGGTCTTCGGCTTCGTGCTTGTGCGAGCAAAGTGTGATCGGAGCTGCCATCTCTCTATAAATATTGGTGGGTGGGTGTGGAGTGCTGGCTTTGTTGCTGTCGGTGGGTTGGTTGGCTGTGTTGGAGTTATTGTTTGCGGATTGTTCAGCTGTTTCGTAACATCCTGAGTAGCTGAGGTGCTGGCTGTGTGCCCGTTAGTCTTTTGTGTTGTAACGACCTGGGTAATGGGCTGTGTGATGACATCCTGAGATTTAGTGTAGTGATATCCTGAGTTCTGTGTTGCAACAACCTGGGTGGTTGGCTGTGTTGTATATATATATTCAATAACACAGCCTTCAATCTCCGGGAGAGGTATAAACCAGTTGTTTATTGCTAAAAAGATATTTAAAAACTATAAAAACAACTATTTACAATGTTAAAAGAAACAACTTAGCTTTCGCTGGTCCCCTGCCAGCATCCTCAGAGTAAAGCTTAGGGGGTGGGGAGATTCTTTTTATACACCTTGCTGGCCTAACTGCTTACTCATTGCCTGTGTGATAGGGCCATCCTTCCTGGCTAACCGTAATTGCCTTGGTTGTCCCGCCTTCTCTTTTTTGCACTCCAATTCCACACCTTTCCCCTCTCTCATCCTTGTCAATCTCCTCCCTCCCAGCACCATTGCTGCCGATGTGCTTTCTAACTGCTCCCTCCTGCTCATTCCAGGCTGCGCATTCAGATCCAGTGTTCCAAAAGGTTTGCCATCAGCGCTCCCTTCCTTTCTAGCCCATTGGTCCACACGCTGTTCCTGCCTTCCGTCATCCATTCCTGTCAGTCTTTTTTTCTCTGATTTCCCTCCAACCCCCGAGTGTGCGCACACTCCATCGTGCCTCATCCTTCTGCTCCGTCTGCCCACAACCGGTGGGGATGCCTATCTGCTTGCTCTTAGGCTCAGCCCTTCTCGTCCTTGTTAGCCTTATCTCCCCCAATTTCCTTTCACACCTGGCTGTGCGTGTGCACGATCATGTCCCATCTCTCTGCCCCATCTGCCTACAGTCAGTTGGACTATCCGCTGGCTCCTTTTTAAGTCCAACCTCCCCCCTTTTTTTCACCCCTTTCCCCCTCCTTCCCCCTCTTGGCTAATCCTATCTTTTTTGGTATCCCTGTCATACGTATTTTGGGTCGTACGGTCAGGTCCGGCATTCCTAATCCTCCCTCATTGTCACCTCTCCCCTGCTGACACTGATCCGAACACACCTCCAGCTTTCCACACTCCGTCCTTAACAACCCTGTTGCTTCCAATTCCCCCTGACGCATCCTACCACCCCACCCCGTCTGTCCATGGTCAGCTGGTCTGCTCACTAATCCACCCCCAGATTCGTCCCTTCTCCTCCTTGTTGCCCCTATCCTTCCTGACTTTGCCGTCAGAGGTGTGTCCCTCACTCGCCCTCCTTCTCTCTCAGTTGTCACCCTAGACCACACACCTGGATCCAGCAACATCGACCATTCCCCAAGCTCACTTCTTCCCTCCTTTTCACCCCATCCATCCATCCATCCGTGGTTCCAATATTTCACCATCCATCCCTATCGTCCCTATTCCCTCCAAATCCTTTCTTTGCCTAGCCATGCAATGACTGCCTTCCCCAATTCTGGTTCTGTCTCTGGCAAGCGCCATCCGCATCCTGACTTGCTCCTCATGTGTTTTTAATGTCTGGTATGCCGGGAGCAATTCTATGCATCGATTGATTGAGTCCATGTTGGAGAGCCAGGCCTCCTTCAGCAGGCATCCTCCTTTGGAGGCATCCTGGGCGATGGCTTCTGCTCCCTTGAAATCGAATGAGTGCCCATTGTTAACCATATGCGTCCATATTTGGGAATACTGCTTCTGGTTTATAAGAAAATCCTTTCCTTGTTCTCTATTATCAGTTTCTTTTTTGTGTTTTCCATTGTCTGTATTTGTTGAGTATCTATGTCTTCTGTCATAGCATTTGGTTGTTTCACTTTCTTTATAGAATTCTGTATAGATGATTCTTTGGTTGGAGTCATAGTTTGAGTTTGCATATCCAGACTTATACGGAGAGTTTGGATAATCGCTTTTAACATACAAAGAATTTGTTTCTGTTCTTCCTCTATAGGAGAAATCCATTCCTGTTCTTCTTCTTCCATTGTAGTATATTAAACTAAAAAAAAACTTACAGTCAAAAAGTCCACCAAGTGAGGAGCTGAGCTGAGTTTCTTGCAGCTGGTGCTTTAAGGTTGCTTTATATCTTATCTATTTTCAAAGCTGTCAACAAGTCTCTCTTAAAGAATAGCAGATTACAGTCTCAAATTTAGCCACCAGATGTCATCTCAGAGTTAGTTGGATCTTTTCAGGGTTTTTTTCTCCTCTATTTTAAGGAGGGAAAACCCCCAAATCTTCAATAATAGTTAGAGTAAAAATCAGAGAAAAAAAATAGAGAGTAGAAAGTTACTAGTCTTATAATCCACCAATTTTAGGAAATAGAATTCCAATTAGGATCCCGGTATTTTTCCAACGTTTTAAACTCCCCTGAGTGGTCAATCGCCACTGTTTCTGGAGGAGGGCTAAATCCCCCTTCCCTCACCACAGGGAGGAAAGTACTTTAGCAGCTTATGCAGGTAATTAAGTAATTAGGATGTAAGAGAGGCAGATCTCACCCAGTCTCTTCCACGCTGCTTTAAAGTTGCCAGATGGTAAATGCGACTTCGGCTGTTAGCAGCCTAGGGACGAGCCATATTTCTATGGCTGGTCCTTTTATCTGCCGGTTTGGAGGGATCACCAGCTCTAACGTGAGAGTTGCTACTCTTCCCTTGATCCAGTGAAAGCCCCTCCTTGCTGGTTGCCTCTTCGGGGTGACTTTCAGCCCTTTTCAGGGCTCCCCCAGCAATGCAAAATTGAATGGGGGAAAGAGAGCAAATCTCCCAGCCATTCATGGCGGCCACGTGACAAACTGGAAGCCTGATTCCATGCTTTCTTTCAACTGAAAAAGAATTATATTTGCAGGACATATGCAAATTAAAGGATAAGGAAAATTAGATACAAAAAATCCATTCTTGTGTGTCAATATTATGAGAATAACATAAAATATTGTGTATAAAATGTACAAATTAATGACATCAAAATATACTGTGTCTCTATTATTGGTCTCACCTGCCAGTAATTAATAAACTTACATAAATAAAAGCAACCAAATAGGTGTGAATCTTAGTGTACTGAATTCATATCTTTATCTTTTAGAACTGAATCTAGAAGATCTCTAGGAGGAATCTGTTATTCCTGAGATGAATCAGAGGAGGAGCTAAAGAATATTCTTAATCAAACACTTGATGTTCATATCTGACCCTTGAGACATAATTTGGCGTGTTGGGAAAGGCTGCAGAATGATAGATCTATATGCAACAGGAAAAGCCAACATCTCCACGCTCCATTGCTGTGCAATATGGAAAGCAATTTCCTGCAAGAAGAAATCTTTTTTAAAAATTGGAAGTCAGATTTCAATACATATGTGCAGAATGTGGCAGGTCAAATAGTAATGGGTACAGCTGAAAGAAAGGCTGTCAATTGGTTTCTGGGCACAATTTAGGATGCTGATCATCACCTTTAAAGTTCTTCATGGTGCAGGACCTGGGAATCTGAAGGACTGCCTTCTACCACAGATATTGACCTTCCCAATAGTTCCTTCTCTTGGATCATGCAACCCTCAGGGGTGTTCCTGTTTAGATGTGGCTCTCTCTCCTGTAGAATAATTTGTCTTTAGAGATAAGAATGACCCCTACCTGCTGGCCTACAGAATTACATTAAGACATAGCTATTCCATGCCATAGGACCCAGATTGTTATGACTCAAGGATTTTAATTGTAATCCATTGGTTGCAGTATTCCCAGTTTTTCCCTTTTCTTTCTTTTGGTTATTGATTTGGCCAATGTTACTATTTATATTGTTATGCTTAATTTTTTTATTCATTCAAATTTATGATGATGTAAAATTGGCAGTTTTGATGGCAGCAGTTTATAAGAAATGCCTACATACTTATATACTGTGAACTCAGCACCATTTCTTAATTTAGCAAGATAGAAAGTCAGATTTTTACTATCAATTCAGGCAACTTTTAGATATCATACACTAGGAATTTCATGACAGTATAAATTCAAAATTTACCTAATTTTCTACAATTTCCTTTTATTGTTCATAGTTTATGAAATTATATTAATGAATTAAATTTGATTTTAAGACACACTTTTTCATCTAGAAAGATAACTGAAGAATTTAAATCTTTGACAATTGTTGAAAAACATGTACAAATGGATAACCAAAATTTAAATCTCTAGAATGCCAAAATTTAGAACTGGAAATCTATCTTTTTCTCCAGAAAATTGTACCTGCACAGTATTATTGACCAAGCACATCAGTGTTATCAATGTGACAATTAAGAAAAAGCATTTCTTGTTGGCTTGTTTTATTTAGCAAGTATATTAACTACTAAATCAGCAGAACTCATGCTCTGGATAAATTATAAAACTGTGCTTTATAATTCATACCCACAAAACTTTAATCTTGTTTTCAGAGGTTGAATCTCCATTCTTGCAATTGTTGATATTTGATTATGTTATTGGCACTATTATTTATTACACTGACATGGAAATCCCTCCTAGCAATCATAGTGTCATTGTTCATAATGGAAAATCTTCATATTCAGAAATGATATAAAGTATTTTACTGATGTCATCTATACTTATCATTGTCAGAGAATATTATCTACAAATAATACCTAGAAAACAATACAATTGTTCTTCATATTTTAACATAATAACTTTTGGCAAAATAAATATGTCTTTCATTTTCTTCTCCTGCTTTAAATTGTAAATTAATTGCAATTATTTTCATTTTTTCATACATGGAAGAATTTCAATTCAAACAAATGTATTCTTGAAGGAATTTTTCAGGCCAATTTTTCAGGCCAATAGCTGGCAGACAATCAAATCTAAAATGCCACATGCCAATTTCTTTTTTTAATATTGGGCCTATATGGCTTCTGGCAAGGATTAGGGTAGATTAGACATCTCTGAAAGAATGGGGACAACATTATAGCTAAGAATGACTGCCACAGGGGAAAAGATGGATGGTGTAATCTCTCCAGATAAAGGAGAAATCATGACATAGCCCACTTGTACTACAGATAGCTGCTTCTTGTAAGTTATCTGCAGGAATGAAAGTTTTTGCAGTCAGTTCATGAATTGAGCAACTGGGAGTTACTGTATTTCATCTAAATCCACAGCAATAAAGTAGCCTATATGGACAATAAGTTCAGCCATCCTTTTCTTAATCATAGTTGGATTTAATTAATCTACGGATAAGGAGATATTTTCTTTGTTGCAATAAAAGATTCCTCTTGGTGAAAATAAAACCTGAACAAATGTTGGCTGTGCTAAAATGGAACTGGAAGGAAATCTGTCAAGTAGTTTGGCATCAGAATTTCTCTAAAAGCTTAATAATAATAATAATAATAATAATAATAATAATAATAATAATAATAATAATAATAATAACAACAACAACAACAACAACAGCAGCAGCAGCAGCAGCAGCAGCAGCAGCAGCAGTAGTAGTAGTAGTAGTAGTAGTAATAGGACCTTGGAGGTCATCTAGTTCAACCCTCTGCTCAGGCAGGAGACCCTATACCATTTCAGACAAATGGCTGTCCAGTCTCTTCTTAAAAACTTCCAGTGTTTGGAGCATTCACAACTTCTGGAGGCAGGTTGTTCCACTGATTAATTGTTCTAACTGTCAGGAAATTTCTCCTTAGTTCTAGGATGCTTCTCTCTTTGGTTAGTTTCCATCCATTGCTTCTTGTCTTGCCTTCAGGTGCTTTGGAGAATAGCTTGACTCCCTCTTCTTTGTGGCAACTCCTGAGATATTGGAACACTGCTATCATGTCACCCCTCGTCCTTCTCTTCATTAAACTAGACCTGCCCAATTCCAGCAACTGTTCCTTATATGTTTTAGCCTCCAGTCCCTTAATGTTCTTTGTTGCTCTTCTCTATACTCTTTCTAGAGTCTGAACATCTTTTTTTACATCGTGGTGACCAAAACTGGATGCAGTATTCCAAGTGTAGCCTTACCAAGGCATTGTAAAGTGGTATTAACATTTCACGTGATCTTGATTCTATTCCTCTGTTAATGCAGCCTTGCAATGTGTTGGCTTTTTGGCAGCTGCAGCACACTGCTGGCTCATATTTAAGTAATTGTCCACTAGGAGTCCAAGATCCCTCTCACTGTTGCTATTGTTGAGCAAAGTACCACCTATACTATACCTGTGCATTTGGTTTTTCTTGCCTAAATTATATCCACAGCATTCCTCTGGTCTACTAATTTTGTCACTTGGTCAAAAAATGTAATAAGCTGCATATTAAACCAAGTATATAAGTACGCAGTTAGTATTTCTCTGCCTTCTAAAAAATTAAATTGCAATGTTTGGGGTAATTGTCTGGTTCTAAAGCAATTAAAGTATGTGAGAATATTAAAGCCCCATGCAATAATACTTCTCACTTCAAAATATTCTACAAATGGAAGACACGAGTTATCTATGTGTAATCATGTAACTTGGACCTCGTTTAGAATAAGATCAGAAGTGTGCTGAATTAATCCAAGAGTCCATTTAGCCTAACAGTTTGTTTCTACTAGTGGTCAGCTAGATTTTTTGAAATGCTCACAGCCAGCTGTAGATTCTAGTTGCCTACCACATTCTGTAACTCTTCATGGAAAAATTAGAATTCATTATATTAGAATTATTTATTTACTCTTTATGTTATTTATATTAGAATTATGGAAGTTGTCATCACAGTCCATCTGCACATAACATCAATGCAAAAAGTAATTCTATCATGCCTAATAATTGTGAAAAAACATATCTTTAATATATAACTTTAATTCCATTTATTGTTAACTAAGCTCCATATTTATCACTACAGCCTCTGGTAATGAACTCCATAATATAATTATACTTTAGAAGATGGAGTAATTTTTTCATTAACAGTTTTAAAAGTTTTCTATATACTTTTGTATGAGATGGAATAGAAATCACATGGATGAAAGAGAATAATTCCATCTAATAACAAAATGGAAAGCTTACAGTACATAAGAACTTAATGAAAATTAAAACATAAATGTACAAAAAATCCAGCATTAAAAGCCCATCTAAAACTTTAGAAAATAGATGGTGGATGAAAATGAATTTAGGTTAAGTTAACAGTTAAATTTCTTTAAATTTGAAAACATGCACATATATAAAATGGTTTTTATACATCCCTAACTTAATTAACAGCTTTAAATTAAATCAACGATTGAAGGGTTCCTAAAACCTATTATTTCATACACCTTCTTTCTTTTTCTTGTACATATATGCACAATTTATCATTTACAATATAAAGGATAATATAGAGAAGATAACAGCAGTGTGAATATTTATTGCTATAAAATCATTTTGGACAAACATAGGAGGATAGATCTGATCCCTTGGTGAGCTCCATACATTCCCTGTAATATAGGATGTGACCCTGTAGTTTGTAATGGGTATTTCTTTTATTACAAGAGAAAGAATGTGAATAGACGTTATTCTGATAGAACCTTGGTTTCTGAAGTATATTTTCATGTTCCTGGCTGAAGTTGTTTTCCAGGTTTTGAGCATAGTATTTCCACCCACGAATTGTAATAAGACAGGGCTGGAACAGAAAGCAGGACAGATCAAGTTCCTAAAGCAATCTGGGATTGAGGTTTAACAATGAGTATTAAGTTGCTTTTATCAATATGCATCCAACAAGGTTTACCACAATATATTTGTTGTATGCATTTTGTATTTTTCTTTCAGGCCTCAGTGCTTTTTGAGAGAAATTTTACTTTGATGATAAAACAGCTAGATTATTGCATTTGGCAAGAGGAAGCTGTTTACTCAGATTTAGCTTGGAAGACACCATAGCTGTTTTCACTTTTAGTATCTACTTCAGGGCATACTAGAAACTGCTGTAGTGCACACTATAGACTTTGCAGTTTAAGCACCATTTCACACCCTTTGTTTCAATATACTTGCTCCAAAATATATTTGTGGAGCTCATTGTTATGCTGAACGCTTATAACTTTAGTCAGCCTTGTCCAAATTGGCATACTGATGTGTTAAGACTGCAACTCTGGGAATTTCTGGTTGGCTTTGCTTGTGAGAGATTGGATTAGACATATCAGCTAATTTCACACAATGTAACATCATTAACCAAAACTCCACACTGAAACAATAAGATTTCATATTGCACATCTAACTAATCATCCAACTCCATCATGAAGGTATCAACGAATCTTTATTGCAATTTTTTTTGAGAAGTAGACATATGAGATAAAACCAAATGATTGCTACTTTTGTATGATACCATACAAAAAACAAGGTAGAAGAAAATCAGTTTTTTTTATTTCTCTAACAATTCCAGCCCAAACTGCTTTACCAATCATGGCTAAATAAAGTTTTATTTCTTTTTCTTCTCTTGACACATGGTGTGTTTATTTGTGATACATTATGAAAATATATTTAGTAGCTTAGTGAGATAATCTTTGATTTTTCTCCAAACTATGAATTATGTTCAAAATGTAAAGGTTACATTTCCATAGTTACTTATAGTAAATAGAGAGGTAGGAATGAGTAACATTTAAATCTTAGAGCAGGGGTGTCAAACTGCTGGCCCACGGGCTGGATGCATTATAGCGAAACCGCGCCCACCCCATTGCCGGCAATGGCAAAAAAAGTCACAATACGTCGCGACACGTCACATGACATTGCAAGTTTGACACCCCTGCCTTAGAGTCAGGGAACCCTCCTATTATGATTTTTGTAATCAAATCCTTTTTGAATGTGTAAAACCATTATACTTTCACTATCTTTTTTTAATAATATTTTTATTAATTTTCTAATTTTACATTTAGGTATTTAAAAAGCAACGTGGTGGCTGGGTTAATCAATAGTTCAGTAACATACAAAACTCTTTAGTACAAATCTCAAACTACAACCTCAAATATTTCCTCTCTTTTTCCCTTAATATCTACTATCTCATATTATATCAACTAAATAAAAACATCATTATTACATTTATCAATAAATTTTTAGGTTATACATATCTTAATTACTTTTACATTCAATCTTTACAGTCAATCAATGTCCTGTTATTGTTTTTTCCCAATTTTTAGTTTCCCATCAATATTCAAATTTAACATTTGATATTCATAATTTCCAAGTTTTAGGTAACCAAAGTTTCCTTTATCTCAATTCATAACAGAATCTAATATTCAAAATATACATCTTATCTATTTGGGTATAATCTTGTTCTATTTCCTAAAAGTTATCTATTTCCCCCCATCTTACATCATCTAATTAATAATACAGTATCCCCTTTAATAAATCAAAGCCCATTATATATATTGTCTAAGTTAATCAATAAATAAAACGTATTCATAATATTTTTTTGTTTTGGGTCTAATTTTTAAGTATTTAACAAATAGCATCCTTATTTTCAACTAATTTCCAAATGTTTTAAATTTAAATTT
>NW_015386546.1:385313-400789 GCF_001527695.2 Protobothrops mucrosquamatus
CTGACCTAGGGAGGATTTTAGGTAGGGATGATTTTAAGAAAATTTTAATTGACACACAGCTTCCAATATTTGGCTTTTAATTTGGTTTTATGGGGTTTTTTTGTTTTTTGATGTATTTTGTTTGTATCTGTTTTAATATGCTGTGCACCGCCCTGAGTCCTACGGGAGAAGGGCGGTATATAAATTAAATTATTATTAAATTATTATTATTTCTTTGACCCTCTAATTAGTAATATAAAATCCCCTCTGATAAATCAAAACCCCAATTTTCTTCAGCCTTATTCTGGCTTTCTTTCTTTGCCAGCTAGCCTTCCATGTCAACGCTTTTAAATCATCAAATGGATCTCCCTCTATTATTATATATATTGTTTGGAATAAGAGAGACCATTTAGTTGCCATTTTTTTGGAAGGGCTATCCCATTTGTATTCCTTAAATCGTCTCCCTATTATTCCAAATCCCCATAATTTTCCTGGTATGTTTATCTTCCATTCAGTCTGTTCTTCTTGCTCCTCAAATTTCTTCTGATTTATATAGAAAGTCTTATCCATTTTCAGTGTTGTCAGTCCCTTTTCTGGATATTCCATTGACTGTATTTGTTGGTCAATTGAGTCCTCTATCTTGGTATTTGATTGTTCCACTTCTTCTGTTACCTTTTGCGTTGTTCTTTAGTTGTAGCCAGAATTTGGGTTTGTATATCTAAGCTGACATCTTGTTCTTTTCTGTAACATCTTATTTTGTCACAAGCTGAAAGGATGGTTTCATGTATTGCTTTTAACATGGAAAAAATCTTTTCCTGGTCTTCATCCATCTTCTCTTAATGGTGCGTTAAGTTGAAGACTTTGAAATCAGACAATGAAAATAATTTTATAGCTGGGCATGGGACCTCTATTTAACATGTTTGTAGGTAGTCTTTGTAGTAAAAGTCATTTGTCAAGTAAGATTTTATAATCCAAGTATTTCATCATCTCCAATAATGACCAATATTCCTCAGATAAAAAAGAAGGAAGGCAATTCCCCACATACAGCTCTAAAAATCAATAAAGGTTTATATTAATAGTTCAAGGAGGCCAGCGATGCGACCCAGAAGTTCTCTTTACAGCTGAATTTCTCACAGGTGGTGTTTATCAAAGTTAAAAGAGTCTTATCTGTAGTCTGGACTTCAAGCCAAGTCTCCTTTAGGCAATAACAAGTTGTAATACCAAGCTTCGCCACAAGGTTTAAGGTTTTTTAAGTCCAAAATTTTTATAGATTAAAGTTATTCTTTTAGTACTTTAACTACCCTGGGTAGTCATCGCTGTTATAGAGGGTGGGATAGAAATTCCCTTCCCTCTCTCCTTACAGGGGGAAAGATATTTTGGGCAGCTTTTACAGGAAGAAAAATACTTAGGATCTTAGAGAGAAGGTCAGATCTCACCTAGTTTCATCCGCGTTGCTTTAGAAGTGCCTCATGGTAAGTTTGACTTTGGCTGTCTGCAGCCTAGTGACAAGCCATATTGCTATGACTGGTCTTTCCTCCGCCAGTTTGGAGGGCTGCCCCGGATCAAGTGGAAGGGCTGCTGCCCTCCTGCGATCAAGCAGAGGTCCCCTCCTTGTTCATCGTCCCTACAAGGCAACTTTTGACCCTTTCCAGGGTCCCCAAATGCAGAAGATGGAGCTCACCTTCCAGTGGCCACAGTGGCCGCAATGGCAAACCAGAAGTCCCATACTTTCAGTATCTTTTGATAAGGATACTGGAATCTCCTTGATTTTGAATATATGATTTACTTAACAAAAAGAGGAAGAATGAAATTTTACACTTGCGTTGTTCTGAATTACAGCAAATGCTATCCTTTCATTCCCATAAGTATTCAGTGGATCAAAGAGATTTCTGTAAATGAAGGGGAAATATATAGCATAATATAGGTAATTCTTCTAGAGTTATGACAATAATGGAGCCTGGCAATTACTATGGGATGTTGGGATAAGCATTAAATGAATCACTTCATTAACAACACCCCCATTTGTTAAATGTCCAGGTTGTTAAGTATGCATGGGAAGCCTCAGGGGTAACCCTAGAGGGCCTAATGCAGGCACAAGCTCCCTATTATGGGGGTCCCATGGTCTTCCCTATCCCTAAGATATCCCATGGTCTGCTTCCCACCCTATGGAGTACTCACAGCAAATTGGGCCTCCTCCACGCGTCACAATTGCTCACTTACCTTGTGAAGATCTCCCATGATTTAGGAGATGTGGGAAGGGAATGAGAACAAGCCTCTTTGCTGGGCCACGTGGGATAATTCCATAAGCAGTATTTTTTTTCCAATCCAACCACCTGTGCAGCCTAGCAACGAACCTAGCTAGCTCTACTGCAAAGGTATATCAGCGGGGAGGCAAAATGAAGGCTTTGCCCAGAGGTAGCTCAGATTTCAAAAAGTAGAGATTTCCCTCCATGGAGAGAAATGGTCTGCTTTGCAGCTGAATTAAATGTTTCTTTGCAAAGACAGGGTCTTCTCTGATCACACTTTTCAACCGCTTCATTCCTAGGCTGCATCAAAAAGATGCCATTTGTGAAATTATCCCACATGGCCCAGCAAGAGAGGCCTTCTCTCCTTTCCTTCCCCCACCTCCTGATCTCTGCAGATCTTCACAAGGTCAGTGAGCGATTGTGAGGAGTGGAAGAGGAAAGTGGTGAATCCAGTGGGGGCCCCAGTGCTTTTGGAGACCTGGCAGGGTAGGATCAGGGGGGAAATAAATATGTGAGAACTAACTGTACTGAACTCTTCTAATTATGCCCTATGATTTTTAAAGGATGCCATATGCAAGTATCTCAGGGTCAGTCACTATTCCTTTTCTGGAATAATGAACCCCATGATATCATAAGGGTCCAATCATTTAAATTTTCATAAATGTACTAAGATCTGGCTGTTTCAATAGGCTTTTGGAGTCCAAGAGCTCTCTGGGAGAGTACATGGCTGATCCTCAGAGTTTGGATAGTTATGTTGTGATTTTGTTTATTGTTTTACTTAGTTTTTAATCTTATTACTGTTTGGTACGTCTGCAGGTTGTTCAGAGTGAGCCATTTGGTGGTCTCTGACTGTCTCTCTTTCTCCACATTTTTTTCAGGAATTTTCCAGCTTTTATTTTCCTGCCTGATTTGGAATTATCAGTAAGAATAACTTGTAATATTGTTTTTTTAAAAATCCCAATTTTACTATGTTGCAAGTCCCAATGTAAAATCAAGGGTCCTTATTTTTTTCTAATTCAGATGTAAGAAGAATACTTCTGAGCTGTTAAATTATGTTTAATCCTGTCTTTTTCTCTTAGCTGAATATAGTTCACTTTCACTGTTATTCTAATTGATGAAAAATGTTTCATTGCATTTTTCTTTCCAGCAATTTTTCCCTCAAATTCAGGCATCTCTCTTCAGTTTTTATGACATAGTAAGTAGTTCTCTAGGGTATTACACATTTTATAAATTTAGCATTGACTCATTTTGTTCTTTCTATATATGATTTCAATAAAGGGCCTGATCGCTATAAATTCTTGTCTAATTCTTCCTATAATTACAATCTTCTTAAACTTTTTTGAAGATTTATCATTTCCACACATTTCTTTGGGGGACAAAGTACATTTTTCAAGTTTTGCCTCTTGAATTTAATTACAACATACTTTTGAAAAAGTCAAGCTGTTTATGTTAGAAACAATGTGTTTTTTTAAGAATTTAGTATGTTGTGGCAAAAAGAAGTATGATTCTGTGGATCTGCTATTGTATTTGTATAAATTGCAATAAGCAAAGCTCTGTACATTGCCAATGTCGTTTAATACATGAGGTTTCCATTCTGTTGCCTTCAGTGTTTTGGGGATCAAATGAAGTTGAAATATCTTGGAAGAAAAATTCAGTTTTTGTACACCCTGGTTTCAATTAACTTTAAAAATGACGCACAAACTCTGTTTTTAAAGATATGTGACTGAAGCGCCATATAAGGATATTTTGCTTTTTTTAAAAATACATGTGGTTGAAATCTGAGACCAGATGACTGCCAAGTTCTAATATTTGAAATAGAATATTGGCACAAGAAAATAAGCCATTGTTCAAAATATAATTTTGAGAAGGACTATCATACATAAGGAAGTATTCTTACTGTAGCTCATAGCTGTTGGACAATCCAATAATCCTTCATTAAAATATTTAAAATATTATTTCTATATTAACTTTAAGGTCATCTTTTAATATAAAACCCTCCCTTAATCTGCCTATCTTTTGAAAATTAAAATATATTATTTATATATTGGAAATATATATTAAGTCTTCACAAGAGACACTGTAAGGGCAGGTATGTAACCTTACTGAAGATTATTTAAACTGAATGTTGGGGGGGGTAGGAAAACTTTCTAATAGTAGTTCAACAATAGAATCAATTATTCAAAGAGATGTCAGGCAACTTTCCACTGAATATATTCAAACAGATGATAATTATTATTGGGATGATTGAATATGGATTGCTGGTTGGACCAACAGTGAGCATTGATTACCTAAATATACCTATCAATTTTATTTATCTATCATTGTAAAATATTCATGAGATAGGCAGTTATATAAATCTGATAAATAAATAAAACACCAAGCAAACCAGATATATAGTGATGCAAAAAATAGAAATTGAAATATAAGTTTTGCCAAGTAAATGAATGTTGTGAAAATGTAGGTGAATAATCAAAGGGATGGAAAAACCTGATAGAGCAGTGGTGTCGAACCTATGGCATGCATGCCAGAGGCAGCACTCAGAGCCCTCTTTGTGGGCACATGTGCCATGCCCCGGAGATGGCAATCATCCTTCTTCAACCAGCTTCCCGAGGTCCCACGTGGCCAGATGCATCCCAGCACGGCTGGTTTCCCTACCCCCTGTCCCGTCCCTCCTGGCCTCACATGCTGTCCTTTTCCCAAGCACGACCCACTGCATCATCTCCTCAGCTGTCAGCCAGCTGTCCAGCTCAGAGGCGGCTTCTCTGAACTGCTGGCGGTGGGCTGTGGAGCCCCAGAGTGCGCCAGTCGAGGAGCCAGCAGGCTGTGGCTGCTGGCGGACACCGTCGGCCCCCATGCACTCGCTTGCCTCTGTGTGCAGGGGCTGATGGTGTCAGGCAGCAGCTGCCCCAGCCCCTGCCTCGCCTTGCCCATGGCAATGGTATCCCTGCCCTGCCCCGACTCGCCTCACCCCGCAGGATGAGCCTCCTGCCCAACGCCCTACCTGCCAGAGACCCCCTGGATCTCCCCCAACCTTGCCCACAGGCATCCCTCCCCATGAGCAACATCAAGGTGACCATGCCCACTTTGGCTACATCCACTCAGTCTGCCATGACCACCACAGCCATGCCCACCCAGTTGGCTATGTCCCACCTGGCACCTGGTGATAAATATGTGGGTTTTGGGTTGCAGTTTGGGCACTCGGTCTCTAAAAGGTTTGCCATCACTGTGATAGAGAATAAAAGAATTTAAATTCTATAAAAACAAGCTATAAATATATTAATAAAATACTTTGAAACTCTTCTAGGAGGTTATAATTTGTCAAATGATTTATTTTGTGGCATTATAGTAATCAAAGAAGAGTTGTCTAAGTAAATGGGAGCAAGAACAGAATAAACAACTTCCATAAGGACTAATCTCAAATTGGAAAGTAATAACCTGGATATCTAGTGTCACCAGAGGCTGCTCTAACATCTTTCATGACCAATAGGTTTGCCATATCATAAACTAACAAACTGATTTTTTTTATTCCTTTGAATTGTATCTCTGTGTTTTCTTCCTATTAGATGAAAAAAGTATGCAAATAATAGAGTATATTGCACTCATTAGATGTTGAAAACAAGTGAACGTTTAATAAGATGATGATGATGATGATGATGATGATGATTATTATTATTATTATTATTATTATTATTATTATTATTATTATTATTATTATTATTATTATTATTATTATTATTATTATTATTATTATTATTATTATTATTTATTAAATTTATATACCGCCCTATCTCCCTTACGGGACTCAGGGTGGTGAACAGGCGATACTAAAAACCACGATAAATATACACAAGTTTCTGTTCTAAAATCAAATTAAATAACAGGCCTGCTCTAAAAGATCCATTTCAAAAGTTTTATCTATGGTTTGATTAATTAAATGCTACTTCTCTTTGAAAATATATTTTTAAAATGTATTATTACATAAAACAATAGGTGGAAATCAACTCTTCTACTTTTTCTATCCTCTCTCCCACAATCTGAATCTCCCAAATTCTGGAAAGTCCCAAATCTCTGCAATAAATTTTAAGGTGATACACAAGACTGTGGGAGTAGGAAAAGAGAGCATCCCCCTTTCAATGATACAAATTTTAACAATCAAAAAATTAAATTTGATTCCCCTATATAATTTGTTTTTATATATTTAACTCTGATAAAAGTTTGCTTCCAAAACACAGCCAATAACCTTATCTGCCACAATAATTTTGCCCATGTTAGATAACATCATTTACTGGGAATTATGAGCATTTCTAGGGATGAGACGGCTTATGGTGAAAGAAGTTGGACTTGTTGTCTGGAAAGTCAGCAGCCCAGGTTCAAGACCTGGGTGCTGTGCAACAGGTGAGCTCCCACTACCTGCCCCAGCTCCTGCCATAACACTTCAGTGGGAAGGTGTATTATAGAATACAACTTCCATATATTTTAGAAATGTCTGAGATACCAATGTTTTCCAGGCTTTTCCTTCTTTAAGAAATTTCATTCCATGAATTTTCTCCAAGTAGTTCCCTTTTTTGTCTACTCTAGGAAAAGCAGGAATATATTACATAAAGTAAGATTACTATGAGATCAAAATTCTGGCATTTGGTCTGATATTAAAGCTTTAACCCTAAGATTTCCCAATGACTGTGTCAGATACTTCCAGCATCTCAGAATTTGTTTTCTTATCTCTGCTATCATTTGTATAATTCTACACAAGATATATATAATATATATATTCTTTATTAGGTATAACTATGCCTGGGGTAAATGATTACTGATGATGATTGTTTTAGCCATTAGCCATTTAGTAATGGCTACCTTTGGCATAAAACAAATTATACAAAGATAATTTGTATCACGTATGCAATTCCTTTAAACTTTTCCTGGAGGACTTTACATCTCTACACATCTCTGTTCCCATTAGTTCATTGTACAAGTTTCTCTTCCCTAGAATTGTTTTTCCCTGTATGTGAAATGTATCAAATAGCAAAATCCACAACTAGGAAGCCTAAATTTAAAAGATTCATCAAACAGCTGGCAGTAAATGTAATCAAATGAATAAATTTCACTTTTCTATTCCAGAAAGCAATTGGTACCCATGGTCTTTAGCAATGGGCTAATAAGTGTGAATAAAACGCATTTTGGTAAATGGCCAGTTTAATTTAGTGTGACAACAACTAGTTTATTGACATGTATTAGATGTGAATGTCAATATTTTCCATTTAGACAGTTGTGTAACTTACTGAAATGCACACCATGTGTACCCAAACCAATGTCTAAACATTACTGGTAAGAGAAATGCACTGTGCCATTTTTGGTGTCTCCTGACACTGATTGGTTTTGTAGGGCCTTCATTTTCTGTTCATGTGGTTTTGAAATTTTGGCTCATCTTTCTTATTAGAAACATAAAACTAGATAAATATGAGTTTCATGAAATACTTCTGTTTACTTTAAATGGAAAAAGAAGGAATCAACAAAAACATATCAATCTGTGAACACATATTTCACAATCACATCCAGACATTTTATGTTTTGCTAGAGTTTAGAGAAAACATGAAATGTAACGTATATCTCCTAAACATGTTTCTGTATGAATGTAATGTGAAGTACATGGGTCTTGTTTCACCATTTGCAGAATGGATAACATTTAGAATGGCAACAGAATTCCTAGTTTCCTCCACAATATAAATGCCATATAAATTTTAAAAATAGATTTTTTTCCCAATGGCCCTCTCAGCATCTTTGGGATGAAGCATCTTTTTCCATCAAGTAGGAATAATAAATATAGGAAGAATTATGTATTTTGAAGATATTTTCATATTCCCTTCTTTGAGGAATTTGCCAAGCTACAATGCAAAGTTTATAAGTTCTTGGTATTGAGGCAATATTTCAATAGTACAAATTGTCTAATTTTAATATATTTCATAGTTGTTTTATAATTTCAGTATTTTGGCATATTATTGTAATGGGAGCAACTTAGTTTAAAAGCTTGACAAATACAAAAATAAAGTAAGTCCAGAGAGGCAAATACTAAGCTGTCATAAAAAGGCAATTTTCCTTCAATTGTTTAATAACAGTGAGGTTAACTAAATAGATTTATGATTGGCTGACTTTATAATACTGATACATGAAAAAGAAATACAAGGCAGACAAACAGCTACACTACTTACAACAAAGTATGAAGACACTTAACAATAGAGTGATAATCCAAATTTTCACTAATCCTAAATCATCAGCATAAAACTGAATATCAGTTACACCTTTTATCAGAAATTCAAGTATTTGGATGTTCTAGCTTTTCCTATCATATTCATAAATGCATGTGTTTTCCATCTCCCTATTCTCAAATGCTTTCCAGCTGCTGCTGTCCTATGTGGAAAGGCATGAGGAAGAAGCAGTAAGGAAGAAGTAATAGTAGATTAGAATCAGCTAAGTATAGATAAAAAATAAGCTATCACTGGTGGACATGAAGTGGAGGGTTTGAACATAATGACCACAAATCAGGTTAAAAGGGACCAATGCTTGATAAATATATCCATATTTCACCATCTTCTTTACATACAGCTCAGGGAAAAAAATATCTATTTATTGCTTGCCTGTAGCTAGATTCCTCTTAATTATGTAAACTACATAGGGTTTTTAGAGCAATGGAGCAAAATAAAAGATTTGCTAGACATTAAGAATGAAGCAAAAGACTCAAAGAAAATACAATTAAGTGCAGATGAAAACACATTATTATATCTACTAGTGCCAGTTATAGAGAATACTATTTATTTATGCTATTAAATGCAAAGTGAACTGCCAGTATAACTTTGGCAGTTATAACTTTAGGTCATTAGGAATCTGTCCTGTTGATATGTCAGATCAGTTAGCTCTAAGCTCAAATAATTATTGCTATGAACTTGCAATTTGCTCTATCATAAAAACTGCTGAAATGTGTCAAAATTCATACAGATCTAAGGAAGGTGGCTGCATACTGTCTAATTAGTCACTGTGCACCTGATCATCTCAAATGTGGAGACTGGAAGTAGAACTTGGAATCTTCTCAGCTCTTTGATGTAGTGCAACCTGTTACTAGAGTTGAAGAGTTGAAACCTGTCACCTGAATATCAAGTGAAGGGATGGTATCTTACATAACATGACTTCATATCAGGCAGCAAAATATTTATCTTCAGCTTAATTAAATAACTATCTGACCTGGTGAAGTGAGCAGTAACTCACAAAACTTTTTTTCATAAGGTACTACCAGACTTCTGATAAAATAACTTGTCTTGATATGATGTACTTGATGTGTGGCAATAAAGTATATGTCTACTCAGAAATGTCCCTCTAAATTCAGAAGCACTCTTACAAGTAAGTATATAGATATTTTCAATCTAGGTTTTTTCCAACCATGCTATTGGAGTTAGATCTTTAAATCATGCATGTCAGCATGCAACCACAGTCGTGCTCTGCACAGTCAGTACAGATGGGATTAATTGCCAATGAACAAATGTAAATTATTATTGAATGGGAATGGCTTTTTCCTTTGCTAAGCAAGACTTGGCCTTCCTAGTTAGGCTTTTAGAATCTGGATTCCTTTCTGGCCATGGCAAGTGCTTCCAACTATTCTGTGCACATTGGCATTAGCCAGACACAATTCCAGGAAAAAGAAACCTCAAACAACTAAATGGCACAACATTCCTTAGTTTCAGCAAAAAAAACCCTCCTGAATGTTCTCTCATCTAGCAGTTGTAGAAGCTCAAAACAGAAGTGAAGGAAGTCTAAGACTGATGTTACTTACTGATTCTATTGAAATTTTCCAGGTTGCCCTTCTTCATTTTACTTATAACTAGTAATTCCTTTGGTAGAGGCCTCCTAGGGATCCTGTTATTTTATGACAACTGCCCAATAGTTAAGAAGCAGAGCAAAGAAAAAAAAATACTTCTTTCTGACCCAGAGAGCATAAGGGTCAAAATGTTGTACAGAGTATCCACAAAAAAACAGAACATTTACTCAACCTCTCAGAAACCTTTCAAAGATAACCCACATCATTTTCAGCATTGCCAATCTTGAAATGTTGAGAGCTGACAAAGACCACAAAAACTGGCTTGCAGTCTCATTTCACATTCTTCTATGCTATGTTCATGGTGATTTATAATAAATTGGACTGGCCACTGTAAATGGAGCTGCAAAACCACATGGCACTTTTCCTTTTGGCAGTTTGAAATGACTGGTGAAGTCGTAGCTTGGTGCAATAGCAGTTGATTTTCTTTGGATAGGAACAACACCCTGCAGTTGGGAGGAAGGGAAAAGCTCACTCACAAGCCCAATAGAGATTCAACATTCCTACTGCAAAACTGCTTTCATAGGAATTCGTTCTCTACCACAGCTGATCCCAGTGATAAGTGAAGGTCTGTGAGCAAAGAACTGATCCAGGAACAATACAAAGTACCATATCCCTGTGAGAAAAGGTGAATATGACTTACTTCTGCCAAATACCAAGTTTTTGACGTAATTTCTTATTTGTAGTGGAACGATTTATAATAAACAATGCACATGAATATTATTCAGGCTAGGGAGGAGAAAGTAGCACAGGCAGGTCAAACAGTGCTAATTTTCAGCAAGCACGTTTCTCACAGAGTGAATAGAGCCCTGAGACAACTTAAGAATCATGTTTAAAGAAGATGCCTTATTGCTCCCTACTAGTATTATTAGTTTCACTCTAGCATTGGTTCATTTCACAGAAAAACCTTTGACAATGTTTCAAACCTTTTAATGATGGGATGTTGATATATAGGTATTTTGCCAGGGATTGTGCATTCTGCTCCCAATAGATTTCATACAGTAATAGCATAAAGGTTTGGCTAGCATTTATTGCTTTGCAGTCAAAATTTACCAAAATAATGCATGTAATAGTTGCATATCAAAAAGGAAGCAAATTCTTTTAAAACGAACTTTCATTTATAAAATATAACATTTACTTTCTAATATGATTTAATATTTTATATAGTTGCCTTTATATGGATTCATCCATATGTAGGACACCATCTAAAGTCACCTTATATAAATCTACTTGATAAATAAATAAATAAATGTTAAGGAACAAAAGTAATTTTTTTTTCAAACTTTCAGAAATGTTTTCAATTAATATTAACAGCAATTAATTTAAAATAGTATGCATTAAAAGGGTTTGTATTTTAGGAGATGTGAATACAATACTTTAATGTTTTAAAAGAAAAATTCAATGAAATATTTTTATAGATAGAAAATTGGACTTTTTTTCTGGAAGTAAGATTATGAAATATATTGACTGTCTATAAATGCAGGATTATTTTAAATTGTTTTATAGTTTAGCTTAAATCTATGTTAAAATAAAGTACAAAGAAAGAAATCAAGGATAAAATAAAAATGCACATGATATAAAAATGGTCATAAGTCACTTCTTCAGTGCATTTACAATTTTGAATTATCACTAAATGAACTATTGTAATTCAAGAATTGCTAATAGTTGAAAGTTGCTGCAGGCTGTGCCAATAATTTATTTTACATTTTCAGATTTTTACATTGCTTAATCCTTCACAAAAAACAAATTTATTTTAATATAATATCTATTCTAATGTAATATCTGTTCCCTTGTTATGGGGGTTGACTAGTTTTCCTAGGTTCTTAAGATTATATTTGTGCTTTGTCAGAATGTATTTAAAGTTGGGAAACATAATATCCTAAATTATGTCCTAAGGTCACAAAGTTCATGCAACATGAACACATTAAAAAATAAAATGGTATTTTTAAATAAATTTCACTTTTTAGTAGGCTTTTGTTTTGCCAGGACTGTACAAATGACTTCAAAGTAAAATAATAACTTTAACATCAGTTTTTCCTTTTCCATAAAAAATACTGGTCACAATATTCTTCTAGTTTAGATTTTAGGGAAAAAAATAATGTCACAGCCAATTTACTTAACTAAGCAGCTAAAATATTTCTTAGAAATGTAATTAATTGCATTATGTTTAGATCAAAATATAATTTAATAGTCATCTTAATGTTGTTAGGTGACAAAATTCTTTGTGGAAAATCACGTAAGGAAAAGTTTTAAAAACTGATACCACAATAACAGGATCTTGAAAAAACTGATATAAGCAACTATCTCTGGATAGTATATCCATTATTGCTCAAATAGAGATATTCTGTTTTTATACCCACATAACTTACCACAGTTGTATGTCCTGATAGACTTGTATACTTCTTATTCCAATAATACCAATAAGACAAAACCACAAAGTTTTTTCTGCACTCACAGAAACTTTGTACAAGGTTTGTGTGACCATATATACAGTAGATTAAAGTATTATCACTTTTTTCATTATAGTTAGCATTCCATGTTAAAGAATTTGCAAGCAATAGAAAGCACAGAATTATCCTTTTTGTCTTATGGAATGGTAATTATGAAATGTTTAAATAAATTGGACAGCAACGTGTGAATCAAATGAAACCAGATAATTCTTTTTACTGCATATTTGATTCAAGGGGATCAAATACATTTCTAGCTATAAACCATTTTACATTAGAGTAACAGACATCTTTAAAATCAGGCACAATCCTTTTTATTCTCTTTAAGACAAGCCATAAAACATCCATTTTCTATGAGTACTTCCTAATCATAAAGTGTATAGACCAGAAAGAATATCATTTGCTAAGAGGTGCTACATTATTCCTGGGAAGGGCTATGGCAGGTCAATAAAAAAGCATTTATTTTGTTTGAAGTTCTACATACTGTTGCAAAAATCTTGATGTGAAAGGACCAGGAAATATCTCTGCCTGAGATATTGAACAATTGCTGCCTGGCAATGATAATATAAGGCTCTTTTCTACATTCAGGATGAAATTCCTATGAAGATTTTTGTTATTAGTTTACAGTATAAAATACAAACGAGGTCCAGGCAGAAGAAGAGCATCATGGCTTCAAAATCTAAGAGATTGGTTTGGACAAAACTCAGCAGCACTTTTTCATGCGGCTGCTGATAAAAACAGGATTGCCAACATGATCGCCAACGCCCGATAACGGATATAGCACAAGAAGAAGATAAAATACAAAAATACAAAACCAAATAATAGAAAAAAATAGAGGAGGGAAAAGATAAGAGCAAACTGTAGAAAAGAGGGGGGAAAGAAACAAAAGGCATTGACTTGCATCTCCCTTTGGTGCAAAAGAATAAAATAGTAACATCAAACCACAACATTTTATTTACATAATAGCATAAACTAGCCATTTCTATAACATCAGATCTATCTAATCAGTAAAACCCAAAATCAAAGTTTCATTTTTTTCCACCTCCAGCACAAAGTCCAGAAACAGTTTCCAAGTAGAAACAAAAGTATTTGTGTGTTTTTTTCTTTTATCAAAGCAGTCAATCTAGCCATTGCTGCTAACTCCATCAGCTTTTGCAACCATTCATCCATTGTGGGGATTGAAGTGTCCTTCCATTTTTGTGCATAAAGTAATCTTGCTACTGTCAACATATATAACATCAAAATTCCATTTTGTTCTCAAGTCTTTTTCCAGTAAATCCAAAATAAAAGTTTCTGGTTTTATTTTATATTCACTTTAAGAATCTTCTGTATAAGAATAGGAATCCTACTCCAATATTTCTTTACTTTATCAGATGTCCACCATAAATGATAGAAAATCCCTTCTTGCATTTCCAACTTTCATTTAAAATATCTTTATACATTCTTGATAACTTATCTGGTGTTAAATACTAATGATACATCATCTTATAAAAATTTTCTTTTAAATTGTAATTTAATGTAAATTTTAAGCCTTTCATCCAGGAACATCCTATGATGAAATTGTTCACGTCATGATGAACTAATCTCTGGATGGACAACTGATGCATAAAAGTACTGTAGAAGTAAATATATTCATTTATCTTAAATAAAATCACATCATTGGCTCCCTCTAAAAGTAGGGAGATCCATGTGTGTAAAACTGAATAGGAATATATACTAATTATTTATTACTCCTTTTCTATGTTTTGCATATTGTTTCTTTGCTCAGAAGGAAACAGCATGGAGGTGTGTGTGTATGTATCCATGTATATTTCACACAATTCTTATAGTTGAGGTGTAGGGGGAAAATTCTCTGTAGGACCTCGCATACAAACTTGCCTCTTGTATTAAGAGCTTAGGATCCTCTGATTTGGCTTCCAGTACACAAAGAATTTTCCCGTATGATTAGACAGAATATTATTATTTAATATGACTCCCACAAGCAAAACTGCTAAATGTGGAGGGGGGGGCTGGGGTTGGTATTTTTACAGTCTCTTGCAGTTCTCATCTACATTTTTAAAGTATAGCCAAGGACCTTTTATTTTCCAAGTTAAAATAATATTATTTTCCACTTAATAATTTAGACACAGAGGTTATTTAAAACAATTATGTCTATATGTGACTTGTCAATTAATATACTCCCAGTTGCCTATATATTGCCATTTACTTGTGATGACAAAATACCTAGAAGCATTCGGATCTTTTAAACCCAGAAACTGGATACATTAATATTATTGTACTTTTATGACTTTGATTTCTGCCAACATTACTGATTTGAGAAGCAAAACATACTTAGTGGTTCAAGGAAGACCTTGTTTTTGTAGAAATAACTATATGGTAATATATTTCTTGATCCTCTCTTCTTCCTGTAATATTATTCTTTTGTCTACATTAAACAAATATAATTCTTAATATTTTCAGTACAAACCAAGTTGAATATAAACATTTTTAGTATTTATGCATATAATAATAACATCAACATATAACATGTTTTAATCAGCTTATTTCCATTGTATTTATAAAAGTCATCTTATTAAATCATTATATTATATTATATCTAACAAAATGAAATTCAATGGTGAAAAAAGTAAGGTTCTACATTTAGGCAAGAAAAACCAAATGTACAGGTATAGTATAGGGGGTACCTTGCTCAATAGTAGTAACAATCATTTAAATATGGACAATCATTTAAATATGAGCCATCAGTATGCTGCAGCTGCCAAAAAAGCCAACACAGTGCTAGGCTGCATTAACAGAGGGATAGAATCAAGATCACGTGAAGTATTAATACCACTTTACAATGCCTTGGTAAGGCTACACTTGGAATACTGCATCCAGTTTTGGTCACCACGATGTAAAAAAGATGTTGAGACTCTAGAAAGAGTACAGAGAAGAGCAACAAAGATG
>NW_015386546.1:400889-429815 GCF_001527695.2 Protobothrops mucrosquamatus
CTCAGGGGCTGCCACAAAGAAGAGGGAGTCAAGCTATTTTCCAAAGCGCCTGAAGGCAGGACAAGAAGCAACGGGTGGAAATTAACCAAAGAGAGAAGCAATCTAGAACTAAGGAGAAACTTCCTGACAGTTAGAACAATTAACCAGTGGAACAACCTGCCTCCAGAAGCGGTGAATGCACCAACACTGGAAGTTTTTAAGAAGAAACTGGACAGCCATTTGTCTGAAATGGTATAGGGTTTCCTGCCTGAGCAGGGGGTTGGACTAGATGACCTCCAAGGTCCCTTCCAACTTTATCATTATCATTATTATTATATGTCCTGTTTTCAAGATTCTTACTGAAGCTTAGTTTCCCCTCAGTATTCAGACCACTCTTATCAGTTATAATTTTCTCAAAATTCATTACCTTTAAATATCCAAACTTTTCATTTAAATAGATGCTCTCAATGTTTTAACATTTCATATATTCTAAAACTATTATATGTTTGACTCCAACTTTGATCTTCTTCTTTTGCCAGGTTGCTTTCCAGATCAGTATGTTTGGCTTGCCAGGTTGTATTTTTGTAAGTGTTATTGGGGACAAAAAAGACAAATCAAGTAAAGTATCAGTTTTTTGTCTCCCACATTTTGATGATTCTTCTGACAATCCATTAATCCATTTTATTTGTTCTTCTTTTTTATCCTCAAATTTGTTTTGAAGTCCTGGAGGATAAAGCATCTTTTTTATCTTCTTTATTATAGTAAGGTTTTGCAGTTGTTGTTTTTTTGTATTAAATTGTAGTTTTCTTCACTCGTAGCTTTTCTGTTTAAGCCACTTTCATTTAATTTATATTCTATTGCCTGATTTGTTTGTTCATTCTTTGATGTCATTTTTTTGAGTGTCATTTAGTTGTAGGTTTAAGTTAGAGATATGTTTGTTTATATTGTCAAACTGATTTATAATCTCATCATGGTTTGAAACAATTATCGTTTGAATCTGTCTAGCATTGTGTATATTTTCTCCTGGAATGTATTTGTATTGTCTTGCATCATTGTTCGTGCAGATCTTTGAAGCTCCAAACTGGGTTCTTCAGAAAAAGGCATTAGGTATGGTTTTCTATTACTTTTAGATAGGTATCCAGGTATCTCTCCCCTCTAAGTAGTTTTTCATTGCTGTCATGATCTTTTTAATTAGTTTTATCAAGCCAGTCCATCTTAAAATCCAAATAGCCGAATCTTACATAGTTCGTATCTTTATATAAGGATTTTATAATCCAGTACGTTTCCAATTGTCAAGGCACCACTGAAAAGAATATTTTGTGGCAGTTTTCTTTTCTGGGATCTTATAATTATCAGCCAATCAGGATTCAGTTTGAAGTATTTGATCATCTAAAAGTTTTCCAGTAATTTTGGCCAAAGGCCAAAATTTTTCTTTCTTTGCAAACAGTTCTTAGATTAAGATTTAAGAACGCAGTTCAGTGTATTTATAATCCCAGAAGGTCAGCAGTTTCTAAACATATGTAGTTTCACTCAGTAGCAGATAATTCAATGCTTTGTTCCCAGCTGTTTTTTGCTGTTTCTAGGCCTCTTACCAAATTCTGGGTCAATGCTGCTCTAGTTTTCTCTAATCCTCCACTAGATGTCACTGTTCATTTTTTAACTTTTTAAAACAAAGAGTTATTTTTGTTCTTCTTCTAATATATATATATATATAATTTCATCAATGCTTTTTCAGGTATAGAGTTTTAACAATTCTCTTAGCTTTCAAATTTATCCAAACTGTGGTATTTTATGTTTATTCCGCATAAGCGTTTAATTTGCCACTTCCGTCTATAGAAGGGAGAGGCAATCCCCCCCCTTCTCCCTTTGGGAGGGTTTTTGCTTCTTGGAGAGGTTTTCCAGGAAATCAAATATAAAAAGGAGAGAGAAGATCAAATTCCTCACCCAGTTTCAAGCACGCTGTTCACTGTTGTGCTGGTTAGTGCCTTTGGACTTCTGCTGCAAGTAGCTTGGGCTGATCAACAGGATATGACCAGCCTTTCTCCTGTCAGGTTAGAAGGCTTCTGCCGAACTGAACGAAATGACCACCATCATTCCAGAGTCATTGTTTCTTTGCCACCTCTCCAGGGCAACTTAGACCCATTTAGCGTCCCCTGGCAGGACAAAACTAGCTGTGGGGTGCAGAGGCCCATGATCCCGCAACCAGGCGCTACAGCACAAGACCAGAAGTCCATTTCTATAAGTATTTTCTTAGAGTCATCCAAGAAGGGAAAGATGAATATAGAAGAAACTTTTAAAAGCTCCCCAGAATCACTGGGAGTTGGGTGGCATACAAATGTTAGTAATAGTAATAATAATCCATAATCATTTTGCAAAGTCATAAATGGGGCTATCTTTCAAGAAGCACAGACCATCTATGACTTCTACAGAGACAGATCTCAAGCTAAGGGCTTATAAAAGTAAAAGTATAGTTGAAAGAAGGTCTTTTAGTCTAATCTCCTACAAAAGCAGGAGACCCTATACTATTCTGGACAAATGAGTGTCCAATCTCTTCTTGAAAACCTCCAGTGATGGAGCACCTACAACTTCTGAAGGCAACCTGTTCCACTGGTTAATTTTTCTCACTGTCAGGGAATTTCTCCTTAATTCTGGGTTGCTTCTCTCCTTGATTAGTTTCCATCCATTGCTACTTTTCCTGCCATCTTGTGCTTCAGAAGGCTCCCTTTAGTAAAATTAGATGGAGCAAGTTGAACAAAGTAGAGCTTACTAGTTTTAATATTACCCAATTGACTGTATTATTTTTTCAGTGAATTAAAACATCTTTAGTTGTAAAGCTGGACTGCTGGACTGCTGCAAAGAAAAAGCATTAGTTTCCTTTAGAATCAGATTAATGATATTGTTTGAAACTAAAATGATGGAAGGCTGAAGTCCAGTACTGTATTTGGAAATATGGCTAGCTGATCAGAATCAAGATAAAGATAACAAATAGGCCGAAATCAACCTTACCCATTGCATTATGATAAAAATATTATGTGATTAGTCATAATAACAATCAGTCTGTTAATAGACAATCTTCTTTATAGCTATTTGTAGCCTATCAGTATTTCAAATATATTATATATATATTGGGTATATAAAAATAAAGTAATAAGCATGGTATAAAGAAATGGACATGGCAAAAGAAAACAAAAATTAAAAATGAGCAGGTTTTGAATTGATTGGATTGAATACAACAGTGAAAGACTAGTACAAAAGACATTAAGATGGTTTAGTCTCATAGACAGAATGAATGAAGGTCAAATTGCAAAGCAAATCTATGAATAAGTGGGTTGAAAGCAAATAGAAGATGACAATGAAGTGGTTCTTTGAAATTGATGCGATTGTCAAAAAGAAAGTGAGAGACTTAAAGACCAAACAGCATGTATGAAGTGAATATTGGCATGATGGAAGTAAGTGGTTTTCAAGAATAGAAAAATATGGACAAGTATAGTGAATGGTTCTGCTGTAAGCTAAATTTAGTTATACTTTTTCTTGTCTTATACCTTAATTTCTTCAGTATTATTTACTCCTTTTCTGCATTTTGCTAATTTTTACAAATTTTGCAAAGGAATAGACTAGAATGGCATGTAGAGATGTAGTTATTTGTCAGTTTGACATTTGCTCAGCTGTTA
Source organism: Protobothrops mucrosquamatus (assembly GCF_001527695.2). Classification (NCBI taxonomy): domain Eukaryota; kingdom Metazoa; phylum Chordata; class Lepidosauria; order Squamata; family Viperidae; genus Protobothrops; species Protobothrops mucrosquamatus. Next base: position 404,540 of record NW_015386546.1, read on the forward strand.
TTGCTGATATATTTACAAAGGAATTAATTGATATAGTGGCTGTAATACAGGTTAACAAGCATTAATTTTAATTTGCAAATGAATAAAACCATCTATATACTATAAACCATTTTCTACATCTTTATCATTGATTTAAATGTTTTATTTCAAAATACTGCTTTTACCATTCAAGCATCACTGCTTATATCTAGTTTCAAACTTAACCATTGTACAAGGAGGTAGAAATGAAATGCATTCAAATAATGTAAATATTCCTTACCTTTCTTTAAATTTGCTTATATTCATGTAGGTGGCATTAAAATTCATCCACAAATTCATTATTCTGGCATTTAATCATATGGAAAATGTGGTAATTTAATTAAAACAAGTAACATCGGTTTGATATCCCTTAGGATGGAAAATGAGGGAAAATAATCTATTCCATCAGGTTTCCATTTGAAAATATATTAATATTAGACCACAAGACCACCGCAAAAAAGAAGAAAGTTCATTTACAATGCTGTAATCTGATGCTGAAACAATTTAAATTGAGGAAGCCAAAATGTATACTGTTCTGTTTCAGTTTCTTCATCAGGCACTTGTCAAAGTATAATGTAACTTAGCAAACTTGTTTTTAAAATTACTTTGAAAAAGCAAACGTGGCAGTACATTTTATTAAATATGCTTTAACATTATTTTTTAAAAATACAGAATAATATTGAATTAAAGAATGGTTGTAATGATGGAAGGAAAGATCATAGATATGGTTTGTTAGGAATCTTAAGAAATAAGATTTCTTTTAAAATTAGACTAATGATTTAAAATCATTCTCTATGTGAATGGCTAAATTTCTGTAGTCTCAAAAACTAGAAGAGCATAGTCAAACTACTGCTTGACCAGCTCAGCATAGTTGCTTTCATATACATGTTGAAAAAATGTGCCAGTGTCAAAAACCTAAATTCATATACTTGGATTATATCCACTTGTGACTTGGCCTTAGCAGAAGGCCAATGTTGGTTACCTTTTCCAGCTGTTGCAGCATTCCAAACTGTGGGATTCCTGGGGGTTGGGATGGGGTAAGATAAGTTTTGTTTCTCTTATTAACTTGTAAAAAAATACTGAACTCATGCTCAATCTCCATTGGATTCAAGGATTTGTCTAAAAATCTTCCATGTTCAGAAATACTATAAACCCTTTAGTAAAGGAAAGGGTACAAAATATTGGTTCATATTAGGAACGTAAAATAAACATCAAGGATTTTTAAGGGAATAAATTTGTGAATTGAGAATGATTCCATCCATGGTAGGGTAAAAGCAGGGCTTTTTTTTTTCATAGAACGCCCAGAACGGAGTTCCGGCACCTTTTTTGGATGGAACCTTGTAGGGTAGGTAAGGGGGGTTGTATGACGTTTGTGAGTTCTGGCACTTTTTTTTTTAGAAAAAAAACACTGGATAAAAGTATTAACTTTTCTTCACTAAGGTATTTCTTTCTTTAGTCAAAATAAATACACAAATTGCAGACAAACATACACTTTAAATGAAAAAGAATTGCTTCCACTACCACCATCAATCAAACAAACATTTTTCCTCACATTCATACTGTTATGTCCTGGGCCTGTGATTGACAGAGCAGATGCAGGAAGCTGCAGAGAGAACCGGGCAGATCATGTGGCTGCCCGGGCCAGACAGGCTGTCTCCAGCCTATTGCGTATGCGCAAAGTGGGAAAATATTATTGGCTGACGCTGTTCCCTGCAAAAGGGTATAAAAGGGATCCACGCCATTTTATGTTGTTCTGTTGAAGCTTGAATAAAGAAGCAACTGTTGTTACACCTGCCTCGTCTCAATGCCTTACCAATGCACAGAACAGAACATTGGCGACAAAGGTGGGATCGTGCTGCAAGGAAACAACAACAAAAGAATACTAGGCTGACTCACCACGGGAGGCCTAAGTACTTGGAAATCCGATGTTCCGACTTGTGCGACTCTGCCTGCCAGTACGAAAACGCTGGAGGAGAGCTCGGCAAGATTCGTCATAGAACCCCTTCACAAGCCTGAGCAGCATGAGGTGTTGATGAGGCCACCAAGGAGGAATGATGGCTAAGATAGGGTGTTTGTCGGAATTTGATACAGTGCACCCTGAACGTTGGAGTTCATATGTTGCCAGAGTAGAAAACTACTTTTGGGTAAACCAAGTTCGGGAGGAGGGGCTCAAAGCCGCAATGTTACTCTGTGTCTGTGGGCAAGAGACATTTGATATTGCTGAAAATCTGGTTGCCCCAGCACCTTTGGAATCCATCGCTTATACAGAGCTGAAGAAAATGTTAAAGGAACATTTTGAACCGAAGCTATCAGTGATTGCATGGCGTCATGCATTTGAGCAGTGGGACCAATGTCCAGGAGAGTCTGCTGTGGACTTTATTGCCACTCTGTGGCAAGCTGCAAGGCCCTGTGAGTTCAAAGACCTAGAAGAACGGCTGCATGATCGGCTAGTTTGTGGCTTGAGGAGCCAAGAGCTGCAGCAAAAGATTTTTGCAAGGGAAGACGTTTCCTTCCAGGATGCGCTAAGGGAGATCACAGCCGACGAAGCAGTGGGCAGAGCTGTTAAGGCCTTGCGGCTTTCCAAGAACCCTACAAGTTCAGGCTCAATCCATCAAGAGGTTGCTCGAGAGGTATCCGAACCAGATTCCAAAAATGAGGTCGACCATTTGCAGCAGCCAGCAGAGACAAGGCCCCAAGAGCGTGCTGATAAAGGGGATGACAAGGCAGTTCTATTCCCTTGGTGTTTTGGATGTGGAGGATGCCACAAGCACTCTGACTGCCGTTTTTGCTCTGCTACTTCCCAGGCGTGTGGTCGGCAAGGCCACATAGCCGCTGTCTGTTTGGGTCGCAAGAAAGACTGTCCATTGGATAGCAGTCCATGGAAAACACCCATAATCACGCCACTCAAGGCCAACGGGGAAGTCCGCATTTGTGCTGACTATAAATGCACACTAAACAAAGCGTTACAGCAGCACTCTTATCCGGTGCCTATGGTGAGCCACATTTTGGCCTCACTTAAAGGAGGCCAAGTTTTCGCCAAACTCAATTTGGCTCAGGCCTATCAACAGCTACCGGTTGATGATGCAATGGCAGAGGCCCAGATGATCGTAACGCACCAGGGAGCTTTCAAAGTCAGAAGACTGCAGTTCGGGGTTAATGTAGCCCCTGGCATTTTCCAAAGCATGATGGAGCGAATGCTCCGTAACATTCCGGGAGTTTGCCCATATTTCGAAGATGTCCTCAGCGCAGGGGAATCACTCGAAAACCTGGCTGAAAGGCTTTGGTCCATTTTGCTGCGTTTCCGCGAAGCGGAGCTGAAGTTTAAGCAGGAAAAATGCAAAATTGGAGTAACTTCCACTGAATTCCTGGGGTTTCGCATAGATGCCAAAGGCATCTATCCTGCTGAATCAAAGCTCAAAGCGATTCAGCAGGCTTCAAGTCCCAAGTCGAAGAGCGAGCTTCAAGCCTTCCTTGGGCTGCTGAATTTTTACCATTCCTTCCTCCCTCACAAGGCTGCAGTGGCAGAGCCATTACACCGGCTCTTGGACAAACAGGCTCCATGGAAGTGGACAAAAGTCCATGAAAGGAGCTTTGCTGAGGTCAAGGCATTGTTGTCTTCAAATGCTGTTCTTGCTCATTTCAATGAGCAGCTGCTGGTGTGTATAGCCTGCGATGCATTCCCTTATGGGATTGGGGCTGTCTTAAGTCACCTCAAGGCTGATAGAACACAAGTTCCAGTAGCCTACTATTCAAGGACTCTGTCTTCTGCTGAGCGTAATTACACAGAGATAGACAAAGAAGCCTTGGCCATAGTGGCTGGCATAAAAAAGTTCCATGACTTTTTGTATGGTCGCCACTTCATGGTCTTTACAGACCACAAGCCACTGCTGGGGTTGTTTACAACAAACAAGCAAACCCCACACATAATTTTTCCTAGAATGTTGAGGTGGTAAATTTTCCTTTCTGCGTATGACTACTCCCTGGTTCACAAACCAGGCAAAGAAATGGGCCATGCTGATGGCCTTAGTAGGTTGCCTCTACAGCTTGTAGAATCAGATCCAGCTCCAGCTAACCACATCCTGGCTATCCAGGATTTGCCTGAGTCTCCCCTCAATGCAGGGGATGTGGCTGCAGAAACTGCCACTGATCACATGCTAACACGTGTGCTGAACTGGGTGCTGTCAGTATGGCCTGACATGTGTCCTGGTACTAATTTCCAGAGCTTCTGGAAAAGGAAGCATGAGTTATCCACCTTTAAGGGTTGTGTCCTGTGGGGTAGCAGGGTAGTGATCCCAACCTCATTGAGGACTAGAGTCTTGCAATCCCTGCATGAGGGACATCCGGGAATAGTCCAGATGAAGGCGCTTGCGCGCAACTATCTCTGGTGGCCTGGGCTTAATAAGGAGATTGAGCCCTAGGTCCAAGGGTGCTACATTTGCCAACAGTCCAGGCCTGAAATGCCACAGGCTCCTGTACATAAGTGGGAGGACACACATGTGTAACGCAACACACATGCTCCTTGGTCGAGGGTTCATATCGACTACGCTGGCCCCTTTCAGGGGCAATTCTTCCTCATTGTGGTGGATAGTCACTCTAAATGGCTAGACGTCATTCCAGTGTCCACCACGACTACTGCCAGGACCATCCAGATGCTGAGAAGGATCTTTGCCTCTCATGGGCTGCCAGATGTCTTTGTCTCCGACAATGGACCTCAATTCACCTCTTCGGAGTTCTAGGCTTTCCTGCAAGCCAACATGATTCATCATGCTACTTCGGCACCCTTTCATCCAGCTTCCAACGGCCAGGCTGAGCTCATGGTGCGCACAACCAAAGACACCTTGAAGAGGCTCACTCACGGAAGCTGGCACCACAGGTTAGCTGATTTTCTCCTTTGCCACCACACCACACCTTGCACAGCTACAGGCAAGAGCCCAGTTGAACTCTGCTGTGGTCACTGTCTCATTACCAAACTGGACAGGTTGCACCCAGACCGGGTGGCTTCACAAGTGTCACAGCCGTGGGCACTGAGGAGACTACAGGTGGGCGATCCAGTTTGGGCAAGGAACTATGGACCTGGACATCTCTGGATGACAGCAGTGGTCTGCAAAGTCATTGGGCCACTGTCATATGAAGTGGCCTTGGAAGATGGTCGCATGCTGCAGCGACACATTGACCAGCTGTGATGGAGGCTACCTAGTCACCCTTCCACTCCTGACTCTGCTCTCGGGAGGGAGGAGGACCACGATCATGATCGTGAATCTCAGTCTCTCTGCGAAAGCGGGGTTTGCAGTCTGCAAATAGGGGTTTTGCCAACGAGGCGGCTCCTGACTCTGGCACTGGGTCCATGGGACATTGCACACAACCGGCTTTTCATGCCACTCCTACTGCAGGCCTTGTGCCTACGGGACAGTACTCCCAACAGGGGTCTTTCACGGACCTGGGGAATTCCACCCCACCAAGGAATTCTGGTCTGGGCTTACCGGAAAGAGCCAGCCGAAGTCAAATGGACAAAGGGTTGGGCTTACCGGACCAGACCAGTCAGCAAGATGCGGGTTCGCCTGTATCAATTGGGCCTCAAAGTCCCGGTCTGCCGAGCCTGGCAGGCGAGCCTGAAGACCGGGCACTTGCAGCAGCTCCGAGATGCTCGGAGTGGGTCAGAGGCCCTCCAAAGTGCTTACATTATTATGTAAGTTTCCTGTCAGTAAGCTGGCAGGCCTAAGGGTGCCTAGAAATTAGAATACACTCAGTGGTGAGAAAAGTAAGATTCCACATTTAGGTGAGAAAATACTGCATCCAGTTTTGGTTGCCACAATGTAAAAAAGATGTTGAGACTCTAGAAAGAGTGTAGAGAAGAGCAACAAAGATGATTAGGGGACTGGAGGCTAAAACATATGAAGAACAGTTGCAGGAATAGGGTATGTCTAGTTTAATGAAAAGAAGGACTAAGGATGACATGATAACAGTGTTCCAGTATTTAAGGGACTGCCACAAAGAGGAAATCAACCTATTCTCCAAAGCACTTGAAGGCAGAACAGGAAACAATGAATGGAAACTAATCAATGAGAGAACCAACATGGAACTAAGGAGAAATTTCCTGATAGAACAATGAATCAGTGGAACGACTTGTTCCAGAAGTTGTGAGTGCTCCAGCACTGCAGGTTTTTAAGAAGAGATTGGATAACCATTTGTCTGAAATGTTATACAGTTTCCTGCATGAGCAGGGGATTGGACTAGAGGACATGCAAGGTCCCTTCCAACTCTTTATTCTATCACATTATTTAGTGTCTTTTACTAGTTTTTTCAGTATTACTGTTAACTGGAGCATACATTTCATGGGCATTTCATTGATAACTATATCTAATTTCATTTGCCTATAAATATTCATAATCTCTGCTCCTCAAAATCAGACCCCCTTCATATAAGTATATTACATTTTTAGTTACTCTTAGATTCCCACAAAAGACACACACAACATAAAGTATTTAATTTCTTTAATTTCATTGCATTATTTCATGTTCATTTCCATTCATTTTTCATAAATTCAAAGTCACAATGTTTCATAAGCCATAGTCCCCATTGGATGGGCCCATAGGTATTATCCTCTGCCACTAATAATTGGTTTGGTTCAATCATGGCTTTCATGTGGTCCTTTTTACAGTAATTTGGAGAAAAGGTCTAAACTAGGTTACAGCTTTAATTGAAGACAAGTCATACGCAGCGTTTTCTCTTAATGGTAAGAAAACCACCTTCAACTGATTCAGAAAATTGGCTCAGATTGGATCCATATATGCCTAGGAATAATCAGAAATGTTATTTTTATTTTTGATTAGATTTATAGTCCACCTTTATTTTATACAACTCAAGGTGGCATAAATAATATTCCTGTCTCCTATTATACCCACAATAACAATCCTGTAAAGTGACTAGATCTGAGAAACATTCCTTTCCCCAAATCACCCAGTCAACTTTCAAGCCTAAGGGGGACCTAGAAATCATAATCTCCAATGTTTTGGCACTTTAATCAGTATACCACACTGACTTATAAGAGACGAGGTTACATTTTTCAGAGGACATTTCCCTGATGTTTTCTTTTACATTTTAATCAACATAAAAATTAAGAATACAGAAAACTTTTCAGTATGTATTCATAATTCTATGGGGGGGGGTTGCACCATTTTTTTCAACCTATATGCAAGCTACTATAGAGGATGCAAAATCGTTGGTAACTTGTTACGGAAGTAGAGAAAAATATATCACTAAGAGACCATCTGTCTTGTACAAATGGTTATGAAATATCTCCAATTCTTCATTAACAAATAGGATAGAGAATTTTAAAAAGAAGTTCCACATACTGGCTATTTCATAGCTTTTATTTGTTTGCAAAGCAATCATTTCTCTTTTCAAAATGGTCTGTTCTATATTTATTCTTCCCTAAATTCAGGAATCAGGAGTTTCATTTTTGTAACATAATGTTATATAGATAAAGACAAGTAAAGAATGCTTCTCAGTCAAACACTGTGATACAATTCATGAAAAGAAACAAAGCTGAAGAATATGCATGTACAGGAATAAGAGGCAGGATTGTACTGACTAAAGAATGCAAAATATGCAATAAAAATGTAAATATTTCTTTACCACAAGATAGATGTAATTCAGTACATACCTTCTTAGCAGAAGGAAGAATCGCAGCTTTTGGAAATTCAGTGTGAGTTTATATATATTTTTAATTGGCCACTGGGGAGATAAAACCCCTCAACAATAGCTCCTCCTCTGAATAGAGAAAGAAAACCAACAGCTTAGCAAGTCCCTGTCAAAGCAAAACAGAATCTGTTTTAAAGTCTGGTATAGCAGATGGTAAACAATAAAGAGAAAACATGATGAAAATTGAACAAATCCATATTCATAAGGGATGACATGAGAGTTCAAAGTTTGCACGCTGAAAATTCCCCCTTTCAGTGAGATAGTCTTTATGTAAAAAATCTAGGTAGTAAATGCAAAAAAAAATTTTTTTGATAGCTTCAAGGTTAGATCCATAGCCTTCAGCCTTTGAAATTTCCAAGTGACATGACAGAGAAAGTAAAGAAATTACTCAGTCATAAAGACTATAAAGAATACAGAATATTATCATTCACTCCCAACAATAACAGTAAGACCAATTGTACAATCTAAATCAGTCTATGTTATGCTAGCCTCATACTGCTCTTGATTACTGCATATCGATTTAAAGATCAACACAACAATTATTAATATATAAATGAAGAATTTGGCTCAAAAAATTCACAAGTTGTGCATGATCTGGTATGTCTCTGAGCTAGTCCAAAAGAATCACTGGGGAGGGAGACCCATTAGATCTTATCTAATTGCTACCAATTTCTTTAATGTATTTTCTTTAAATCATTACTCTTATCAGGTAATAATCAATAGCTTCATACTTGTCTTTGGCTCCACTTATATTTAAAAAGAAAATAGAGATCATAGCATTCTATCTAGAGTGAAAAATAGGATGATTATATTTTGTTTTGTTTTTGAAATTATATTCTAAATCTGGATGGGGAGGAAATTATATTCTAAGTCTGGATGGCGAGTCTGGATGGGGAGGAACAGGCTTCAACTCAACCCGTCCAAGACTGAGTGGCTGTGGTTTCCGGCATCACGTCATAGCCAGTTGGTTCCATCTCTGGCTATCGGGGGCGAGTCATTAGCTCCCGCGGAGAGGGCCCGCAACCTGGGCGTCATCCTGGATGCTCGGCTGTCTTTAGACGATCATGTGACGGCCGTGGCCAGGGGGGCTTTTCATCAGGCTCGCCTGATATGCCAGTTGCGCCCCTTTCTGGATCGGGACGCCCTACGCACGGTCACTCAAGCCCTCATTGTTTCCTGCCTGGACTATTGCAATGCTCTCTACATGGGGCTCCCCTTGAGGTGCACCTGGAGGCTCCAGATAGTTCAGAATGCAGCTGCGTGGGGGATTTTGGGGGCCTCTAGATGCTCCCATGTCACACCTCTCCTGCGCGAGCTGCACTGGCTGCCGGTGGCCTTCCGGGTGCGCTTCAAGGTGTTAGTAACAACTTTTAAAGCGCTCCATGGCAATGGACCTAGGTATTTGCAAGACCGCCTCCTACCAAATATCTCCCTTCGACCAGTCCGCTCCCACAGAGAGGGCCTCCTTAGGGTGCCGTCGGCCAGCCAATGCTGGCTGGCGACCCCCAGGGGGAGAGCCTTCTCTGTGGCAGCTCGTGCCCTCTGGAATGACCTGCCCCCCGACCTACGTACAATTGCGGACCTGCGCCTCTTCCGCCGAGCCCTGAAAACTCATCTGTTCCATGCGGCCGGCCTGGCGTAGTTTTGATTGGGTTTTGTTAGGGGTTCTATATTTTAGAGCAGGCTTTTATATAATATTTACTGTGATTTTTATTATTACCTGTTCACCGCCCTGAGTCCCGTAAGGGAGATAGGGCGGTATATAAATTTAAATAATAAATAAATAAATAAATAAAAAGTCAACAGGCTATTTAGATGGCCAACCTAGACCCAATTCAAAAGAATAGTTGTCAACAGAGTTACCATGCCTGTATAGTCAAGAAAAATACATCATTGTGAGAAATTAATTTTCAAAAATTAATTAATTTTAATTAATTAATGGACTTAATCACTGTATATCATTACAAATAGATTTGGCTCTCTCCTTGGAAGCTCTATTAAGATAAATTATGAAAAACGTCTCATAGACTGTTCGTGTCAAAGGATTCTTTGTTCTGAAAGGTACCATTGCTGGGAATCAATGTAATCTATGAAGCTCTAATGAAGATATTAGGATTAAATTGTTTATTCAATGATAGCTGACAATAATATGTTTTCCTAATTAGCCAGCCAAACTTTTTTCTATTGTTTTCCTCATGGATTTTAAATTTTGATTCAACTGAGATTAACTTTTTATTTTTGTCAATACTTCAGCTACTATATCCTTTCATGTGTTTTCTTTTTAAATTCACCAGAATTGCCCTTAACAAAATTCCTTAAAAAGTGAAACTCATAAACTGTTCATCTCTCCCATATACCAATAAAATAATATGAATTCCTATCCTTAGAATACCTTCTGTGTTTTTAAGACACTATAAGAAAAGAGAAATATAAATAGTAATGTGACAAATCAAATTTAACTCTATATTAAATGCCACTTATGCCTTAACTAGTTTCAGTTGGCTTCAACTATCATCAAGAACAGTTTCTGTCAATCAGAAAAGACATCTGCAGTTCTAAGAATGTAGACAGAGTCCTCTGGGAACCTCAAACAGTATTGTGTCTACCACATCAGGAATTGCTACAGTTAAAAATAAATATATGAACAAATGAACTCTACTCAGTTGCAGTCAGTATGGTAAGTGACTTCCTTTGTTTTAATTTAATTAGACTAAGGAAATAAGTGATCATGAGACTCTTTTACATTATTAATTTACTCAGATTTCTGACTGCTTCTCTTGGGTGAAGTCTAATGTCTAATTAAAGCTTGCAAATAATATTTCATTAAGCCCCATGCTTCAATTATTATCCACCAATTGAATGTTTCAGATATTAAGAAATATTTCCATCCTATTCATAAAATTATTAGAACATTTTGTTACTTCAGAACCATAGTCCATTTGATACACAGCAACCTGTGTCCCAATCAGTAAGCAAGATGTTAAGATAATAGTTCTCCTGGACTTGCTGTTTTCAGTCACTGATTATTAGCAGTATTCTTGCACTTAACTTGAAACTTATACTTAAAATGGGAAGCTTAAAAAAACTTACATTATCACTTTGCATCTATATTATGCTGAGTGGTATAAATGTTTCTTTGATAGTTTGTTGTTGGCAGAGAGATGGGGGTTATTGTTTTTACCCTTTGTATATTGTGTTTTATTTTTGGTAAGCCAGCTGGAGTCATTGAAAGTGAGTGGGTGGCCTAATCATTTATTTAAATAAATAAATAAAAATAAAATGCATTTATAACTAAATGTTCTTGTTTTCCTATATTTCTGTTTTGTTTTGTGTTTTGGATTTTCTTAAACTAGAAGCCTAAGTAAAGGGAGGTATGTAATTTGCTCTGAATATCTTTCCAGTTGAAAAGTGATTATAAACAGTGCATTCAGTAAACCCATCATGATTCATCACTTATACAGGAACGTGTTCTCTATAAAACCATCTTCTTCTAAATGAAATTCCTCATAATGTAAACTCTATTCTTAACATTTTATTGTACAATTTACTTCTTCTCAACCCATTCTACATCCAGGCCAGAGTTCTGGGGAAAGAAAACACTATTCTGGAAGGATGCAATCATTGGCTTTTATATGAAAAGGCACAGAAGGTTACAGAAGCTCTTTTCTGTGAGGACATCCCCCTGAGCTTCTGATTCCAAGTATGAGGAAGATTGTAAAGAATGCTGCTCAGAAGCTGTATGTATATTCAAAATCTACTCAATGTACACATAGTAATTCCTCATAACATTGTGTGCCTTTTCCCCTAGTACCTCAGTACAAACACATCAGTCTAGAGTATATTCTAAATAATTTTGCTTGCTTTTTGTTTATTATTTATTTCTATTATTTATTCTTCCACAAGCAAATGAATGTGCACCTTGACCTCCCTCCTCCAACTTTCCTCATAGTATTCTTCTATCTCATACTGTGGCCTAAGTTGGGTTAAGAAAAAGTGACTCAGTGAGCTTCCAAGGCTACAAGTGGACTTGAACCTTGGTTCCCGGGTTCTAAACCAGCATCTTAATCACTATTCCATATCTATATTTAATTACTGAAAAAACCACCTATTGCCACCAACAAGGAGTTTTTCTAATTATCTTTAAATGAGAATATTTTGGCCCCGATTATGGAAATAAGTTCTGCAGAAGTTGAAAACTCTAATGCAGTTTCATATCAGAAGATGATTTTTGTACAGACATACACATGCAGAAATACATATATATATATATATATATATATATATATATATATATATATATATATATATATATATATATATATATATATATATATATATATAGAGAGAGAGAGAGAGAGAGAGAGAGAGAGAGAGAGAGAGAGAGAGAGAGAGAGAGAGAGAGAATAATCTCCTCCTTTCCTTTGGAAAGTAACTTATATGTTAAATGGAATGTGGCAAGATGTTATGTTATGTTATATTATATTATAAACAAACTGTCCATGGTACAAATAATAAAATAATAATAAAAATAACAGTCATTATTAATTTAAAATCAAAATAATACATAAATAATTCCTACAGATCTATCCTAGACGTATTTTAAAAGTCTTCCACAATAAGTCTATTTTAATCTGTTTCTGGAAGGCCAACAGAGTCAGGGAAAGTCTAGCCTCCAATGACAAATTATTCCGTGGGATGGGGAAGAAGCACTTCCTCATAACCTCAATTTCCATGATTTCACAATTCTGAAGAACTATCAACAATGAACAGAATAATTCTTTTGCAATTAACAGAAAAATAAAAACTGGAGAAGGTATATTATAAGAGAAAACTTTACATTTTCCATATACTGTAGATATTAAATTATCTAAGACTGTTTAAGGGAAGACTGTTTAGATTAATCTATTTGAGACACAGAACACAGCTTGTGATGGCAATGAAAATTCATGGGGTTAAACAGAAAGGAATAAAACATAGTTGTTGTTTGTTCTGAGATGCTGAAACATTCCTTGGAAATTCAGTGGTATCTTTATTTTTGGAGTGGTATGATGAATTGAAGACAGTTCTGCAAAAGCAGAACCATTGATCATGGAAATGATAAAGAAATTGGTGATAGACCCATTCTTTGGAACCTCTCTAAATAAAGAGAAGACAGGAGATCACCCATATGTGCTCTGGACAGCTGAGGTCCATGAAGAGATTGCAAGACAAATGTTTTCTACATGCTTGAGTGCCAAAAGACAACAAGGTTAGCCATCTTTTCAAAGACACTAAGTTAATAAACAGCAAAAAGCTAAATAAGATTTTGATGCTGGAAAGTTGTAAGTGGACTAAGAATCCAGATAAAATTGGATTATTGAAACTTTTACAATAAGATTTTGGAATTAATGATAAAGTACATTGATAAATTCTGTTTTTATTTTTATAAGACATAACATAAAGAATTTTATGATTTCAAAAACTGTACACTAGACCAGACTAAAGATTTTAGGTAGAAGAAAGATACACGGGCCTGCAAGACAATACAAAACATATAACTCTAAAAATACTGAAGGAGACTTTTGAAGAATGAGATGGTACCAAAAGTAGATTTACAATTGACAGCCCACGAGACTGATTTTAAAAAGGATGTTTCACTGGAATTATAGAAGTTATTGGTTGAGGTTTTACAATTTAAAAGGGATATACAAGTGAAAAATCAAGAGAGTGATTTGGATTTTTTTTTCGTATTGGGTTACAAAAAGGGACCTGAAAGTCTTGAAGACTTCTATGTACTAAGACAAAGAAGAAATGAAAAGAACTCAAATCCTATGACCCTATTTGAATAATTCTGTTAGAAGTAAAAGGAAGCAAAATAAAATTGATTTATTTGATCAAGGTTAAAATAAGATACATTCTAACTTCTGTTTACTTTTTATGGATTTTTTGTTGATATAAGGAATGAAAAGATGAGCTGTAAGTCAATATTCTATATTTTATGTTACATAAAAGGCAAAATACACATGTATAAAATAAAATATATGGGATAGGAATTAGTTGATATAATGTTTATGAAAATTTTTAAAAACATATATATTTATAATAAAGAATAAAAGCAATCAGTTTAGTAACACATGGTGAATATAGTAAAAAAATGACTATTCAAAGAAGATATACAAATGTGATTGGCAAAGAAACACAAATATGATTCATAAACATTCTCTTTTCTAAATTTCTCTGCTCATTGAAATCAATAAAAAAACTAACTTAAAAACTAGTAAGAATTCAAATTCTCTTTGGAGACTGAAGGCCAAAAAATATAATTTGTATGCTTCTAAAACTCTCAACTTTCCTTTCCCACAATGTTCTTTCTGAAGCCACATGTGGATACCATGAGGATACCATGTTTTAAAATTCCATGAATACCATCATGATTTTGTGGCATTCAATGCCTTTCTTTTGAAAATAAAATCTATCATTTTCTCAACACCATACAATGAGCCAATGCTTTGGAAACTGTTATTTAATTTTTAAATAGCTTGTCATGTTCATAATGGGCTATTGTTTCAGAAACCCACATGCTCTTAGATTCATGAAGCTAGTTGCACAATTCTTTGGATCCAACAAAAGTTTTGGAAGATAGCCAGAGCATACCCACAAAAACAATTCTGAAAATGAATGAAATTATAAGTCTGAAATTTACTTTTATGTCAGATGCCTTAATTATTAACTGAATTGTCAATGTAATTTATGTGTAATTAGAATCTAAAGCCTGTTACAGAACCTAACCTAAATTTCTTTCTGAATCTGTATTAGACAGTACTTTTAATAAATGAGACAGTGAATTACTGAGAAAAGAAATAGAATTTTAATACAATATATACTAAAATTAAAATAATTAATAGTTCCTTAACACGATATTTTTTCCAAAATGATTTATGTGCATTCTATGTGTAAACTTTCCAACCAAGTTCTAAAATAAGTCAGTGAGAGTTTTTATGAGTTATAATAAAGGTGAGAAAGGACATACACCCAAGGCTACCTTGTAAGTTCTTAGGGGAATATTTCCATCATTTCAAAGAAAAATCTATATTAAATTATATGTAAACATCTGAATAAATCCTCCTTTTAAAATCCCTATGTATAGTTTAGTATATTTATTATTGTTAAAACTGTGCACAAATATATCATCTAAAGAATGGACATTTTTCATAGACTGTCCTAGTATTCCAAAGCAACTGGTCTCAAATCATAATCCTTGCCTTTAATTGGCCTAAATTTCATATTTCCAACTGGGATTTACATTTTTCTCGTTTTCTCTCTATTTCAACAGTCAGTTTTAATCAACAAAATCAACAAGATTTATGGATTCGTTTTTCTACTATTACAAATGTTGAATGTTGCCCTTATCATTTGACTGTGC
This sequence comes from Protobothrops mucrosquamatus, assembly GCF_001527695.2. Classification (NCBI taxonomy): domain Eukaryota; kingdom Metazoa; phylum Chordata; class Lepidosauria; order Squamata; family Viperidae; genus Protobothrops; species Protobothrops mucrosquamatus. The sequence continues at coordinate 419,661 of NW_015386546.1, forward strand.
TATTAATTGTATCGTTGTTAATTAGCTCCTCACAACAGTTATGATCTAAGAAACATTTCAGAATTCTGCAAACTCATCAAACCAACAGAACATGTTAAATGCCCCATAAATTCACTACAGTACAGAAGAAAGTCAAGGAAAACTTTGGGGACATTTTTTCAGCCCGAAGAGAGGATATCTAAATACATATTTACTAAAGGATATTATCACTATTCAAGAGTTAAAGGCCAGTACAAAAAGTGAACACGAGGACATTTTGTTCTATTTCAGTAACGGAGACATAAACAACATGCCAAATGATAAAAATGGAAACTAGATAATTATGGTTTAGATGTCAGAACTAAAATGGGGGGGGGGGGAATTTAATTTTCAGCTCAGTTACCATTGAGGAAATCTCCTGAAGAATAAAAGACTACTTTCACAAAGTAGGATGACTAACTGATCATCAGTCCTACTTTCTCACTTTCATCTCTGTGAGGCTGCAGAGAAGAAACTGACATCTGTGCCAATCGCTGGCTTGAGGGTCTGCCCTGAAAGGACGGCAGTCGGTTAGACAAGTGGTGAAAGACTGCAGCCAGCTATGCAGAGACAAAGCAGTTGGCAAGAGAGAATAAAAAGAAAGAAACTTGTGCCCATCTGCTGGGAAGAACAGTGACAGGATAACCATAACTCTAAAAAGACCTTCCCAATAAGGGATGCCTGTGAAGGAAAGAACAACAACAACAACAAAAAATCCACCTCCAATTACTGCTTGAGTTTATTAATCTAGAGAAGAACTCCTTGCAGAATGTCTATTCAGTCTTTATCCAACGTATTCTGCCTAATGGGAACCTTATTATGTTTGACACTGCAAGTAATTACCCTATGAAAATTTTTGCATATGAGAGAAACAAATGCTTTAATTTTCTGCAGGTGTCTTGGACACATTCAGTGTGCCAAAGAATGAGGTGTGCATTCTTGTTTTGTTGTAGTAATTTCAAATTAGGATGGTTCACGCTTGAGGAAAATGTGTCCATCAGGGAAAGAGCATAACATATTATTTATCTGACAAAGCCACAAAAGCCAAGAAATTGCTTTCACAAAACTCAGTGAAGAAAAAAAAATAAAGCATTAAGAATACTATTAGTTTACAGAGCATTTTAATGTCTTTTTTTTTCTTAAAAGGTACTGTTTCAGAACGTTCCTTATTTCATAAGCATCTGTTTCTTGATTATACAGTTCAGTCATTTTCAGGCAAATCATCTCCTATTCAACTAATTATTGATGTTCTTTTTATTAAATATTTGTCTGGCAAAAAGTATATTAGTTCTTGGTTCCAGAAGTGACATATATTCATTGGAAGGAGAAATGATAGTGATTCCAAATCCATTATCTTTTGTATTTTTTATTTAAAATATATTTGTTGGGGGGTGAGCAGAAGAAAGTACATGTATTCCATAGTGAAGTAACTCGACTGCAGCTCAAATGTCTGAAACAGATGGTGCAACAGTTTAAGCCTGGCATCCAATAGCAACTAGATTTTACAAGGCTTTCTTGTTCTGTTATTAAAATAAGATGTAAAATAAAGCAAAACTTGTTTCTTGAAAAAGGTGCTGTTTCTTGTTTTAGTAATTAGGTTATTTAAATTACCAAGAATATATATCACATTCAAAATTATAACAATGGATATATTTTAGACCAAAATCGGGCATTTCAATGATTAGAGATGACCAAATTGTAGGTTGGGCAAACTTATTAGGGCTATTCATATTTCAAAAATTATTCAGAAGGCTTTGAACTCCTGCCATACTCTTTGTAAATGGTGGATAGAACTAAAGAAAGTGATAGGCAACGCCAGAGTCAAATATGATAAAAATCACATATTTCTTTTTTTAAATTTCACTATCCTACTTTCCTTTTGTAAACTGTATTTTATTTGGTGCCACTAGCAAAAGATGATTCTAGCAGGCTTACAATACACTAAGAAACATAAAAACAATATAATTAGAAATAACAAGAAACAAACTGGAACAAAAGAAAAAAATAAGATGACAATGCAAACACATTTACTACACATCAGCCTGGCATTAAGCAACAGCAGGTGCCTAGGATCACTGTGGATCCATCAGCCATGCATTGAGAATGGAAGCCAATGTCTTCAAGTGTGACATGTCCCAGATTCCCTTCTAAACTATCTTCTCTCCAACCTTATCTGGATGTGCCTGCCTATCTTCTTAGTTTGTCCACCCCACAGCGACCTTTTGCTCAGAGCATGAAACACATGCTCAAACAAATACCCATTTACTCAATAAGCATTGAAACCTGTCCTAACAACACATTCATCCCATAAATGACTCAACCCACCATTCAGTCATGCCTACCCAAGTACTCAGTGACCTTAAGGGCCAAACAACTCAGGTCCAACCTATCACCCCCTGTAAAAGTGGAAAAGACTATCCCTGCCAGGACAAAAAGACAAAGAAGACTGGGTCTTCTGGGTCTCACGAATGGTCCCCAGACAAGCAGCCCCAAAGAGACAGCTAAGACCTAGGCCCTGATAATGGTCTCCAAGCTATAATTGGAGGTCCTAAAGTAATGCAAGTGTCCATGCTCCCCAACCCTGGACTGCCAAGCATTGCCCAACAGCATCCAGCCCCATTCCAGGACAGAACTCACAGGCTTGCCTGCTGACCAAACAGTATAGCCACAACCTCAGAATACACATATCCAAGGGAGGCAGCAAGGCCCCAAGAGTTGCCCCTAGAGACTCATTACAACTGCCACATCACAGCAGTACAAACAGCCCATGGTTTACCATGTCTGTCTTCTAGTAAAGGTTGTGATGTTAACACTAGTCTTAGATTTCACAACCTTCACCCTGCTTCAGTAGCTCTGCCAAGCTACCATCTCCAGCCATGCCAATAGCATCAGCCCTACCAGTCCCAGCATGTTGTGGGCCACCTACAACCTCTGGCCTCCAGAATCCACCATCTTCAAGAAAGGGGAACCAGGAAAGTATCGTCTTGTACCACATTAGAACAGCCAAAATTCAAACTCATCAAGAATACCCTTATGAGAACTGGATTTAAACTGACCATTTTCAGAACAACAGGTGTCATCTATCTCTGCTTCACAAAAGATACAAGCCTGTTTACATTAAAGAGTGATTTAAAAATAAAAAGAACCTGGACTTTCTCACTCCACTTTCCTATAGATATGTTTCTTATTTAAAAGCAGAGAGCTTGCTGTAATTCTAGTATTGTTATGTAAAACTACTTTACAAATATTAATAACCAGAACTCTGAGTGATACTCCCAGTCTAAGTTGCTACAAAAGAATCAGATGCAGCCCTATCAACAATTTGAATTAAACTGGGAAATTTCCTTCACATGTGGGGACTGATGCACTAATCAAATTTTTTCTTTAACTGAAATAGTTACAGGGATCTATTTCTCTCCAGGCATGGGACTCACTGAATGGAAGTATGCACTGCATCAGGAAGGACTTGTATGTGAAGGATCCTATGAGCCTATATTGGAATGAAATTAACTATGACTTATATTTCAATTTATTCATTATTTAAAGATGCAAAATATAAATCCACAAACATCAGATTAAACAAACAGGATCTAAATTATCCTACATAATCTAAATTGAAAGTATTTCACTATCCTATCTGTTCAGTTACTTTATTCAAAAAAAAGTATCCCATTAATTACAGAGCTTTACAGCACAAATTCACTTTTTTTTTTCACAGCTAGCTTTCTCCTTGAATTATGTTTCTGCCCTGAAGTTTGCACATTCATCATCAGAAAAAGTATAGTAGCAAGAATGGTAATATCTGTAGCTCAGGTATAGGATGAGAGTGAAGGTTTGTTCTCCGAGTTGGTGGGTTGGTTTCCAAACATTTCATTACCAGGCTAGGTAACATCTTCAGTGGAGTTTAGGGGATGTCAGAGTCAGTGTTCTGTTTATAAGGGCTTCAGGTATGGGTGTGTCAAGTGAGGGTTTTGTGATGGGTCAGGTGTGAATCATCAGTGAGAGGCTTATGATGGGTCTTGTGATGGAGAGGTTACATTAGGTCAGGATCATTGGGAGGTGAACTGCTGGTGGGCGGGCTCACGCTGGTTGGTTGAGGGTCAGTGCTCTCTCTGATTGACTGTATGATTGATTTGGATTCTGAGAGGTTTGTAGGCTGATTGTAGGTCAATGTGTCTGTTGATGGAATTGCTTGTGGAGTGAGAGGCTTCGATGAACTCACGAGTGTGGCAGGTGGTAGTGTGGCTGGTGTTGTTTGGTGTCGGTGTGGGTAGAGATTAAGGATTTGGGATTGTGGCATTTGACTTCCAGCCAGTGTTTGTGGATCCTGGTTTTTAATTGATATGATGTTTGTCCCACATAGAACTGTTTGCAATTGTTACAGTTGATTTTGTAGATTACATTGTTTCTTTCATCCTTCTGTATTCCCTCACACAGGTACCATGGCAACTTTATACACACTGTAAGCTATTACCCAAAAATACTTTTTAATAAAATACAGGGGGGGAGATCAGGCTCCCATTCCATATATCCAATAATATGTGGAAAATTGTCAGAAGATATTCAATGCAGTATCCTATTATTAGCAATTTGTTTTCTATTCCAACAATCAGCCTTAACTGAGAACTAGTTTGGATTATCCAGACATAAATGACTGAGGCACATCTCATATGAAATGTTTGCTATTGTGGTAAATCTGACAGCAGAAGACTTCCTTAACTCTTAAACATTTCCAATTTTGTAAAACTACTAATCTTGTTGCATTGTAAAAAATTTAGCATTGATCCAGGTCATAACTACTTTTCCACTAAGAACTCATATTTTTCACTCCTTTTATTGGGGCAAGGACAAGAGAGACTTTTTTTTACATGTAAATATAATAGATAGCATTTGGTGAGTTCATAATCATCTATTGTCCAATGTGATTTTAAAAAATCAATTTGAAATGAGCAGAATTTATTACAAAACATAGTCAGAGAAGAAATGCTACCAACAGATATTACAATAAAGTAGTTAGAACTACATTATCACAAATGTAAACAGTGGAAAAAAATCTTTTCAATATATTCTGGGATTGGTTGCAGTTGTGTGAAGCTATATCTGGTGAGGGCTGGATGCTCCAAGTGATAATAAAAATACAGGGATGATTTAGAACCAGAGATGATGGAATAGTCACATATGATTTAGAGAGAAAATGTGCAGCATTATGAAGAAAAGTCATCCAGGGATAGGGCTGGGTGGGAAATATTAAATTAGATGACATGAATGGAAGGGTGGGAATGAAATGACACAATACAGGAAAAGTAATCCAATAACGATTTAGTAAGATGGGTATTTGTGAGTAGCTCTTTTTCAAAGATTCAAAACTATGGTTAAATTCTATAATTCTATTAATTCATAGACACAACACAGGAATTAAATAAATCTAAAAGCATAAATTAGTCAGTTGCTTATGATAAGAGAAGAGACAATTAGTAAAGATTAATAAGTGGTTCTGAATGTGGAACAATTCTTTTTTTTTTTGGCAATGTCAAAAGAGGGTCTTGGGGGAAAATGCAGATGAAAGAAAAGAAAAAAGACTGAAAGAAGCAAAAGTAAAAGTAAAATGACTGCGGGAAAAGGAAGTTAAAGACCAGTACAAAAATTTTAGAATACAAGTGAGTCTTCCAAAATAAAGAATTAAAAGTACATGAAAGCAAACATGATGTGAATTTGTCTAGAAGAGAGTGAGAAGAATCAGGTTATAGAATTCCACAGAAATTGAAAGGTATGCCTGGTGTAATGAAAAAGTAAACACATATAAGAGAATGACTATAGCAAAGATGTATTACAACATGTGTAAAAAGAAAAATATTTCTAAAAAATGTAGTTGACAATATCACAGAATATTTTTGAATGCAGGATTATGTATATGGATAAAAGTATAAGAATGTGGAAATATTAGAGATATTTGTGCATTGTATGTACTTTGTATACAGACAAAGTCATGTTTTGGGGTGAGAACTTGAATGATTAAAGTGATCAATTGGTATAGCTCTGGAAATCAACATATCAAAGAGCAAGCTTATGTTTCACAGGGAGACTGGAGTGAATGATTGCAGGTTATACATTCAAATTGAAAAACTGGAATAAAACAAATAGAAAAATGAAAGGGGTTAGAGGAAGCAGAAGATGTGGAAGTTATGGCTGCTTGGGTTAATAAGAGCTTTTAAAAGAGAGTGGTGAAAAGTTTAAAGAACAGAAGCAATGGATAATGTAATGGTCTAAGGACCTGGTGGAAGCAAGGATAATTTTCAAGGCTAGAAATGTACTAGAGTGGAATAGCAAAAGATCTGAAAAGAAACTACTTTTAATTTAGTTTTGTGTTGCTATTATAACCATTTCTTGACTCTGCAGAATATTGCTTACTCCAGAAAGAAATAATATAGTTTGTGTTTGTGTGTGTTTGGCACAGGCATTCTCACTCTCTCAGATACAACGAAGTGTATAACACAAACATAAAGCCATTTCCAAAATTTATTTTAGTTGGACATGCATTGCCCAAATCAAATCCAGCAAAACAGAACCAGACTGATTGAAACCAAAATGTGAACTCTCGCCCCCTCCCCTGTGAAGCTAAAAAAAAACAACACCCAATGGCATTCTCTTTTTGGACAGCTTGTTAAAATGACATTATAAGAGTTGGGGCTATTTATGAATACTTACGTCATGAGCAAAAACATGTTTAGACAAGGAGGGAAAAGAATATGTTTAAACCTGCTTGGAAGCTTTAAAATAAGCCTAATTAACATTTTGGACAAACTAAGTGATGTTAATTTGTAATTCTGGCAAGATGCCTCGTAGCTTTTTTTTTTTAAGTGCATCATTATTTCTTAAAAGTCTTTTCCATGTGAAATGAAAAAAGAATGCCTTACTGTTGGGACAGTTTTTTAAAAGGATTTAACAAATAAGCTATAGAAACCAATCCCAAGTTGTTTAGAACTTTGAAGGACAAGCATCAAGGGCATTGGTAAAGCATTAAATAAAAGGATAACAGCAATTAACCTCTTTAGATGGGTTTATGCAGTAAGTTGTTTTGTCAAAAAATGGATGCACCCTAGACAGGCTGGCTCTGCAGTAGGATCAAGACCAGATGGAGTTTATAAAAAGTGCATAAAACCCTACATGATATGGATAATGTCTGTTCAAGAGCTATTTTCAGTTTAACAAAGATGATGGAACAAGAGGGTATACATAAAAATTAAAGAAAATCTGATTGGAAACAGATGTTAGGAAACCCCATTTTAATGCAAAGAAACAGAGCTGTTTTGAATAATCAAGAAAGCAAAATTTTCAGGTAGAAACACTAGTCTCATTCATAAACAACCAAAAGGCAACCTGGGATGTAATGGAGTATGAATGACTAATGGATCTTATTTAGGCAAGGATTCTAAATTTACAATTGCCGTGTAATATGTTCAAAAGTAGATTATAAAGGAATTCATAGGTTGAGATGATTGAATTTTTTCCCCAGTCAGCATTTGTTCAGTTAGATTTAGAGTTTTTTTTCTAGTCAATAGCTCCTTTATTCTTGAGTTTTCAAAACTACAGAAATTAAATTAACTGTGTGTGTCATTGCTTTGCCTTTTGTATTGTTTTGTTTGTTTCTTAGTTAATTCTCAAACTGAAGAAAATAGTATATATCAATTGATTCCCTTAGATCAGGAGTGTCAAACTGATGGCCCGTGGGCCGAATGCATCACACACAGGCCACGCCCACCCCAGCTCCGCAAAGGCAAATAAGTCACAATATGTTCCGATACATCATGTGACACAATCGAGTTTGACACCGTGCCTCAAACTCACGACATCACATGACGTCGCGCAACGTATCAGGGCAGTTTTGCCATTGCTGGCAATGGGGTGTGCACAGCTTCCGGATGACTCGTCCGGCCCATGGGCCGGCAGTTTGACACCCCTGCCTTAGATGGATGCTTTTTTGAGAGGGAAGGGAAACAACTTCACAGGCTGATTAGATATCAAAAGTTAGGTTTTCTTTCTGCCAAATTTTGCATGCCAATTTAAATTGTAAAACTACAAGCCCGTTTTTTCAGAAGTTTAAGTTCACAGACAGCTAGGTACAAAGTTCAGACTAAAGGAAAGTTGCAATTTATGTATATATGCAGACTTTAAAATATGCTTGCACAATCACAGCAAGACAAAACAATCACAATAACCTCCATATCTATATTTGTTCAGCATAGAACACTGAAGCAAAATGACATTCATAACAGACAAATAAAAAAAACAATCTGAACAGAATACCAAATCTCAATGGAGAGCAGAACAGATAGTTTTATTTTCAATGGTTATTCAAAATTCAACAAAACAGAAACCAAACAAACCAGGAAAAGCAACTTAGCTTTCTGAGTTCCTTAACCTTTTAACAGCAGTGGCCATAGTAGGCATTTTCTTCTCTGTAACCAAGTGTTGTGTGTGTCTGCCTGAATGTTTCTGCTTGTCCTATTATGTTCCATGTATATGAAATGAAATGCACCATGTGCACTGGGAAATACAAAACAATTTTCTGTACAGTCCCAAACCTGATCCATCCCATTTACAATCCCAATTCTTGCTTTACTAGTTTCTTCCAACATATTAATATTGGTCCCATTCTGTTCAGTTTTCAGGGAGTTCAATTCCTGATGGGCAGACAGAGTTCTGAGCATAATTTATTTATGAAATTTATTTCCAACATTCTACTGGGGTGAAAACAATAACAAATACATTAAAATTAAGCTAGAGGCAGAAAAAAATTGATTGCACGTATATATGTTAATAAGTATGCTAAAAAAAATAACAAGGGATTCTACTTGATGTTGCTGGCTATTTATTTGATAAACTGCTCTTACTTAGAAGAAAGAAGCCTATTGTATTTGCAATAAGCCTTTACTTTCTCTTGCTAAACCACTTCTCTAAATGAAGGCATGACCAGTGGTGGGATTCAAATTTGTGAACAACCGGTTCTCTGTGTGAAAGTGCTTCCGGAAGTCCATTCTGGGCCTGGGCAAAAAAAATTAGCTACCTGTTCTGCTGAAGTGGTGCAAACTGGCTGAATCCCACCATTGGACATGACCAAATATGACAAGCAGAAGATCTACATGAATCTTTAGCAAGATGCTTTGTATTCCAGAAGAACTTTAAATTTATAATCAAAGTAGCATGTTAAATTGCCAAAGTTTGTTAAAGCTTTGATCATCTAATTTGTAATCAACACAGAAATGTATTACACTGTGTCTTTGAGACTATTTGGAAATGGCTCTAATGCTGGGAAAAGTAGAAGGGAAGAAGAAGACAACCAGTAGCAAGATAGATGGTTACTCACTGGTGAATGCAGCATTGGGAGACTTGAAAGAACCAGTTAGGGATAAATAGTCACAGACGAAACCTATCTGTTGCTAGAGTCAAAGATGACTTGATGGTACACAATCAATCAATTTGAGGCTAGCTCAACCTTTTATTTTGCATTATCGCACACCCCAGAAAACAGTGTGCAACTCCACAAGATAAGCAGTCAAACATTTCAAACAAAAAAGAAGTTCAGTTGCCATGACTCATCTTCCATAGATCCTTTAAAACTAGTAGTCTTGCTATAAATGTTCTTCTTTCTTTTCAACCTTCATCCTCCCCGTTTTTAGAAAGTTTATTTGTCTGAAAAACAGCAAACAACGCTGGAAAAGAATTCCCAATTCCAGCCAAGATTTTAAAGTAACTTTAAAAAGTAGCTTTCAGATTAGTCATTAGCTCTTATCAATAATTGTAACTATTAGATATCCACATTTATCCAGAGTGACACAATAATGGCATGCATTCTAATATAGACTGAAGAAGAAAAAGGAAATAATAGTTTCTTAAATTATCCAACAAAGTTCATATAGGAAAAAATTATACCTATCATTTTTAACTACTAAAGCCAAACTCTAAACTCACCACAGGAAGTAAAACAGTCGTTTGATAAGTTTCATTCTTATAGCCTTAGAGGTAAGAGGGGTGGTATATAAATTTAATAAATACATTCTAGAAAACTGTTTTAGTAATACCTATATTTCATATCATGAACCATATACTGCAAAAGAGTAATAACACAAATGAGACTGA
>NW_015386546.1:430597-432199 GCF_001527695.2 Protobothrops mucrosquamatus
TTTAACTACTAAAGCCAAACTCTAAACTCACCACAGGAAGTAAAACAGTCGTTTGATAAGTTTCATTCTTATAGCCTTAGAGGTAAGAGGGGTGGTATATAAATTTAATAAATACATTCTAGAAAACTGTTTTAGTAATACCTATATTTCATATCATGAACCATATACTGCAAAAGAGTAATAACACAAATGAGACTGATATCTACTATGTGACATGGATTAGCAAGATGACATTCAGGCCACCCATTTAAGAGAAAGAATAAAATCCTTGTTTATGTGTGCAAAAAAAAAAAGATGTTCTTAATTCAACTCTAGCAAGGCAATACTCAATTAGTTTGTACTCTTGATTGTTCCCAGAAAATTGGATATATAGGATAGAGCAACATGTATTTTAAAATGCCTCCAACAAAGCACCATTAATACAAATCTTTTATAATTTCCATTTTTAATATATAACATTTGTAATGTCAAATATAAATTATGCAAGGTTAGGTTGGCACCAATATTATTTGTATATAGCCAGGAAAAGCACTATTTTTGGCCAAGAAAAGTGAAAAAATAAAATCATAAGCACTCTGGCTCATCCTATCGTGATTGCAAAATTGTGGTACTTTTCCATTAAAAAACAGATCATATAATAACATATGTTTTGTGTATGAAGTACCATATCCAGAATATTTAAGATGATCAGTGTAATTTAACTCTGCAGAATATTAAGAATATTGATCCATTTATCATATTACTGTGGTTAACATATTATTCATCAATATGCATGATGCAAATTTGAAACTGTAATATAGTCTTAAATCATTCATGCAGAACCAATATTTTATTCAATCAGTTCACAGTTTGGTCTTGGGCAATCTGAGACTGAGGTATATGAACTCAAAAATTCTAAAATATTATGATTTTCAAAATAGATGACATTCTATGGGATACAGATTCCATCTATTGTAAATAGTTGATAAATAATATTTATTAGTTACAAACATGCTGAAGAGGCCTTCATCCTGCAGTGGATAGATAGTGGCTAAAATGATGATATATAATATTTATAATTTATATATATAAACTACAAATATAAAAAGCATAATAAATATCCTAAAAACCTAGAATAACAAATCCTAAGTGAACAGAGAATAAAATATCCCCCCAAACTATGTAGCTATCTAGATAAGTCTCCTTTAGTTATTTCTTCAAGCTGAATGAACATTTAATATCATGCTTTAATCTCAGAAGGATCAGCCCTAATTACTATTTGAATAGCAGAATACCAGAGGACTTCAGGACTGTTGCCCGGTCTAGGAAGTTAAAAATATTGAAGAAAGGAGGAGAACAACCCTGTCTGAAGAAAAAGTCAAAGGAAATGGAAAAGCACTTCCATAATGCAACTATGAAAATTGTATAGATGCTATCTCCAGCTAAAAGATGCTTTCATCTCTATCAAACTCTGAAATGGGAATCATAGATTAAACAGTTAGGCAGTCTTGAGCAAAAGATTCCTCTTTTATATGCCAAGCTGGTTTTGGCTGATGGTATCTGAGGTATAAAAGATCTGAAAGGCAGCAAGATCCCTCTTTCTGGGTTAAGCAAATGGACTCT
>NW_015386546.1:434455-440457 GCF_001527695.2 Protobothrops mucrosquamatus
GAGAGAGAGAGAGAGAGAGAGAGAGAGAGAGAGAGAGAGAGAGAGAGAGAGAGAGAGAGAGATCCAGTCTATCCTATTGTCTGTAGGAGGAGGGCAGTACTGGGTGTTTCCATTGTTGTTCTAGGATATTTGTTTAGAATCCATATACCTGTGTGCTTAGCTCACCCAACAAATTCAATTAAGAGTTCTCATTTGAGACACAAATTATAAGGCTCAAATTATCATATTTTAGATGCATTATGCAAAGATCAAACTCTCTAGAGTAGTCTATATTGCTGGGAATTTGGAAGGAAAAATAAGAGAACTAGCAGCAGGGAGAAGGTCTCTAATTTCAGTGATGATGGCTCCACTGTCAGAATACCTGAAGTACAAAGACAGGGACAGATCATTCTGCAGAGTCTACCTACATGGTCACTAATAGTCAACTCTGACTTGAGGCCATCTAATTAATTAAATCAACAATAAAGCCTGTGTTGTGAATATCAAAGAAAAATCATTTTGTGGGTGTTTAAATGGATAGCTAGAGAAAAGGACACGATTGGGCAGAGTTCTAAGATTTAAAAAAAAAAGACATGTTTGTCTTTGTAATAAATAAATGGTGTTCAGTTCCCAGGTGAAATACATTTCAGTAGGGCTATCACTGAAGACATACAGATAGTGGTAGAATTTAACTTTTTTAAATAAAATAGGTTAATTGAGAATGTTTTGCCTATTGACTTGCCTTTGTTCTCCAAAATATTCTAAGGAAGCAAATCTTAACACCATATGATATGTACCTAGCATATGCATGTTTCTAATATATTGTATGTGTCCAGCCCTGCTCCCTAATTTCTACTGTAGTTCTACTCCAATTTTTCTTTTAGGGTCAAGGAAATCACTTAATTGCCATTGCAATTAAGAGATTCTGGAAACTGCTTGCTTAATGTTTGGTATACAATCCTTTGATCTTGTCTTCATTATGATCAATCTTAAAGTCATCTGGCTATGTGATCACATGATGTTTTTCCCCTTCAGCACTCTTCTTCCCAGAAGTGTGCTCTCCAATGCTTTTGTGAGTTTTCTCTCAGTTTTACCAACCGTTCTATAAATCCTTGTAAATGTAAACAGGTCCATTTTATTTTTATCAACATCGTTACTTACTCTGGATAGAAACCACTAGAATACAGACCATCTTTAATATTTATTAAAGATGTTGAGTTCATGTTAGCCTTTTTAGGACCTTCAGCTGCACCAGCTGCTCTAAGACTTATTTTTCTCCCCAGAATCTTTAGCTGTTAATGTGTCACCTGAAAGTTTTCAAGATTTCCCAATAATTGATCCTAATTTCATATCTTTTCTCCTTTTTTATAAACACTATATCCCCGGGAGAAGCTAGACTGCTCTCTGTTTCCATCAAATTAAAGTGTGGTGTTAATAGAGCTTACTTGGGTTAGTTGCTCTTCTCCCAATCCCCATTCCATGATTCACAGAGATGTGAAGAAAGATGAGTAGATCACACCAAAGTATGACTGATTGCTGGCTTGTCACAATGCCAGTCCAGTCCCTTGAAGATGAATATAGTTAGTTTCACTTCTATATATATATTTCCAGCATAACTAGAAATGGTAACATAAAATGCTAACCAATTTAATCCCTCTGTTTTTATCTTCATTGGAAAAGCATAATGTTCCTTAGAATCAAAGCAATTGGCCTTGAAAATAAACAGATTGACTACTGTACTGGTTGAGTTAATTACTATTTTCAAACTACTACTATGATCCTGAAAGAGGATCTAAATGTTAAAACTGTGGGTCTCTACATTTTCTTTGCCTACCTAATGATATATGCAGTATGCCTGTGGTTGAAAGACAATTGGCATCCTGGCTTCCTGCTGAGATTTCCCTACCAATGTCAAATTGAAGCAATAAAAATGACCTTTGCAAGTACAGGATTACTAAGGCATTCTTTCCCACTGTAGCTCTGAATAAGAATCATACATACACACAAAAAAAGTGAAATACTCATTACCAAACCACAATTATTGCTACTCCTAAAATCCAGATGTTATTTTGAGTCGTAAGTAATCCAAATGACTCAACAAAATCTCAGATAGTTTGTCTGATATACATAAAAAATTCACCTGCTATACCAACTATAAAGCCAAAGATTTAAGAAACAAAATCTGTAATTATCAAGAACAATTATTTAAACCTAAAGTTCTAATTCTTAATTTCTTTACCACACAAAAAGAACCTTTGAATGGTGAATGTAATTTGCTGTATAGAAATCATTTATTCATTACAAAGTTTTAATCTTTCTTCAATGAAACAGACTTATCTTCATTGTATAAACCATAATATAACTTGATCATTATATGACCTTTAATTTATATAATCTGAAGAGAAACCATATTATACTATAATAAAATTCAATAAAACTAAATCAGATACGTAGTTTAATACAATTTAAGCATAATAAAAATGTAAACTGTAATCGGGTTACTCAGAATACATGATTAAAATGACAAAATTTCTTCCATTTTCTCAATATTTGGAGATATCCCTGAAATAACTGCAAATTTTCTGGATAAGGACTTTCATTTGGGGCAGCAACCAGAAACAAATTACCATGATTACAGAGAAAAGTTTCAACATTTCTAGCACTCCATTTGAAAAATGCAAACAGATATTTTATATAAATTTAAATTCAGTTATCTTCTATATATAATCAGATTTTTTAAAACTCTCTTTTTAAAATATTGTATGTACTCCATTCTGGCTTTGCCGTGTTCTATTTATTTGGTGTGGGGTTTTTTTCAGTTGTCTCCAATGTAATAAGTGATGTAATTCTAATTTTATTTTTGTCCATCTTGCCAATTGTTTCCTATTCTCCTCTGGTTAGTTGTGTCTATCAAAGCAGATATTTTTATATCACCTATCAGTTGCTTATTTCATGAATCAGAATAGTCAAGTGCTGAATTTGATGTTGTCTTCATTTGTAGCATATACTTTTGAAGTCCTAAAGTCTCTTTAATTTACTGAAATTTCAATAGCAGTAACCAAACAGTGCAATAATATAGTACAGTGTGGGGCAAAGAACAGAATTATTTTGAGACATAAGTGCCTTGTTCAAAGGCCCATAGGAAGAATAGGTGCTGTTGAAAGAGAATAAAAGAATATAAAGGAGGTAGAATGATTTGGTATATGGGTCAGAGTGTTAACTATCACAAGGTGATTATTAGTTACTAGATTGATTTGGCCCCTTTGCTGTTTTTTATGGTTTGTATTTTGTTGTTATCATTGTGTTTAAATATTACAAGACTCCCAGAGTTGCTATTGTGATATGGGCAGCTATATAAAAGTAAATAAATGAATAAACAAATAAAATTGGACTGAAGAATTAAAGAAGGTCCTGAGAGTAGTTGAAGATATGGTAAACCCAGTTCAAAGAAGGAAGGAGTTGTGTGGGATTGATGTATAGCTGGAGGTTTAGAAAACTAAATGGAGTCAAGGAAACTCCTGATTAGGATCATATAGGTTGAGTCTTATTTCAACATAGCTTAGAAGATTTATTTTAGGACCTTGGAAAGAGAATCTGTCCCTTTTCTGAAATCTGATAGCATGGAAGGAAGAAAAAATATGTGGAAAAAAATGAAAGAAGAAAAATAAATTAGAAAAAGGAAAAAATGATGTCAAAAGGCGAGGGAAAATATCACCATAGTATAGTAGCAAAAAAAATAATTGAAAAACAGATAAACTGTTAGGGAGAAACAAATGGGTCATTTATAAGTTAATTGGGTTCATTGAAAAGTTATAAGCCCTGAATCTAGTTCATAGTGAAATAATTTAAAGCTTGTGTGTCTCTGTATCTCTTTTAAAGATTGAAATTACACAAATCATCAGTTGATATTTGATACAAAAATTCAGATGCTATGTAATGCTGAGAATTGTATGGAAACTCCAATCAGTGAAGCCATAACTATTCTGACTGCTTTAGATTTAAAAATCAATGGTGATTTACATTCATATCTTCACTAAGAATGTCTGTTATCTATTTTTGAAAGAAAGACTAGCAGAGTCCTTGAAAATACTTGATAAACACAAACTTTCCCTTTTATTAAAAATGAACATAAATCAAGGCTGAAAAACCATCTTGCCTGCATTATGAATCCTGCCTTCATTGCACAGTTCTATCAGCTGTTCTATAAATCCAGAACTTTTAAGTAACCTTTTTAATGTATAAGGATCAGCCAAATTTTATCTTCTTGGCTGCTTCAAAAAAGGAGGAAAAAAGAGTTTGCCTGTTTGCAGTTTATCATGTTGGCTGAATCCAACCATTGTGATTTATAAACATTTTGCAGTGACTTTGGAGAGCTAAATACATGTTGCAGATGTTAACAAAAAGATCAATACTTAAGTTCAAGCAGACATTAGCTACCTGGGGAAGTTAGATTTGTAAATACCCATTACCTCTCTCTTAATGGTATTGTGGAAACAGTATACTTCTCTCCTTGTACTCAGCAGACATAGAATTTTCAGAATGAAAAGATCATACTCTTCCTATTCTATTCTGATCATCAATCTGCAGTCTACAGACACTTTGGCTGATTGGCAGAGGGCACCACACAAGAAGCCCAGGGGAGAAAAATGGCAGATGAGGGCCACACAGCTTAAAAAATTATTCAAAAGAAATGCTTCAAAACTCACACAAATGCAAATGCAGCACTGTTGTACATTCAGTAAAATACCTTGTCTTTTTTTTTTTACAGACCCCCATGTGAGGGGTTACATTCATTTTAATAGCAGCAGCATTATTTAGGCTTGTGTGGAAGCCTCTTTAAAAATTCAGCTATTTAGATGAGTAGCAGAGAGATGCTGTCTTCACATAAGATCCAAAGCTTTTTTAAAAAAATATTTTCAAAGAACGTGCATGCCTACTACAGATTTTAATTGCCTACAGATTCAGATAGCATTTTGCACAGTTTTCTGGAAGCAAACTCTCTTTTGAATTGAAAGTACAGTGGTATACATTGGTATACTTCACTATAAGAATTATGCCAGTGCAATGCAAAAACAATCAGATCTTGTAACCATGTGGGGACAATGCTAAAAAAACCAGCATTTTTTTATTGATCCTTGTTAAGTCCGGAGAATAATGGCGCTTGAGACGATGCATTTCTAACAGGTCTTTATTCTCTGCTTCCAATCTACGAACAACCCGAGCAGAGGCACGCAGGCCTCTATTTATACCTTCTGATCCCTGGGCAATTCCAACCAATCACTAGGCGGTCTTTTCCCGCCTTGCGCATGCGCGCAAGGCCGGCGCCACTCAGTCTGGTCCCGGGCAGCTTTTGCAAAAGCCCGGGACTCTTGCAACGTCCCGAGCCTGCTTTTGCAGGCTCAGGACACAACACCCCTCCCCCCTAGATGAAATAATACTGCGCCCAACATGGACGCCACCATAGTAAGGTTTTGTGTAAATAACTGTTGTATTAATGTCACATTGTGTGTGTAAGGTGTGGGGCTGTTCCGTCGTACAGAGACCCGATGTGCCACAACCCCGTTTCCATAGAGTCAACCAGTCTGGACCTCTAATTCAAGTTATTAGTATATACATGCTCACCTTACATAATCTGCAAGGTATTTGGGAGGGCCTTTGACCCTTAGCGACCTTCTCTGACCTGGGGAGCTTGTAGTGTTTTCCCCGTTGCTTCCCACGCTAGGTGAATTAACCTGTGGTTGTCTCGTGACTCCTGTTTGACTTTCCTGCCCGTCTTCTAGGCTCGAGAAGTCAGGACTCTGCTGTTCACTATACCTGAACACCACATTGGATGTAAGCAAGGCCTTAACCTCATTGAAACTGGCCTCATGGACTTTGGTCCAACGCCAACAGGCATTTTTGTCGAGAAGTCTGTGTAAGGGTTCAGCAATAGCAGCTTTATGAGGTAGAAAAGCATGATAGAAGTTCAGTAAACCCAAAAAGGCTTGCAGTTCGGCCTTAGACTTGGGGCTTGGAGCCTGCTG
>NW_015386546.1:443499-447424 GCF_001527695.2 Protobothrops mucrosquamatus
TGGACACTCCAGGCAAATCGCAAACATGTAATAATAAAAACAGTTCCATTAATAGTTATCTAAATAGCTATTAGCTATTTCTGGGAAATAGTCAAAGTAAAGTTATAAAAGTCTTGATAAATGTATTCCAGGATAATTTCAGGAATAATTACTACAGTTCCCTTCACCCCAAAGAATCATTACTGCTGCTACAGATTTACTAAATACGGTATGAGCTGAAAAAAATATCTGAAATGTTAAGAAAAAGAATTTCTAACAAGCAAAGTTCATTGGTTCATTGTTGAGACCTACCTATCAAATCTAAATATATTTTGAAACCATCCCAAGTTCACCCTCCCAACTTCAAAGAATTGCATCTGTCCCATATGTAGTATGTGAGATGCATGGAGAAGAAATTATAAATGTCATACATGCATTTTGGAAAATGAGGGTGGGTGTCCCCTTTTTAAAAATAGTTAATATTCATAATTTTATATAGAGATTTTACTGTTTTAATATAATAGTAGTGTGTCAAGTTTTAGGGATGTTTAGCTTTTAGCTTTAAATATTTTAATCATTCATAAGCTTAGTGCTATTACTGAAATCACTGTATTTTCTTGATTATATCTTATGCTGATTATATCTTATGCTGATGTATCTTATGTATCTGTATTTTCTTGATTATATCTTATGCTGATGTAAGACCACAATAATGATTTGATTTAATTTGACTTAACCATGTGAGTTGACATCACTCTTTACTAAATTCTGTCAGATTCCTTGTGTAAGCTATACAATGCCTTAGTAAGGTCACACTTGGAACACTGCATCCAGTTTTGGTCACCACGATATAAAAAAGATGTTGAGACTCTAGAAAGAGTACAGAGAAGAGCAACAAAGATGATTAGGGGACTGGAGGCTAAAACATATAGGGAACGGTTGCTGGAATTGGGTATGTCTAGTTTAACGAAGAGAAGGACGAGGGGGACATGATAGCAGTGTTCCAATATCTCAGGGGCTGCCACAAAGTAGAGGGAGTCAAGCTATTCTCCAAGGCGCCTGAAGGCAGGACGAGAAGCAACGGATGGAAACTGATCAAGGAGAGAAGCAACCTAGAACTAAGGAGAAACTTCCTGACAGAACAATTAACCAATGGAACAACCTGCCTCCAGAAGCGGTGAATGCTCCAACACTGGAAGTTTTTAAGAAGAGACTGGACAGCCATTTCTCTGAAATGGTGTAGGGTTCCTGCCTGAGCAGGGGGTTGGACTCAATGACCTCCAAGGTCCCTTCCAACTTTATTATTATTATTATTATTATTATTATTATTATTATTATTATTATTATTATTATTAAACCAAACAGTAATAATAGCACTCCATTGAAAAGTGACACTCTATTTAATGAAACTTTCAAAAATATATTTTTCTAAGAGTCCAGACTTATGGTTAGATAATCCTTAGTTTTGTTGATCCAACAAAGCGCGCCATGGCATCGGACCTGGTTATCTCCGAGACCGC
The DNA here is from genome assembly GCF_001527695.2 of Protobothrops mucrosquamatus. Taxonomy (NCBI): domain Eukaryota; kingdom Metazoa; phylum Chordata; class Lepidosauria; order Squamata; family Viperidae; genus Protobothrops; species Protobothrops mucrosquamatus. The sequence goes on from NW_015386546.1 coordinate 444,999, forward strand.
CTTCTGCCACAGATTACCTCTCATCGGCCGATACGCTCCCACAGAGAGGGTCTCCTCAGGGTGCCGTCAGTCAGACAGTGCCGGCTGGCGAGCCCCAGGGGGAGGGCCTTCTCGGTTGGAGCCCCCTCCCTATGGAACGAATTACCCCCAGAGATCCGGGTCATTCCGGATCTCCCCTCCTTCCGCCGCGCCCTCAAGACATGGCTATTCCAGCTAGCGGGACTGGCCTAAGGGATATTTTAATTTGATTTTAATTTGATTTTATTTGGTTATTAACATAATTTTAAAAAGNTGTAGCCCTGTTACTTGGATTCCCAAGGCCTCAAACCAGTCGAGTCCTATGAGACTCGTTCGCTCACCCCCTACAACCAACACGTCTAGGGGGCCTGCAAAATTCTTATACTGTACCTTAAGGGTGGCCTCCCCCTTAACGCACACTTGAGAATTTTGAAAATCCGTAAGGATTACATTAGAAGGCCTTAACGAAACTCACTGACCACTGCTGCTGCAGATTTTGTGAAATGTGTTGAGGGAAATTATGGATAGGGCAGACCCCGTGTCAAGTTCCATCGACAATGGAACTCCCTGCAATTTCACTTTAAGAGATAATTTCTTTTTAAGGGGTTTGTGTGTGCCTATTCTTAAAATGTTCTGGCGTGTTGCACAGAACCCCACCCTGTTTTGACTGGGCACCCTGGTACCTTTCAGATTCAATTCTTCCTTCGGTTGTACCTTCTGTCGACCCAAGCAGACTGCAGCGATGTGGCCTTTCTTTCCGCACGCTCAGCAAATGGCGGAACGGAACCGACATTCCGCTCGCTTGTGGCGACCACCGCATTTGAGGCAATGAAGCTCAGCTGGGCCCTTGTCCTGACGATCTTTGGACCTCCTCCCAGCTGCTTGGTAAAGCTTGTCCACCTCTTCTTCAGGATCTTCTTCCGAATCCTCTCGCACGTCTTCCTTGTGGATGGTGGCAGCCTCTGGAGCGCTTCGATTAGGCCGCATGTTCTTGACCGCCCCACCTGCAGCTTCTTCTGCTGAAACCTCTCGCAGAGCATCTTGGAAAGAGACATCTTCCTTGGCGAACAGCTTCTGCTGTAAGTCTGTGTTCCTCAGTCCGCACACAAAATGATCACGCAGTCTTTCCTCTAAGTCCTTGAAATCACACGGTTTAGCTGCTCTTCTCAAAGCTGCAATGTATTATTTTCCTGATTCCCCAGCTCGCTGATCCCTCAGTTCAGATGTGTGCCTCCAAGCAATGACAGATTGCTTTGGCTAGAAGTGTTCCTTCAAAACTTTCTTCAGATCAGAGTATGACACCGTTTCCAGCGAGGCCGGGGCGATTAGGTTCTCGGCGATCTCAAAGGCATCTTGCCCACAAACGCACAACATTGTGGCAGCCTTTAAGCCTTCCTCTCTTATCTGGTTTATGCGGAAGTAAGTCTCGACTCTTGCAACGTAAGATTCCCACTTCTCGGGGTGAGAGACATCGAATTCCGCTAAACGCCCAATTTTCGCCATGATCGAGGTTTTCTTCAGCCGCACGCACCCTCCAGCGATTTCGTACTGGCAGGATAAACGCTGACTTCAACGCCGTCGTTCCTCTTCCGGACTTCTTTGGGTGAGTCTTCAAGCTTCCCTAGCTGTTTAGACTGAATCCCACCTTCGTCGCCAGTGTTAAGTCCGGAGAATAATGGCGCTTGAGACGATGCATTTCTAACAGGTCTTTATTCTCTGCTTCCAATCTACGAACAACCCGAGCAGAGGCACGCAGGCCTCTATTTATACCTTCTGATCCCCGGGCAAATCCAACCAATCACTAGGCATGCACGCAAGGCCGGCACCACTCAGTCTGGTCCCAGGCAGCTTTTGCAAATGCCCGGGACTCTTGCAACATCCCGAGCCTGCTTTTGCAGGCTCAGGACACAACAATCCTGAGTGGATGGAATGTATTTTATTAATAATTAAATACCAATCCTTTGCATATTTTCTATTTGATTTTATTTATTATTATTTTAATCTACTATTTCGAGTCTTTTTAAAGATACTGAAATTATCGAGGGTTGAGGGCAGTGGTGGGATTCAGCTGGTTTGCACCATTTTGGCAGAACCGGTAGCTAATTTTTTGTTGCCCAAGCCCAGAATGGACTTCCGGAAGCAGCATCCACACAGAGAACCGGTTGTTCATATATTTGAATCCCATCACTGGTTGAGGGGTAGGGAATTTTGGACACTCCAGGCAAATCGCAAACATGTAATAATAAAAACAGTTCCATTAATAGTTATCTAAATAGCTATTAGCTATTTCTGGGAAATAGTCAAAGTAAAGTTATAAAAGTCTTGATAAATGTATTCCAGGATAATTTCAGGAATAATTACTACAGTTCCCTTCACCCCAAAGAATCATTACTGCTGCTACAGATTTA
>NW_015386546.1:447730-451964 GCF_001527695.2 Protobothrops mucrosquamatus
TGGACACTCCAGGCAAATCGCAAACATGTAATAATAAAAACAGTTCCATTAATAGTTATCTAAATAGCTATTAGCTATTTCTGGGAAATAGTCAAAGTAAAGTTATAAAAGTCTTGATAAATGTATTCCAGGATAATTTCAGGAATAATTACTACAGTTCCCTTCACCCCAAAGAATCATTACTGCTGCTACAGATTTATTAAATACGGTATGAGCTGAAAAAAATATCTGAAATGTTAAGAAAAAGAATTTCTAACAAGCAAAGTTCATTGGTTCATTGTTGAGACCTACCTATCAAATCTAAATATATTTTGAAACCATCCCAAGTTCACCCTCCCAACTTCAAAGAATTGCATCTGTCCCATATGTAGTATGTGAGATGCATGGAGAAGAAATTATAAATGTCATACATGCATTTTGGAAAATGAGGGTGGTTTTTTTTACATATACATATATTTGAGCTATATGTCCCCTTTTTAAAAATAGTTAATATTCATAATTTTATATAGAGATTTTACTGTTTTAATATAATAGTAGTGTGTCAAGTTTTAGGGATGTTTAGCTTTTAGCTTTAAATATTTTAATCATTCATAAGCTTAGTGCTATTACTGAAATCACTGTATTTTCTTGATTATATCTTATGCTGATGTAAGACCACAATAATGATTTGATTTAATTTGACTTAACCATGTGAGTTGACATCACTCTTTACTAAATTCTGTCAGATTCCTTGTGTAAGCTATACAATGCCTTAGTAAGGTCACACTTGGAACACTGCATCCAGTTTTGGTCACCACGATATAAAAAAGATGTTGAGACTCTAGAAAGAGTACAGAGAAGAGCAACAAAGATGATTAGGGGACTGGAGGCTAAAACATATAAGGAACGGTTGCTGGAATTGGGTATGTCTAGTTTAACGAAGAGAAGGACGAGGGGGACATGATAGCAGTGTTCCAATATCTCAGGGGCTGCCACAAAGTAGAGGGAGTCAAGCTATTCTCCAAGGCGCCTGAAGGCAGGACGAGAAGCAACGGATGGAAACTGATCAAGGAGAGAAGCAACCTAGAACTAAGGAGAAACTTCCTGACAGAACAATTAACCAATGGAACAACCTGCCTCCAGAAGTGGTGAATGCTCCAACACTGGAAGTTTTTAAGAAGAGACTGGACAGCCATTTCTCTGAAATGGTGTAGGGTTCCTGCCTGAGCAGGGGGTTGGACTCAATGACCTCCAAGGTCCCTTCCAACTTTATTATTATTATTATTATTATTATTATTATTATTATTATTATTATTATTATTATTATTATTATTATTATTATTATTATTATTATTATTATTATTATTATTATTATTAAACCAAACAGTAATAATAGCACTCCATTGAAAAGTGACACTCTATTTAATGAAACTTTCAAAAATATATTTTTCTAAGAGTCCAGACTTATGGTTAGATAATCCTTAGTTTTGTTGATCCAACAAAGCAACAAAGCTAAAATTCTTCAAGGCTTAGCAAATATAACAGCTTTAATAGCCCCTCAGCTATTAGTTATTTAGCAAGTGTAACAACTTTAATAGCCCCTCAGCAGTTAGTGTACTGAGCTCAGATATTGGGAAATTATTGAAAACCTGTATTTTGTGGTCATTCTCAGATTTAAAAATTAATACATTGTCTTTTATATTATATTATTTTTTATTTAATTGTCACTGAAGGGTTTATTGAAAAAAGGTGGGCTGTTTCCCAGCTCAGTTCAGATAAAGGAAAAGCATATCTTATTTTATCTTATTTGAATGAGTAATGTGAAAATTAAATGACAATTAACCGGGCCCCATACTCTATTAAGTTTTTCTGCTTTTATTGCCTTTAATGTTTTGGGGTGTTGTGCATCCATCCTTGCATACTTGATCTTTTGTGGCTTTTCATACGGTCAACACTGGTATCTTTCTAGATTGGCTCAGAATATTGGGGATAGATGGCACTATGTTATGCTGGTTCACCCCTTTCTCTGGGATCAATTACAATCAGTGATGATGGGGGGGAGTTCCCACTGTCAGCCCTTATTGTATGTTCTCTCCTATTCAACATTTACATGAGGCCATGAGGTGAGTTCATCCATAGCATGGAGTGAAATATCATCAGTATGCTAATGATACCCAATTAATCCACCCCTGGTGAATTAAGCAATGGCATGGATGTTTTCTCCTGGTTCTTGGAGGCTGTGAGAGTCTGGATGGGGAAAACAGGCTTCAGATGAATTTTTGCAAGACTGAATTGCTCTGGATTTGGAGGCCTGCTGGTTATAGGACTAAGCCATTTTTGGTGCTGGATGAGGTTGCCCTGCCCCAAACAAAGCTGGTACATAATTTGGAGATTCTACCATGGTGGGGTAGTGGCTAGAATACTAGAATACAGGTTACTTCTGCTGATTGCCAGCAGTTCAGCAGTTCGATTCTCACCAGCTCATGGTTAATTCAGCCTTCCATCCTTCCAAGGTTGGTAAAATGAGGACCCAGGTGTTGGTGGCAATATGCTGACTCTGTAAACCTTTTAGAAAGGGCTGTAAAATCATTGCGAAGTGGTATATAAGTCTAAGTGCTATTGCTACTGGACTCACACATGCTACTCAAAAAGCAGGTGGTAGTCATGGCCTTTGCACAGCTTGGTATTATGTACCACTTTCCAGTACCCTAGTTTTACCTGTTTCTGGATTGGGAACATTCAACATATGGTCACCTAATTCCCTGTCACATGACTAAAATTAAAATAAAAACAAAATATTAGGCAAACCATTATAAAGGCCTCTAACGCCATTAAATCCAAATTCCTGTTCTCTTATGTATCCCAAATAGTTGCTGTCCAGTCTTCACTTGAACATATTCAATGAAAGGTGAAGTGAAAGGAAGTTCATCATTTCTCTAGTTAATTGGGTCCATAGTCAAACTGCTCTTAGTATAAGGATTTTTTCTTCTTCTTAATGTTCAACTTAAATCTGCCTTGAAGTAATTTAAATCTATTCTTCTATATCTAACTTAATGAAATGATAGAACTATAGAATGATCTTGGCTTTTTTCTATGAAAATTACTGCTTTACTTATTTCAGCTTCTATTTATATGTTACCATTCTTACCAAAGGGATCTCCCTTCATTTTATTTTCACCTCTTCAACTTCGGTCTACCAAGCTATAAGTAATTATCTCCACTATTTCTATGACATCATAAACACACTGATGTTTTTTACTCTTAAACACTAAAACATTTTTTTAAAAGCACAGGAACTTGAAAGTTGTTTACATTGCTTTAAATAATTAAAGTATCCTAAACCCAGGATAAAAATGAATGAGAATAATGAACAATAACATGGACTGATCTAGGTTCATATGTTTGATAAAATGGGCTACTGTATTCAGTCAGCATGCAATCTTAGTTTTAAAATTTCTCCCATGATCATAAAAAGTGTCTCAACTGGCTTTACTGGCTATGTGTGAATAAACGCCAAACATGATTATTGATGAAGAGACAATTTTGTGTAACGGTCCAGACACCAGCTATTAGGTTCCAAACACCAAGAAAGATGTGTAGAATTATTTCTATACAGATTCTTTGATCGTTTTTTGCCTATAGATAGAAATCTTTCCAAACAAAACTACTTGCATTATTAAAGATATACTCTGAGAACTTCTATGGAGGAGCTATCTATGGAGGAACTACCTTGACCATCTTTCTCCCAAACAAACTATCTAAACTTTGCCATTTCTTGGTCCTCTGGAATGCAGCTGCTCCCTCCTGGTAATCCAGGTAACATTTTACCACATCAGGCCAGAAAACATGAATTCTAGTTCCACCTTAGCCACAAAATCAACTGGGTGACTTTGGGCCAATCATTCTCTCAGCCTGGAAAGGAGGTAATGGCAAATCACTTCTTAAAGCTTGCCAAGAAAAAGCAGGGATTTGTCCAGGCAGTCACCAGGAGACAACAGTGACTGTATTTGTATGTGTATATGTATATATGTATGTATATGTGTATATGCATTTATAATATATATATCAAATGGAAATTAGAATAGAACAGAACAGAACAGAATAGAATAAACAGAGTTGGAAGGGACCTTGGAGGTCTTCTAGTCCAATCCCCTGCTTAGGCAGGAAACCATATACCATTTCAGACAAATGGCTGTCCAATCTCTTCTTAAAAACTTCCAGTGTTGGAGCATTCACAACTTCTGGGTGTAAGCAG
>NW_015386546.1:452041-463170 GCF_001527695.2 Protobothrops mucrosquamatus
ATATATATATCAAATGGAAATTAGAATAGAACAGAACAGAACAGAATAGAATAAACAGAGTTGGAAGGGACCTTGGAGGTCTTCTAGTCCAATCCCCTGCTTAGGCAGGAAACCATATACCATTTCAGACAAATGGCTGTCCAATCTCTTCTTAAAAACTTCCAGTGTTGGAGCATTCACAACTTCTGGGTGTAAGCAGTTCCACTGATTAATTGTTCTAACTGTCAGGAAATTTCTTCTTAGTTCTAGGTTGCTTCTTTCTTTGGTTAGTTTCCATCCATTTCTGCTATGGCCCTGCCCTCTGGAGCATCTTGCTGCCAGAGGTTACATCTACCCCACTTTTTGGCCTTCCAGAAGGGCTTTAAAACCTGACTCTGTTGGTTGAATTGGGGCCCCAATGAGGACACACTATGTTGGAAGTTGCTTGATGAAATGATAGACAAGAGGTCACGTTCACACCATTCATGTTCTTAGTTTTTAGTCTTTATTTAATCGTGGTAAGCTTAAGGCTTTTATATTTATGATTTTATTGCATTGTAAGCTGCCCAGGATCACTTTGAATAGTGAGACGCACAGCATATAAATAATAATAATAATAATAATAATAATAATAATAATAATAATAATAATAATAACAACAGCAACAACAACAATAACAACATTTGATACAGCAATAGACTATTTTTTTCAGAGTGGATTTTTTTTAGGATGGCTTTGTAATATATTTTGAGAGATGCAGATTCTGAAAACCTGCACAATGTTTACTTCTGATTTTGGCTCACTTACAGAGGTTTCACCATCTCTTTGCTCACTAAATATCCCATTTATAATGTTGTGAGGAAAAGCAGAAGAGAAAATGCTGGCAGGAAGTAATATAAATAGGTTGCTTATATCCAGTTCTTATGATGGAAGCTGTGATAATTAAGCCAGTTTAAAAAGTCTATGAATGTATCTCTCACATATATTATACACAATTCCTATGGCCTAATGATTGCAATGCCACTTGGATGGGACATTAAGTACACTCTTAAGGAAACAACTTGGTCTTCCCTCTACAGAGCTGAATAAACTAATGGGTCTTTTCTATATTACATTTGTATTACTGAACAAACTGTATAATATCTTTACATTAATCTTAAAGAGGAAAGGGGCGCTTGAGACTCCTTTGCTACATTGCATTATGCAGATGGAAGCTACAAAGCAGAGCAGATATTTCTGAACACAAGATTCCTATGTCATGATAATCTGTGGAAGTCTGTTTCCTTAGCATGTGGAGTCTATTTGTTTAAATTAATATCTCAGCCAGAATGTATGACACTGTAGCAAGAATATTTGCAGCTGATGGGAGTTGGATAAACACAAATTAATCCTATTGGCTCTGTGCTGATGTTCCTGGAAAGCGACAATACAAAAAACATTTGTTATACTATTTTGGAAACATCAAGGATTGTAAGGGGAAATCATATAGATCATTTGACATTTGTAGTTTAGTTTTTAATTGTACACATATGTGCACGCATCCATGCACACAGTACACAGAGAGCCTAATTAATAAGATCTTGCCAGATCAGTGGCTTATTATCACTGCTTATGAATACAACCATCAAAAAAATTGGTGTTTATCTAGTTTATTTCTTTCTAATCTACATCTTTTCAAGGTTTACTGTATAAAATATATGTTAATATCAGTATAATTTCATAAAACCACAAATCATTTTCAACACATTCAAGAGTATCCTACATAAGTTTAACAAGCCAAATCAAAAAACTTGAAAGAAAAAACTTTTTTTTGAAAAATGTTCATTTACAGGATTTTTTTTAAAACTCCAATCAAAATATTGCAGGTGACTTCATCCAAGGAAAGTATCCTGTAGACAAGGGGTGTCAAACTGCTGGCCCACAGGCCGGATGCGTCATGGTGAAACCGCATCCACTCCATTGCCGGCAATGGAAAAAAAGTCACGATACGTTGCGTCATGTGATGTTGCGAGCTTGACACCCCTGCTGTAGACGCAATGGTGACATCCAGACTGTTTCTTTAAAGAATAGTGAGATATTTCAGTTAGTGGAAGACACAGCTGCTCAAGTCACTGTTAGAACTAAATGTATAAGTAATACTGTATCAGTTCTATCTGTACTGGGGTTTCTGGTGCTCACATTCATAGCATTTATACACAAACACAGCCACACAAATGTAAATCAAATACATTTGATTCTTCCTGTGGATCCCTCTGATCCAGACATTGTACATTTACATACTTAATCCCATAATGTTTTCCCATTATCTTGTGTATCCTACTGCAGGTATTAAATACTTAAACTGCAACACTCCAAAACCTATGATTCACTGTTGAATTTCAATGAAGAAATTTGGGGAAGGATTCTGAAGACCACAAAAATAGGACTTTGTATAGCATGCAGCATGTAGGCTATAGGTTGTCCATAATTCTTCTTTTTGTTTCAATCTTCTTTGTTGCTTTGTTTTCCTAGGTTTGCTTCATTCTTAAATATAAGCATCTCTAAATTCCTCTTTCAGACCTAGAGTGGCCATTTGTGAGTAGCAATTAGTGAAGAAAAACATTCTATGACATCACAACAACTCATTTTTTTTAGTGAAAAGGGGTCTGATTAAATTTTTCAGTAAGCTGCAATGAAATTTACAGCATTCTAAAACATTTAAATTGGATTATTCAATCTAAGGGAAAATTCTTATTGAAAACTAGGGCTCATTTTCCAGCTCTCTTGATAAGTATCTGATAAGTAAAATAGTGAAGAAAGAACTTAAGAGTATATTGAATGTCTCTATTCTAAAGCTCCCTGGAAAATCTATTTGTTTGATCAGAACTGATAACTTCTTGTGAGAGAATACTTGGATGGTTGTCCATGAGGGAACTCTCATGCCCAATAATTTTTTCTTTCCATCAATAGATAACTAAGCAACACCACATTGGTTTTTTTATGCACCCTTGTTTATGTAATATGTTTTTTTAAAATGAAACTTTGGAGAGGGTATTCCTTAAACACTGTGGCAAGATATTTAGTGGAAACAAACAGACATTCCCTAAAGACTACTGCTCTGCTAAACCTGTTGCCAAATATGATACATTTACGTGCAAATTTATCTCCCATTCCTTATGGAGAACACTAACAGCCACCACAGAAATGCAGGAAAAAGATGCAGCTGTGGCAAACTTAGCACATTTCTGACAGGTTCAGCCAGAGGGAGAATCTTTCCTGGCTTTCTTGGTAAAAGTTATGCCTTTGAACCATGAGGATTTCCTCTTGAATCTTGGCTGAGGAGGTGTGGGGCTAAAGTCCAGCCACACCCTCCAGACAGGGAACTCTGCTAATTGGTTAAGGCCTCTTTAATGTCTGGCCACCATTTGGCAGGCCCAAGAGGCAGCTGCAGCACTCATCTCCATTTATAAGACACTCTTGATTAACACCATATTTTAATACAAGGCCAAATGAAGTTTCAGCAGAGCCAAACATCTGTATTTGTACATTCCTTTGGAGAAATCCTCTCTTTTCAATTGCAGAGTTTGCTCTCATGCTTTTTGGAGAACACATGGTGTAACCTGGATTTTGTTCTTTTCCACAAAAATACTCAACCATGAATGTTAAGATTCATAGCTCCAAATTTTCATTGTTACCTTCCAGCTGTCAGCTCGCTTCCAGCAAACCACTTTCAGTAAAGTAATAACTCCAGCAATTGTAGTGGGATTCTCTTTAAACTTTGTCCACGGCCATAAATGCTTCATGAAGCAAAATAAAGCATCCTAACTCTATGGCATTATCCTTCTTCTGCTATATTCTAGAAGACCTTATCTCCATCTCCTCCTTTTTCTATCACAGATCTACCTGGTATTAATGATCAGTTTATTGATTAGTATGGACACGATTAATCCTTAACACAACAACCAGATTTTTTTTAAAAAAAATAGGCAAAACAGTTCAACAACACTTAACATAAAAGCATTTGCTACAATAGTACATATCAAAAATAATAGAAATATTTCTGTAAGAAGAGCAGCAAAAGTATCAATAAAGAAGTACAGCTACTTAGTGTTAAAAGTTCAAATGAATAAGAATGATTCAGTTTAAGCTGCAGTCTTATGCAAACCTCTTGGCAGTAAGATCTACTGTGAACTCAAGAGGATTTACTTCAAGCACACATTTCCAGTGTCAGAGGCTAAGGGTTCATCCAGATAGTCACTTCTAGGTGCTTTCTTCCTATGCTTGTGTTGGCAGAAAAGTATGCTGATATAAATTATTCTGCCCCATGCTTGAGTTTTACTGTGCCTCAGCAATGAAACTGGATTTTGTGTCTCATTGAAATGTGAGACAGTTTCAGAACAGCAGTTGGTGGATTCCCTGCCATTCTTTCTCCTCACACTCAGTGTGGCCTATCGTTGAGGAAAATAATCCCTAATTGCTCCCAGAATGTGTGGTGGAGTGGAGTTTGGGGAAATTGGGAACTCATAGAGAAGTCAATCAAAACTTTTGAACTTCGTGTGTGTGTGTGTGTGTGTGTGTGTGTGTGTGTGTGTGTGTGAGAGAGAGAGAGAGAGAGAGAGAGAGAGAGAGAGAGAGAGAGAGAGAGAGAGTTGCATTGGAATTAGCTCTTTTGAGATCAATATTCCTTGACAGGGCAGAGGCAGGTGGAAGCAAAACCCCAACTACAACCTTAAAGAAAAGCATAAGATAAGGAGAGGATCATGCAAAAATGTGCAGAGTCTTAATTTCTTTAGGATACTTTCCTGGCCTCGTTTCCTGTTGTCTTCCCCCACTATAGTTTCTTTCTGATTTCTCTGAGAGAGTTTCAAAAGACTTGTTGTTTCCCCTGGTTTTATTCAAGGCACTTATTTACTTTTATCTCCAAGGAAGCTTTTTTTTTTAACCAAACCTCCACTGGGAGAACAGTAAACATAGCCAAAGGAAAAGGAAAAGGAAAAAGAAAAGTTAGGTCCTCCAAGAATTGAGCTAATTAGTGAGGATAAGCTTAGGATTTTTTGTCTCTATCCCATTTCTCTTCTTTTTTTGCCATAAACAGTTCTTATTATCTGGCTACAACCAGTAACACCCTTTCCCGGGCCAATTGTTTTGTTTATTGATCCATCACCCTCTGCATGCCACTGTTCCCTGTTTGAAAAAAAATTATCAGTTTCCTTTGAGATTGATAGTGCTGAGGAGTGGGACAGACAGGTTTTGGAGAGAGAAAAACGGTATCTCCTGCTTTTTCACTCTTCTCCCATCATCTTTCCCCATGTGTCTTACTACCACAGGATGTAGCAAGATTTCTGACTGCCAATACTTCAGCCATAGCAACAAAGCAATCCCTCTTCCCCATTCCAGATTAGATTGCTGAAAATTTTGGGCAGCCAGGAGCAATCTCATTTACAGTATTTTCTGATTTTCAAAAGAAATCCTGATGCTTGGAAGCAACATCTTTTTCATTCTAAGCGTGCGTGTCAGGCTTCTCATAAAGGTCTGTGCAGAACTTGCTGGCTTGTTATCTACCCTTTTCCCTTTAAAATAGGGAATCACACTAAATGACTGATGGGGAAAGAAAGGGTGAGGGGAGAGCATGCAGTGCTGCAATTAATAGGACCAAAACTCTTTTAAATTGTGTTGCCTCTTTAGCCACTAAGATGATAAAAGGGCAGTAGAATTAAAGTGCCCAGGAACCATATGAAGGAAAGGAAATACACTTAGGTAGCCAATTGGTTTAGGATGAATTGCTGCCCCTGACTATGTCATTTCCAAGCTTGTCATCAAGATGAGCTGGATAGCAAATTTTGTATTGAAAGAATGAAAACATCACTTTCCACAACAAAATAACTGAGTATGCCTTTAGCTTACATCTGCAGAGAGCTGAGGATGAAGCAGAAAGACTTCAAGAGGACATATTCCTTAAAAATGACTGTTGAGGCCTCCCTGAGCTGTAGTAAACACAAATACTGCAATATCTTGCAGTAATCAGAATAAGCCCTTAACAATAATGCCAGCACTAGGCACAGAATCAGCTTCAGAATTATCCTCAAAAAAATGTTACTTGCTGACACCTATGTATATTTCCTTGCAATGAGATTCATCCTAGTGAATAGAAATCATGCAATTTTAATCTGTCCACAATAATGTAGCATAATGTAGCTCTCAGAGCTTTTGACATGGTCATTCTATATCTATTTGCAGGTCTCCCGGTACTGCTATGTCCATTAGCCAGACTTTTTTGTCTTTCATATTGTTAATTGTTAAGTTTGGGGTGTTACATAACAAGTACGTGTATGCTTAAATTCTAAAATCCCAGGTCAAGTTAACTTCTTCATTTTCTGTGACTTTCTCTATGTTATGGTCCTACCAGTTCTTGCTTGCAGGCAATTGATATTTCTTGTAGATCTTCCAATGCACTATTGTTTCCATTTTGTCATGCCATTGCTTGTAGCCAGACTGGGAGATCTTCTTGCAGCAGCTAACCAAGTGGTCTACTGTTTTGTCAACTTCTTTGGATAAGCAGCACTTGCTATCTCTTGCTGTGTTCTCAATTCTGGCTTTGAATGCATCTATTCTTAAGGCTCGGTTTTATGCAGCCACAATTAACCCCTCTATCTCTTTCTTCAATTTTCTTGCTCTAAGCCATTGCGGGGTCCTGTTATTATCTGTTTACTCTGCTATTTTTTTTTAATGTACTGGCCATGTAATGCTTTGTTTTTTCTATCCCTCATTTCTCTTCTTCATTTAATCTTTCTTGTAGACCAATTTGGTTTCTCCAATACTCAGTATGCTTTCCTGGTACAGGTAGTCCTCGACTTATGACCACAGTTGAGCCCAAAATTTATGTTGCTAAGTAAGACATTTGTTAAGTGAGTTTTGCCCCATTTTGCAACCTTCCTTGCCACAGTTGTTAATTGAATCATCGCAGTTATTAAGTTACATTGTTAAGTGAATCTGATTTACCCATTGATTTTGNAATAATAATAATAATAATAATAATAATAATAATAAAGTTGGAAGGGACCTTGGAGGTCATCGAGTCCAACCCCCTGCTCAGGCAGGAACCCTACACTATTTCAGACAAATGGCTGTCCAGTCTCTTCTTAAAAACTTCCAGTGTTGGAGCATTCACCGCTTCTGGAGGCAGGTTGTTCCATTGGTTAATTGTTCTGTCAGGAAGTTTCTACTGTTGTAAGTCAAGGGCTACCTGGATACTAGCTTCAGTGCATCTTCATTGTCTTTCAGATATACTTCCAATGCTCTTTTTTCTTCTTCAACTATCTGATGTACTTGCAACCTTCCACACCCACCATTTCCTTGGTAGGTAGAATCTGTCAACATTGATGCCTGGATGAAGGGCATGATTCATGGTCATTATTTTTTGGTCTTCCTATCCAGAGTTTCAGTTCTCCTTGAGCCTAGTCTGCTATTAAAGAGGTGTTTCTAATGATTAGAATTGTCCAGATGTTGATTGCCTTGATCATATTTCCTCTACTGAGTGGATTTAAGATCTTCTTCACTCTCTTGATGTATTCATTTCCAACCTTTTCCTTGACTTCATTGTGCTTTATGTTATCAGCTTGAAGGATGCTGTCATGCTTCTGATAGATAGAACTAAATAAATCAGAATTCCGAGGCTAGAGGCTCCCTCAAAAACATGTTTATTGGATACAAAATATTGGCACAGTCAAAAGCGAAACCAAGTCTAAAATCCCCTCCAAAGAGTTACAGTATTACAAAGTCAAAATTCCCACCCCAGTACTATGCAAGCAACTATGTTTCCCAATAGAATAGTTTGGTGGGCTTTCTAACATCCTGCCCAACCCCCTAGCATAACCGAAAGAACAACCTTGGTTCCCATGGGACACAGAATTGTTTAGACTAGCAAAAATCCTCCGCACCTCCTCCCATTCATGTGGCAACCTAGAACAAGCAAGATGGCTGCAACCAGGTTCATTGTAGAGTTAAAAGATGCGCAGATATTTATAGTGATCGTCTTCATCTGGACTCTTGATATTATTTCCATAGGGCATCTTGATTCCATCAGTTTTCACTATTTTTCCCCCATGGCAAGCATCGCACATTTGTTCAATCCAAACTCCATTGCAATATCTTGGCTATATATACAGACAGTGTTGAGCAATTCTGTTTCAGATGGTGTTTTTCTATATAGCTTCAAATCATTCATGTAAAAGAGATGGGATAGCATGGCATATGATTTTGATGTTTAATATCCCTGCCTGAGTTATTCAGTATTGTTGACAGAGGAATCAGTGCAAGGACAAACAGTAGTGGTAATAGTAAGTCTCCTCGGAAGATTTCTCTCTTGATGTTAACCTCTTTCAGTGTATCACCATTGACCAGTAAGCTTCTCTTACATTGTGCCATTGATCTTTGTCCAACGCTTCTGATGTTTCTACTGACTCCTGTTATTTCTAGGCACTTTATTATCCAATCATGTGGCAGATATTCCACAGATATTCTTATCCACCTCCTTTAACCAAGCTGTGTTCTTGTTTTATTTCTTTGGGTTATCCCATATCTGCACCCAGAACTGTACTGTTTCTTTCTTGTCAGGTAGTGATTAATTAATTGCAGATGAAATAAGCATAAGTGCACCCCAAGGTTGTGGAACTCTGATCTAGTACATTAAATGATGATGCGTCTAAGAAGAAATGCTATGAAATTTATTCTTTATGTTGGGAGGTTGAGGATTGCTATAGTAGTTTATGTTCTTTATTGTAATATATACCATTTTAATGGTCAAAATTATGGAATAGTTAAATTTGTTATGTTGGACATTTGTTTAATGTAAAAGAGATAGATAGATAGATAGATAGATAGATAGATAGATAGATAGATAGATAGATAGATAGATAGATAGATAGATAGATAGATAGATAGATAGATAGATAGATAGATAGATAGAATCATTCAGTGAATCAGAATCAGATGTGCTGCCTTTTAGGAAAGTGACAACATCTGTTTTCTAAAAGGATTCCTGGTGGGGAAGGGTAGAAAACTGTTTTGAGATAACGAAGAAATAATTAATTACAAGAGAAAAAATAGAAAAAATTAGAATCTGCACATAATTAGCTGCATTTAAGATGCCAAAACATAGCTTGAGAAACATAATTAATGAATTAGTAGAGAATTCTTGGCAATTCGTTATAATGCAGCCATAAGGAGGTATTACCATCTGCTTGGAACGCCTGGTGGGCCACGATCTGTAATGTGATACTTGCCAAGAGTAAAATTGTATTTTTGAGTTGAAGAAAATGAATCAGATTCTTTTTAATTTCCCTTTTGATTGTTTGAGGCTAATTAAAAAACAGCAAGTTACTTGCATAACTTCATTAATCCATGAGTAAATTACCTTTGTGATAATGCTGCTGGGAGAAAAATGCACAGTTATACTAGTTAGGTTCAGTGAGTTCTTCAGACTTATTCATGAAAAAGTAAGCATCTACATGTCAACAGTATCATTTGTTAACAAAATTATATCTTTTAGATTTCTTTAGGAGGCCACCAAAGTCAGCTCTTAA
The DNA here is from genome assembly GCF_001527695.2 of Protobothrops mucrosquamatus. Taxonomy (NCBI): domain Eukaryota; kingdom Metazoa; phylum Chordata; class Lepidosauria; order Squamata; family Viperidae; genus Protobothrops; species Protobothrops mucrosquamatus. The sequence goes on from NW_015386546.1 coordinate 461,581, forward strand.
AATGTCTACAAGAAATTGAATAGATGTATTAGCAATAATCATTACTACTGCTGATATTTCAGTGCTGCATATCTTTATAGAATCAAATCAGGATTTTCCATATGTTTAAGAGAAATGGATTTTAACTCTAGAATTCTGGCCAAAGTTGCCAAGGTTGAGGAACATCGATCTAAATGCAGCTGTGCTACTGGATTATACATTCTCAATAGAATGCAGTCTAGGGCTGGTTGCAGGTTGAGAAACCTGAACAATATATCATTTTATGAATTCTGTTATGTATTGGTAGACTTTCTCAAGCTTATATGACAGCAGTGTAAAACAATTGGGATTACCACTGGAATTTCTCAAAAAGTTCCATTTTGCTACAAGTCCCTTTTGAAAAAGAAGCATAATGATAGCTTCCTCCAGAGTCCTATCCTCCAAACAAATATGTTGTATATTCCTACCATGACCGATATACTTCTTTAGTCATGAATTACAGGCTATTTTTGCTATCCTACTAGGACTTCAAAATTAGAAAAGACTATGAAGCACTGACAGGCTGTTCTACATGGTTGGCAAGCTATGTTCAGTTTGGCAGGCCAATGTTACTCAGTCTTAGAGCACAAATCCAAGCTTCTGTCATTTTTATCCTGGCTCTTTCCAGATCTAAATTGTATTTCACTGTTGCTTTATTGTTATCTTATATTATTCTCATACAAATCTTGCATGCTGGCAATCTAGAAAACTTTTTTATTTTCTCTTTTTCTTATAAGATCTTCATGGAGATATGAGCACTTGACATTCAAATAAGACCTGGCAAGCATAACTGACTTTTCAAAAGGTAGCATAGCAAAAGCAAAGTTGTTAAAATTAGCTGAAGCCAAAGAAAGATATGTTCAAGCAATTCTACTCATTGTGACATAGTCTTAATAATAAACGTTATATTAGGAGGTAAGATTATAAACTAGGATATAAGAAAAGTGCTCCCGATCAGACCAAGGCTAATCCTCATTCAGGAGTTTGTTTTTCATAGTGTTCAATAAGATGGGAATGTTTCCAGGACATCTTGCACTCTTCTGCACTTAAGGTTCTTGGACCGTCATATAGGAAGCAGCAGGACTGGTTTGATGAAAACGATGAAGAGATTAAGGCCTTGCTTGCTGAAAAACACCACCCCTATCGTGCTCATCAGAATGACCCGTCTTCAACTGCAAAGAAAAATGCTTTTACTAACACTCACAGGATTGTACAGAGCAAGCTCCGCAAGATGCAGAACTCCTGGTTGAGTGCCAAAGCAGATGAAATCCAGAAGTTTGCTGATAGAAGCAATGCCAAACGGTTCTATGAAGCCCTTAGATCCCTGTACGGACCTCAGCCCTCAGGAAGCTCCCCTTTACTGGATTCGAGTGGTGCAACTCTCATCACTGAGAGGACTCTGATTTTACAGCGTTGAGCTGAGCATTTCCACTTTGTGCTGAATCGCCCATCCACCATCAATAATGAGGCAATTGATAGAATACCCCAGGTGGATATCAACTATAGCCTGGATGTCCCACCATCAGAGGCTGAAACCTCACAGGCCATCAGTCAGTGTTCCAGTGGTAAGGC
>NW_015386546.1:464227-465665 GCF_001527695.2 Protobothrops mucrosquamatus
TGTCACAAACGGCGTTAAGTAAGGCTGCATGCTGGCACCAACCTTGTTCAGCATGATGTTTTCAGCCATGCTGTCTGACGCCTTTCAGAACAGCTCAGTGGGAGTCAATCTGAGGTACAGAACCGATGGGAAATTGTTCAACCTGCGAAGACTCCAGGCTGTCACTAAGGTAAAGGAGACTGTGCTATGAGATCTTCTCTTTGCTGATGACTGTGCCCTTAATGCAGGATCGGAGCAGGAAATGCAAGCCAGCATGGACAAATTCGCAGCCGCTTGTGACAACTTTGGCCTCTTCATCAACACGAAGAAAACCGAAGTGATGTACCAGCCAGTTCCAAAAGCCCAATACCAAGAGCCTACCATCACAGTGAAGGGACAAAAACTGCAAGCAGTGGACCAATTTACGTATCTTGGTAGTACCCTCTCCCGCGCAGTGACAATTGACATCAAGGTCAACTGTAGAATTGCCAAGGCAAGTTCTGCATTTGGCAGACTGCAGACTAACGTGTGGGACCGCCGTGGAATAAGCCTTGCTACTAAGCTTAAATTTTACCAAGCAGCAGTGCTAACTACCCTAATGTATGCTAGTGAGACCTGGACAGTGTACAGGAGGCACGTTAGGCAACTGAATTACTTCCACATGAATTGCCTTCACAGAATTCTGAGGATCCGGTGGCAGGATAAGATACCAGATACAGATGTCCTCTCCAGAGCAGGCCTGTCATCTCTCAAGTCCCTGGATATCGACACCATCTCTTGGGAATTTTTGGCGCTCTCGATCAGACCAAGGCTAATCCTCATTCAGGAGTTTGTTTTTCATAGTGTTCAATAAGATGCTTCTGTGGTGCTGACTGGCATGGAGACTTCTCCTCGTCCTCCTCTTCCTCTTCCTCCATCATTGATTTCATTTAAGTTACACTAAGTATTTGTACTCCAAGTTTGCTTGTTTTCTTGCAGATGTTTCATTGCCCTAATTGATAATGCACTGGTGATGTTACCTAGTTAGGGTAATGAAACATCTGCAATCTCAGAGAGGACTCCCCATTTCAACCCTGAGCTACAAATATTCTCCTTTATTTGTAATTTGCACTCCTTTTTTTTAAATTAGGACAGATCTATCCATTTTATGAAAGAAGACTTCTTAACTATTAAAACTTAAGTAATGTGACCTAAATAATGCTTAATATTTCCTGACTCTTTAGTTTGGTAGTCAGTAAAAATGGTAAAAGTAATAAATATTGTTAAGTCCGGAGAATAATGGCGCTTGAGACGAAGCATTTCTAACAAGTCTTTATTCTCTGCTTCCAATCTACGAACAACCCGAGCAGAGGCACGCAGGCCTCTATTTATACCTTCTGATCCCCGGGCAAATCCAACCAATCATAAGGCGGTCTTTTCCCGCCTTGCGCATGTGCGCAAGGCCGGCGCCACTCAGTCT
>NW_015386546.1:469435-474065 GCF_001527695.2 Protobothrops mucrosquamatus
TTCCGGCGTGTTGCACAGAACCCCACCCTGTTTTGACTGGGCACCCTGGTACCTTTCAGATTCAATTCTTCCTTCGGTTGTACCTTCTGTCGACCCAGGCAGACCGCAGCGATGTGGCCCTTCTTTCCGCACGCTCGGCAAATGGCGGAACGGAACCGACATTCCGCTCGCTTGTGGCGTCCACCGCATCCGAGGCAACAAAGCTCAACTGGGCCGTTGTCCTGACGATCTTTGGACCTCCTCCCAGCTGCTTGGTAAAGCTTGTCCACCTCTTCTTCAGGATCTTCTTCCGAATCCTCTCGCATGTCTTCCTTGTGGATGGTGGCGGTCTCTGGAGTGCTTCGCTTAGGCCACATGTTCTTGACCGCCCCACCTGCAGCTTCTTCTGCTGAAACCTCTCGCAGAGCATCTTGGAAAGAGACATCTTCCCTGGCGAACAGTCTCTGCTGTAAGTCTGTGTTCCTCAGTCCGCACACAAAACAATCACGCAGTCTTTCCTCTAAGTCCTTGAAATCACACGGTTTAGCTGCTCTTCTCAAGGCCGCAACGTATTCTTTTGCTGATTCCCCAGTTCGCTGATCCCTCTGTTGAAATGTGTGCCTCCAAGCCATGACAGATTGCTTGGGCTGGAAGTGTTCCTTTAAAACTTTCTTCAGATCGGAGTATGACATCGTTTCCAGTGAGGCCGGGGCAATTAGGCTCTCGGCGATCTCAAAGGTGTCTTGCCCACAAACGCACAACAACGTGGCAGCCTTTAAGCCTTCCTCCCTTATCTGGTTTATGCGGAAGTAAGTCTCGACTCTTGCAACATAAGATTCCCACTTCTCGGGGTGAGAGACGTCGAATTCCGCTAAACGCCCAACTTTCGCCATGATCGAGGATCAGGGTCTTCTTCTTCAGCCGCACGCACCCTCCAGCAATTTCGTACTGGCAGGATAATGCTGACTTCCACGCCGTTTTCCTCTTCCGGACTTCTTTGGGTGAGTCTTCAAGCTTCCCTAGCTGTACAGACTGAATCCCACCTTCGTCGCCAGTGTTAAGTCCGGAGAATAATGGCGCTTGAGACGAAGCATTTCTAACAAGTCTTTATTCTCTGCTTCCAATCTACGAACAACCCGAGCATAGGCACGCAGGCCTCTATTTATACCTTCTGATCCCCGGGCAAATCCAACCAATCATAAGGTGGTCTTTTCCTGCCTTGCGCATGTGCGCAAGGCCGGCGCCACTCAGTCTGGTCCCGGGCAGCTTTTGCAAATGCCCGGGACTCTTGCAACGTCCCGAGCCTGCTTTTGCAGGCTCAGGACACAACAAATATATTTAGGTGAAATTCCATGTATATTTACCTTGAACAGATTAACTATTTCAGAAGAATATACTTCAAATAGAAATGCATAGACAGCAACTGACAATCCACCATATAACTGGTGAAAGTATTTTAAAACAGAAGCAAACAGAATATGGGCTAATGTGAGATAAATTCTAAACAACCTGGAACCTATTCCAGTTTTAAAAGAATAACAAAAGAAAAATACAATGGAATCTTTCTTTACAAGCTCCTTACAAAAGGGTCTTCTGTTGACTTGATTATACACTTTTTTCATCCTTTTAAATAAGTTAATAGTATATGCCCAGCAACAGGCAAAAAGCATTGATTTGCTATTTCTATAAAATGCCCATTATCATGGAATATGGACATTGACTAAGTGAAATGAAGTAAACCTAGCCATTTCTAAAAATAGCTCAAAGACAGCCATGGAAAACAAAGCCATTTCACACATAGTTGCCTTGAATGTCTCAACTCATAAAAAACAGAAATAGAAGAAAAATCTACTCTCCAAATTCCATTTCCCATAAACCACAAGCACTAAAAAATTGGCATGTCTGCATATATCTTATCTCCTCAATCAGCATCAAATAATTCAAACTGGGTTTTTTTTTGGGGGGGGGACAAGATCTTGAAAACTGTCCAGATATGAAAGTAGCAATGACCTAATTTCATGACCTAGTAGCAGTACTGCTCTTGTGAAAAAAATGCACAAAAAAGAGTCATGCTGCAGGATCCAGTTGAAGTTGCTAGAAAAAACACATTTATTCTGTTACTGTCATTTTATTCAGGTATCAACAACTCTCCCTGAGTNTCTAACAAGTCTTTATTCTCTGCTTCCAATCTACGAACAACCCGAGCAGAGGCACGCAGGCCTCTATTTATACCTTCTGATCCCCGGGCAAATCCAACCAATCATAAGGCGGTCTTTTCCCGCCTTGCGCATGTGCGCAAGGCCGGCGCCACTCAGTCTGGTCCCGGGCAGCTTTTGCAAATGCCCGGGACTCTTGCAATGTCCCGAGCCTGCTTTTGCAGGCTCAGGACACAACACCCCTCCCCCCTAGATGAAATAATACTGCGCCCACATGGACGCCATCATAGTGATGGTTATATAATTACTGTTGAGTTAAAGTCACACAGTGTGTGTAGGATGTGGGACTGTTCCGTTGGACAGAGACCCAATGGCCCCAACATCGTTTCCGTAGAGTCAACCAGCCAGGACCTCTAGTTCAGTTATTGCAATTTACAAGCTCACCTTACGTAATCTGCAAGGTATTTGGGAGGGCCTTTGACCCTGAGCGACCTTCTCAGACCTGGGGAACTTGTAGTGTTTTCCCCGTTGCTTCCCACACTAGGTGAATTGCCCTGTGGTTGTCTTGTGACTTCTGTTTGACTTTCCTGCCCATCTCCTAGGCTCGAGAAGTCAGAACTCTGTTGATCGCTATACCTGGTTGACCTACCACCTATGGAGTTTTCCAACCCCTCTGAACTCATCTCCGTGTTTCCTGACAGAGTGTGGTTTTCATGGCTCCTTCCTATAGTGTTAGGGTCTAGGGATGCCTCCCTGTTAGCCCTTATGCATGGGGACATCCTTCTATGAGCCATTTCAGCAAAGGACGTGTTCCCCCTCTGTTTTGCCTGCTCTCTTGCATGTTGTGAGTTGTGAGTATGCTCCCAGTTATTCTCCGTGTCTGGAGTATTGTTTGTGAGATGTGGATAGTTAGTATACCTCCGGTGGGACTCCCAGGCTGGAATGTGTGTGGGGGTGTCTGTGTGCCCCCGTCCCCATGAATTGCTACCTGAACCTCCTGTGGAACTTGGGTGTTGAGTGCCCGTGTCGTTCCCTACAACCATTGTTGGCAGCAGATTCTGATTCCCAGAATGCATTCCCCATTCCTCCTCCCCCCCTAGGGGAGACTGAGGAGGAACCCCAGGCGAGTCCCGCCTCACACGTAGTTGATCAATGTGGCAGCAAAGAACGCGGCCGTCTTCCAGGGACACCTCGTAGGACAGAGGCCCCGAGACCTTGCAGACCACAGCCGGGACCCAGAGGTGTCCAGGCCCGTAGTTCCTGGCCCAGACAGGATCACCTTCACGCAGGACCCGTGGTGGGTGTGGCTGAGACACCTGTGAAGCTACACGCTCCGGATGCAGCCTGTCCAATTTAGTCATGAGCTGACGACCCCAACGGAGTTCGGCCGGGCACTTACCCGTGGTAGTGCACAGAGTAGTATGATGGGCTAGAAGAAAGTCAGCCAACCTGTGATGCCAATTGCCATAAGTCAGCTTCTTGAGGGCGTCCTTGGCGACGCGGACCATCCATTCAGCCAGACCGTTGGTGGAAGGATGGAAAGGAGCCGAAGCAGCGTGGCGGATCATGTTGGCCTGTATAAATCCCTGAAACTCAGTAGAAGTAAATTGAGGACCGTTATCTGACACCAGAACATCAGGCAGCCCGTGTGCATCAAAAATGTTTCTCAACACTTGAATAGTCTTGGCAGCTGTGGTAGAAGACACAGGCATGACCTCCAGCCACTTGGAATGGCTATCAACAACAACCTGGAAGAATTGTCCCTGAAAGGGCCCAGCGTAATCTATATGTATTCTAGACCATGGTGTGTGTGTTTCCTCCCACCTGTGCACAGGGGCCTGGGGCATTTCAGGCCTGGACTGCTGGCATGCATGACACCCATGTACCTGGGCCTCGATGGCCCGATCAATGCCAGGCCACCACAGGTGGCTGCGTGCAAGCGCCTTCATCCTGGCGATTCCAGGGTGGCCCTCATGTAATGAAATCAAGATTCTAGCCCTCAAGGAGGCCAGGATCACAACTCTCGATCCCCAAAGGAGGCAGCCATTGAAAGTGGACAACTCGTGCCTCTTGACCCAAAAACGTTGAAAATCCTCCGCAGGGCACCTGTCAGGCCAACCTGACAGGACCCATGACAGCACGCATTTGAGCATGTGGTCAGTGGCAGTTTCAGCAGCCACATCCCTGGCATTGAGGGGACACTCAGGCAACTCCTGAATGGACAATATGTGTACAGCAGGAGCGGGATCAGGCTCCATAGTAGGCAATGGCAGCCTACTCAATGCATCTGCATGAGCCATTTCCTTGCCAGGCTTGTGGACCAGTGAATAGTCATAAGCTGACAGGAAGATGGACCAACACAGCATACGAGGGGACAGGATGTGAGGTGTTTGTTTGGATGTAGTGAATAACCCCAGCAAAGGCTTGTGGTCAGTAAAGACCGTAAAGTGGCGGCCATAGATAAAGTCATGGAACTTTTTAATTCCAGCCACAAG
>NW_015386547.1:0-2576 GCF_001527695.2 Protobothrops mucrosquamatus
ACTTTTTAGGTCAACAAAGTAACTGGCCTTAATTGTTAAATAGGCTATGAATTACAAACGGTGTGCCTGTTTTGAGAAAAATTACAGGTTACAGAATTTTACAAGCAGATATAGTATAAATAAAATATTCATATAAAAATAGTCTCTTACAAAATATATTCTTTTATCCTATGGTTCATTTTCCAAAGGTGGAAACTTGCCTGGCGTTTTGCATTTATATATGTCATGTGTTATTTCCAACTGGATTTTGAAATGATCCTTTTAAACAAAAAAATTGGAAAAATTGTGTACTGTGATATATAGAGAAGATGAATAGCAATTTGAGATTCCAGACAACTAGCAGCATACAACTCAAAATTATAAAAGATGCCTGCTTTTGTACTTAATACCTGCAGAAACTATCCTGCATTTGCAACTAGTAGAAATACCTAAGTAAACAATAATATATACACCTCAAGGGTTTCCCCTCTACTGAATCTACAAAAATGATTCCACAAAAAAGCAGGCTATCTACTTTAATTGCAGAATGCTCCCAAAAAAAATGGTGGTAGAGGGTTTTTAATTAAATAAATTAATATTAGTTTTATCTGCAAAAGTGACTAAATATTGCTATAATTATTATGCCAAGTTTTCCCAACACGCTGTGCTAAAATCAGCAGCAGAGCAGAAAAGCAGCTAAACCAGTGTTTATATGGGAAGTACCCATTGGTCTACTTGCATTAGCACAGGCAGAAGAATGGGAATACAAGGAACAATCAACAGAAGTTTTTTTTTCCCCACAAATGTAGAAATCCCTACAACTGCATAATCCACACTCTTTCAATGGAAACTCACACAGGCGCATTGTCATCCAATTGTGGACAAAGCCTCTCTTAAAATATGACATTTTTTTCTCAGCTCACACTTTAGGCACATTGCATTGTCTTTTGATCACTTTCATCCGGCCTCATGAGTGCCTCCTCCAAGAAAATTCAACTTTTCCCACAATTTTAAGGCAGTCCGTAATGTTTGGATGGCCCAGATTATTTGAGCATTTCTCCAATTTATTTTATTTATGTAGTTTAGGTTATCTGAAGTTTTGCATTAGGCAAAATAGTTTGTTTCTGGGTTCCTTTTAAAAAGTCTGGGTGTAGTCTTTGGGCTATTCCCAAAAGTCTTTGACCATTATCCACTATAAACACTGTTAAAAGGGGAGGAAAACGGGATTTATTTTGCTGGACTTTCTTTTGGAAACCATTTGGGCCTTTGCTACAGTATTATTTAGATACACTGAGCTTATGTGCAAAAAAAAAGTGTGTACTCCAAGGCTTTAGGTTCCCCTGCCAAAGCCATGCTTTCATTTACAGGTGTAGACTTCTGTTCGTTCACTGCATGTGTTACATTTGACATAACAGCACCAGTGAAATTTGCAGTTGCACTGCCAGACTCTGGAATATTGATGAGTGTTATAACCTCGTCCACAACACATCAGGTCACAGCCATTGGTCTGCTGGGCTGTTTTGTTGCACATTCTGCCCTGTGTACCCACACTGCCAGTCACAGGATCCTCTTCACAGTAGTTGGGCGATTTCTCTATGTAGACCAAGTCTGTATCCATCGGTTTACGATAGGAGAGTGGTTTCTTTATCTTCAGAAAAGTGGGACGCTTATTACGACTTGCCCGCACAGGTTCAACCTGAACAGCTTCATTGTATTTCTCCTTAAGGATGTAGCCCAGCTCCCTGAATTTAGGAAGGGTTGTCCAGCATGTTTTAGTAGTGCATGATCCTGACACTCCATGGCACTTGCACTCCAACTTCATGTTCTCTTCAAGGATCTGGAGTGAAAAGAAAAGAAGACATGATGTTCAGTTCAAATGGCTAAATACCAGGAAATATTCGTTATTTCTGCAAACAAAAAAATAATATTAAAAACAGAACAAATAGGATAGTGAAAAACCCCACAATTTAGAAATCAAATGTTCTGCAGAATTTCAGAATATTCCATTCGCTCCCTCCCTCCAGACTATCCCAACTTTTTCTAGATGGAGCCATTTTGAAAATGGCTCAGCAATTTTTGAAGTAAACCGCCAAATAGGAAGTGAGTTGAGGTGTTACTTTATCCCAGAACACTATCTTCAAGATATCTCAAAATTCTTCTAAGGCAGACGATGCTTTCCCAGAAGCCACCAAAGCACTTTGAAAAAGCATGGATTAGAAGAGTTTCAGTATGTTCCTGAGATGGAACAGAATGTTTCAGATTTTTTTTAGAATATTCCAATCCCAGATTAATCAGTTTTCCTCTTTCCTGTATATATTCCAGTTTTTGTCTTCCAATTAAAGGTTCATGGAAACAAAGTTGGAATATTATTATTATTATTATTATTATTATTATTATTATTATTATTATTATTATTATTATTAAATTAAATTTATATCCCGCCCTTCTCCTTGCGGACTCAGGGCGGCTGACAATCGATTAAAAATACACAAATGACAATTACAGGATTAAAATTAATTAAAAGGAAATATTTAAGTATAGTCTAATTAAAATATAATTAAAACCCCCTCTAAAAATTACCCTAGGCCAGTCCTGCA
>NW_015386547.1:4801-8044 GCF_001527695.2 Protobothrops mucrosquamatus
ACCATGACAAAGGCTCTATAATTATCTCCCCCATTTCCAGATCATTCTGCCACTGGCCAGAGACAAAAATTAGATCCAGTGTATGTCCTCCCATGTGAGTGGGTGCATGAACTAATTGGGTCAAGTCCATGGTCGTCATGGAGGCCAAGAACTCCCGAGCCACCGCTGACGTTTCGCCCGCCGACGGCAGGTTGAGATCCCCCATAACTACAAGTCTAGGAGTCTCAACCGCCACCCCGGCTATCACGTCAGCCAGCTCAGGCAGGGCCGTTGACACATAGCAGGGGCCAGGTATATTATCAACAGGCCCACTTGCACCCCTTGCCCCCACTTCACAAGGAGGGACTCTGCACCGTCTATCTGAGGCACAGTGGCCTCCCTTGGACACAGGCTCTCCCTTATAATGACCGCTACCCCCCCGCCCCTACCCCGGGCCCTCGGCTGGTGGAATGCCTGGAAACCTGGTGGGCACAGATCAACAAGGGGAACTCCCCCCTCTATGCCCAACCAGGTCTCGGTGATACCTGCCAGGTCCGCTCCCCCCTCATGAATAAGTTATATTATATCTTTAACTGCTGCCTGATCAATCTCATTTTATACCCAGAAGTGCTATTATCCTCAGTTTTTACATTTATTTTCAGAGCGAGAGAAATTCCAAGTTCTAAGGCCGTCCCAAATCATTTTTGAAATATGTACAACATGAAAACAGAGCATTATAGCAAGGCAAAAGTAGGGTCTATCACAAGAAAGCCCTGCGCATAAAATCTAGTCTAGTACTGGTAACTATAGGTAATCTAATTAAGGATTCTTAAATAAATTTTCCAGTTTACTCTCCTCTGAATAAGTTGCATGATCAGAAGCACCAAACATATCTTAAGGTGTACAAAGGATTTTAGATTGGGATAGCAACCATTCAGTGCTGCTGTTGTATGGATTATGTTTTTTCTTTATATACACCATAGTGCATAGAGTCTAATCAAACTCTAATTTTATCAATTATGCTTCGGGCTTTGCTACATCCTTCATGTTTCCATTTGCACATACCCAAAAGGTGACAAGGGCAATAACCTAATCTGCATTCATTTTAAAATCTCATAGTTCTGTACTGCGATTAAGCTGGCAGCTTTGATGAAAGTAGACTACACTTTTACAGTGTCCAAGTTCCAATTCAGCCCATGGATAGACAGAGACATGACTGCAGAGGGAATCAACGGCTCCATTTGAAAGAGCTGAGTAAGCTGCTGCAGAGGATCAACAGCTAAAAAGTCTCGTGACATATGTTGAGCTTGCTGTTCTCTGGATTGTATCTTGATGCCAGCTGGAACAAGCTCTGGGAGCTGTCCTGTCTAAATCTTTCTGATATTTCCTCCCAATTTCACTAGCTCCCAACCTCCACTTTGAAGAAAACATTCCTTTCCTTTTTTCGGAGAGTTTTGACGCTTTAGACACAGATAAAGGTATATCACTGATAGGGATATGCACTGACAATAAGATTTGGGTCAGGCACAAGTTTGTTTTCTTGTGAAATAACAAAGTTTAATTTGGGAAAAATCAGAGACTACCTGATTTGATCCAGGATCCAAATCTATTGTGAGTTGCCCCTTTTCCAATGACTCTAAAATAGGCAAAGTGTTTTTTTACTGCTTTTGTGAGGTGCTCTACTTCAACTAGCCTCTCAGACTCAATGTGTTATGGTGCTCTGTGTTCCCAAAACATTGTGGCAGAGTTGAGCTATATTGATTGCAGGTAGTCTTTGACTTACAACCACAATTGGTACCAGAATTTTCATTGCTAAGCAATAAGTGAGTTGCACCTGGTTTTACAACCTATTTTGCCACAGTTGTTAACCAAATTACTGCAGTTGTTAAGTGAATCATACAATCATTAAGAGAATCTGCTTCCCCCATTGACTTTGCTTGTTGGAAGTCAGTTGGGAAGATGGCGATCACATGATTCTGGAACATTACAATTGTTGTAAAAACATGCCAATTGCCAAGTGCCTGAATTCTGATCATGTGAGTGTGGTGATGCTGCAATGATAGAATAGAATAGAATAGAATAGAATAGAATAGAATAGAATAGAATAGAATAGAATAGAGTAGAGTAGAGTAGAGTAGAGTAGAGTAGAATACAGTACAGTACAGTACAGTACAGTACAGTACAGTAGAATAGAATAGAATAGAATAAAACAGAACAGAACAGAACAGAATAGAATAGAACCTGGAGGTTTTATAATCCAATCCCCTGCTTAGGCAGGAAACCCTATACCATTTCAGACAAATGGTTGTTCAATCTCTTCTTAAAAACTTCCAGTGTTGGAAAAGCCACAACTTCAGGAGGCACGTTGCTCCACTGATTAATTGTTCTAACTGTCAGGAAATTTCTTCTTAGTTCTAGATTGCTTGTCTCCTTGATTAGTTTCTGTCCATGGCTCCTTGTCCTGCCTTCAGGTGCTTTGGAGAATAGCTTGACTCCCTTTTCTTTGTGGCAATCCCTGAGATACTGGAACACTGATATCATGTCACCCCAGTCCTTCTTTTCATTAAACTAGACATACCCAATTCCAGCAACCATTCTTTATATCAGGGGTGTCAAACTGCTGGCCCGCAGGCCGAATGCGTCATCCGGAAGCTGTGCCCACCCCATTACCGGCAATGGCAAAACTGTCCCGATATGTCTCATGACGTCATGTGACGTCGCGAGTTTGACATGTCTGCTTTACATGTTTTAGCCTCCAGTCCCCTGATCATCTTTGTTGCTCTTCTTTGCACTCTTTCTAGAGTCTCAACATCTTTTTTACATCCTGGTGACCAAAACTGGATTTAGTATTCAAAGTGTGGCCTTACCAAGGCATTGTAAAGTGGTATTAACACTTCACGTGATCTTGATTCTATCCCTCTGTTAATGCAGCCTAGCACTGTGTTCACTTTTTTGGCAGCTGCAGCACACTGCTGGCTCATATTTAATTGATTGTCCACTAGGACTCCAAGATCCCTCTCACAGTTGCTACTATTGAGCAAGGTACTACCTATACTATATCTGTACATTTGGTTTTTCTTGCCTAAATGTAGAGCCTTACTTTTTTCACCACTGAATTTCATTTTGTTAGATAGCACCAAATGTTCAAGTCTGTCAAGGTCCTTCTGTATCTTAAGCCTATCTTCTGCAGTGTTAGTTATTGTAAATGTGAGGACTGATTGTAAGTCAATTTTTATAGTGCCAATGTAATTTAAGCTGGTCACT
>NW_015386547.1:9638-52924 GCF_001527695.2 Protobothrops mucrosquamatus
CATTTGGTTTTTCTTGCCTAAATGTAGAGCCTTACTTTTTTCACCACTGAATTTCATTTTGTTAGATAGCACCAAATGTTCAAGTCTGTCAAGGTCCTTCTGTATCTTAAGCCTATCTTCTGCAGTGTTAGTTATTGTAAATGTGAGGACTGATTGTAAGTCAATTTTTATAGTGCCAATGTAATTTAAGCTGGTCACTAAATGAATGGTTGTAAGTCAAGGACTACCTGTATGTTGCCTCAGTGTTATAGGATAACTGAAAAGAAGCAGCTTCCTTGAAGCATTTCAAAAAAGATACTTGGCGCGAAGTTTCATGAAAGCAATGCATACTTTTAAAATTCCACATGTCACTATAACCTTTTAACTTTTTTATAGAATGGAATTAAATGTTCAGATATTTTAAATGCTCCTGAGTGGAATCTTTTGCCCAGTTTCTGAAGAATAGTAGCAGTGGTTTTGGAGCTAAGCTCCATGTAATTAAACCAGAAAGTTCCTGTAACTGTTGGTTCTGAAATGTGTTTAAACACGATAAATTAGTCTCTGTTTCTTAGTGAACAATTTCTATGAAAATTGAAGTTATTGTAGAGGGGCCCTGTTGTCAGAGACCTCCCTAATTTAAGATAGATTAAGAGATTTCAGTGTTTAAATTGTGATTTTTCTAAAAGGAATATAAGTGCTTTTAACTTCATTGAAACGTGGCCAAAATTATATAATATTTGCTATATGGGAACTCCTTAACAGTGTGAAATTCTGTTAGGTTCAGAAAAGTGAATTCCTAGTTCTCACTGTGTATACAAGATCATTCCTAAATCAACTAATGTTCCCTAGAGAACTTCTGAATTTCACAAGTGGTTCCTAGCTTTACTCCCTGTTCTATCTGCTTTCCCTCTGCACATTCTGTAGAGGTATTTGCCTTCCACACTACTCAGACAGCAGGTCTTCCAACGGTCCCAATTCTGTTCATTCAAAGGCAGATCAAAGCTGCTCTATGAGCTGAGACTGTTCCCCTATGCAACATCTTATGACCTCTTACACTTTCCAGTCTGTAAGGATCTTAAGACAGGTCTTATCACTCCTGACCCAGGAAAATTCTGATGTTTTTTATATTTATGTGTTGTTATCAGATCAGTATGATTCAGTCTCCCCAGTAGTAGTCAAATATTGTTATACTGCTCGTAAAATTAGAAAGACATTGAATGAGGATTAAAAGGGAAATATAAATTATGAGTGTTTGCTGATGATTTGCCGATAATTTATGGAAAGATTAAAGAATTTTGGTGAATTAGCTGGATTTAAAATTAATAATGAGAAGATGAAGATGTTAGCAAAAAACATGAAGATGGAAGAGCAAAAATAGTTAGTGGTTTTAAGATTGAGAAAAAAAATGAAATACTTGAGTATTACTATGACAATTATGAATTGTATGTTATTTCAGAACAATTATGTTAAGACAGAATGAAATTAGGAAGGATATTAAGAAGGATGAGAGAAATTACAAGTGTCATTGGTGCGGGGAATATCTGTGATAAAAATGAATGTATTATGTATAATCACTGTTTTGCTTTGAACAATACCTATTTTGAACAATACTTATTTTGGTAACTGCTACATCATTTAATGGCAGGAAAAATATATCTAGGTTTGTACAGCAAGCGAAGAAGCAAAAGGTTAAATATAAAATCCTTCACTATGCAAAGAAATGGGGAGGACTGGGAGTGCCTGACTTGAAATTGTACTTTGTAGCCTCCTACTTGATTTGGATGAAGGTGCAGGTGCTGCTGACAAATAAAACAATGGAAGAACTACTAGACAAGCACAGCCTGAGGTTTGGATGACTTTCTATGGTACAATAAAGTTAAGGTTAATATAGTTTTTAAAAATCATGACACTGACTAGACATACCATATTGAGAATATGAAATAGATATAAACCCAGATTATATCTGAAAAAGCCTGCATGGGTCTCAGCACAAGAAGCATTTTATAGAAAAGAAACAGCAGGCAAAGAGAGGTAGTTAATCTACTGAGAATTGATAAAAAAAAGAGAATGGAAAATATAAAATGAAATTAAGAGATCAATTGACTGCAGAAGGATTTAATTTTCATAGCTTTCGTATGTAAAGATTTAAGGTAGATAACAGGACATTTGGAATTGAACAGCACAAGACAGAATTTGAAATTGTATTATGTAAAACAACATGTAATTGCTAAAATGTATAATTTTTTGTTGAAATTTCATACAGAACAAGTAAAAGGATATGATAAAATGGGAAAATATCTGACTGAAAGAACTGAATTTTACATTATAATATAAAAGAGAATGTTTACAAAATGATGAATGTTTATAAAAGGACTAGAAGACCTCCAAGGTCCCTTTCAACTTGATGCTGATGATGATGCTGATGATGATGATGATGATGATGCTAATGTACCTTTGGTACCTGATTCCAGAAAAAATATCTAGAATGTATAAAAATACTTCAAATTTATACTGGACATGTGAAAAACATAGAAGGTCATTTTATTATGGCTGGTGAACTTGCAAAAATGTCAGAAAATTTTGCTTTCAAATACATAAATGGATACAAAGAATTTAAAAAGTCTTCTTGAATATTCAGTTGAAACCAGAACTCTTCTTGTTGGGACTACAGTAATGGATAGATAATTAGAAAAGAATTATGGAATATTGTTTTTATAAATGATGACTGCTGCAAATTATTATATGCATAAAAATGGAAAGACTCTGAAATACCCATAAAGAGGAACAGATGGTAAAGATGACAAAATTAACAGAGATGACAAAATTGACTTGCTGGATTAGAAAAAGGGCAATAGCTACATTTATTACTGACTGGACACTCCTTATGGACTTTTTGCTGAAAAAGCTGCATTAATTGGGTACTTAAAAGATTGGACTGGAGGAAGTGGAGAAGACTGGAAGAAAATTTTGAATTAACTGATTGAGCTAAAAATCGGAAAGTACTTCTATTTCAGATGAACATGTATTTAGAGTATTGATCAAATACAAGATATCTGGAAAATGACCTTATTCAGAAAATGACCAAATTTAAATCCTCCTTTCCTCCCAATTTTATTTGGGGACAAATTCAAAACAACTTTCCAACTTTGGAAAGAGATATGCTTTCCTCTTTTTTTAAAAAAAAAATCTGGTTTTTCACTAAAACGTGATTGTGACTTGGGTTTTGTAAATAGTAGGTCCTTAAAAGATGCCACTTGTAAGAAAGCTGCAGAATTGCAGAAGAATATATCTATGGCTTTTTACATTTGAGCATCACCAACATGATCTGTTGCAGAGTGGGAGAAAGCAATAATGAATCCTTTTTCCCACCCAGTGGTATGGGAGGTACCAGGTCCTGCAGAAATTAATGTATGATGTTAGGTTATTTGGGGATATGAGTTCCATAAGATACCTATGTGCAAAGATTCCACCAGGATGAACATCTGGTTGTAAAATACCATTTAATTTGTGATTTGTGCTAGTATCCAATATTTGCCCTGCTTCATGTCTTTGATCATCATCTGCTTTGAGAAGAAGAGGAGAATACAGCCTGAGAAAGAGATCAGTACACCCTCTGCCCTGCTATGCCTGTCTGTTTTAATCCTAGTCACTTGACATTTGCAACTTTAAACAAGGATGGACTGTTGTGGTTCACTCAGTGAAAAAGCAGACATTTGTGTCCATTATTCTAATTTTTTTCTCCTGCTTAGATTTTTTTTTTGGTAGTATAGGCAAAGAAATCCCTGGGATCTCTTGCCAGCTCAAAGTAGTCCCATCCCAACTTCTGTCGTTTCTGTGCTGATCCAGAAATTCTGCCATAATTCTAGGAATTCACCATCCCTACTGAAGGGAGGAGAGCATTAAATGAGGCATCTGGACCATTAGTGGATTTGGCTCTTTGTTCTCCTCTCCAGCCCTAACAAGTCAGTTTAGTGTTGATTTGGAGGCAAAACTGTATTAAAAAATGTAGCAATTGAGAAAGAGGAGCCCCCAATACACTCAGAGCTTAGTTGCTTGCTTGCAGATGTTTTAGTACCTGACTAGGTAACATAAACAGTAGTAATGAGTTTGAAGTTTTCTCCCTGTCTATATACTGTATATATACAGTAGTAGCTTATGCTGCCAGTGTTGGTGAAGGAATGTTTTTCTCCTTAGTAGATCCTTGATTAGGGAATTGTTTTCTGCTTGATTGTTTGCCTTGTGTTAATCCTTTATGCACAATTACACACCATTCAAAAGAAACAATAAAAAAGCTAAGAAGGAAACAAAAAGATCAGAATACATCCTCTCCAGCAGCCTATACCCAGATAAGTACCAGATAAACATCCAAATTAAACAAATAAACACTCAGATTAATACCTTTCTTTTTCCATTTTTTCCCCTTCTCTGTCATATCTTTCTTACATGTGTTTATCATGCTCCAAGTTACAGCTTTCAACAAGGTGCAAAGAAGAACAACAAAGATGATAAGAGATTTGAAATGTAAATTGTATGGTGAATGGCTAAGAGAACTAGTTATGTTTATCCTAACAAAAGGAAAGTTTAGGGGAAACAAGATAGGAATCTTAAAATACTTGAAGGGCTGTCATAGGGAAGAGGGCATTAATTTATTTTCCAAAGCATCTGAGGGCAGGTCAAGATGTAATGAGTAGAAGCTTGTCATAGAGAGAGAGAGAGAGAGATCCAATCTCAGAATAAGGAGGAATTTCCTGAGAGTGAGAACAATTAATCAGTGGAACAGCTTGCCTCCTAAAATGGTGGGTAGTCCATTGTAGGAGACTTTCAAGAAATGATGGTATAAGGACTCTGGCCTTGAGCAGGGGGTTGGACTAGAAGACTTCTAACTCTATGATTCTATCATTCAACGACCCACAAAGCCCCAATCAAGGAACTACCAACTCAGACAAACAGTAAATAGCCTCATCAAGGAACTAACAGGAACACTGCCACCAACATTTGTCTATAAACAGAGAGCAAACCCCACTTCCTTTTAGAACTGAGGATGTTATGTAGTTGGACAATGAAATGTCTGGAAGAAAGCAACCAAGTTCAGAGAGCACCAGGGATCCCAATCTACAATCACCATCTACAATCTCTATTCCAAAGAGATGGAGGCAAAGGTCACTGGGAATAAGTTGACAATTTTATTGTGTGAATATCTGCTGTTCTTCTGAGTAGTTAGTTTGACAAATCAAATCAAACAGAACACATTAAAATTATATGTTATTATTTTTTACTTATAGGTTGGAAAGTGGAAGTTAAATATTTTAAGAAGGAGTTTGGTCTCATTTCATTCCAAAATAAACATTCAGATTCTAGGAATGTATGTATGTTTGTGTCTATGAATATATAGAAGCTTTATGCAATATTTATATTGCAACTTTTCTAGGAAGCTTTCAAAGGTGGCACTATTTTATTAACTACTCTTTAAACTTGATTTGCCTTTAACTTGCTTTCTACAGTTAAAATTATGTTTTCCCAATCTTATCGTTGAACACCACCAACGCTAATCTGTCTTGCTGTCTTTGAACTCTCACTTATTATTAACCCTTTTGATAATGGCAACTGCTAAAACAGAATAAAGCTTGACATGAAGAATTGTTGTCTGCCATTTAACCATTATTATGAAAAAGAAAAACAAGAATCAATAGGTGATTCAGATTCATTTTTTATCAAAATAGACAAGCTAGTGAAACAAAATTCTAATGGAAGTTAATTAGAAACATAGGATGTAGTAAAAGTCAGAAAAAAAATAAATGGCAAACTTTTTTGCCTAAGGTACACAATAATGGGAGAGGTTGTGATATAAAAAAAATGAAAAACTAATTTAAAAGATAATATAACCCCTTACCCTCAAAATGAACAGCCAAGAAAAACTATTCCAGCTCTCAGATATGTACTCGATCCAATTCTGGCAGTGAACTAGGCCATCAAGCCTCAGTAGCACAATGACAGAGGCTGCAGATATTTTATAAGAGCATCATAGGATCCACAGTTATATTTTTTTTAAGAAGAGATTGAACAATCATTTGTCTGAAATGGTACAGAGTTTCCTGCCTGAGCAGGGGATTGGACTAGAAGACCCCCAAGGTCCCTTTCAACTCTATTATTCTGTTATGGACCCTGGATTGCCACCTCTACATCATAAAGATGCCTTCTCAGTCCCATGCACACTTAGAAACAAATTCTACTGTAATCAATGGGATTAACTTTTAAATAAAACTGATTGAAAGCAAGGATACATGTAGGATTTAGACTGTTTAATAAAAACATAACATTAGAATTCCTTCTTTGTGCAGCATCTTTCAAAATCACAAAGGTCAGAAAGATATATGTGTACAGTAGTAGAGTAATAGCTATACTATATCCAAGAGCATCTTCAACCTTAGGCTTGTGTCTTCAGTAATACAAGAGGCTGCATGGAAGATTTCAAATCAACATCTAGCTGCACAAATAGTTCTCCCACACATACACACACACACACCTCACTCTGTTGGATAGTGGCCAAAAACTTGAAGGCTTTAAAGCAAAGATCAGCAATGTTAAACAACAGCAAAGTCAGAAAATGGCTTTTAAATGGCATGATTAACACCTGAGCTTCAAGGCCTAGGTGGCTTTGTGGCTGATACCATAATATCACTTGATTCCAGAGGTATCTGAGCAACCTCCATCATTTTTTTAATTATTCAATAGGAGGATGTTCTTCTAGACTTCCTGGAGTCTATGGCAATTTTCAAACGTTCCAAACACATGAGGGCATTTAAAGCTTTTTCTGCTGGCATGACTTGAGATAGCTGACTGCTACAGCACATATTTTTGGTTTCCATACTAGTACAGCAGATTTTTTGTCTTCAAAGATACTTAAGGGCCAGACTAAGACTGGCACATCAAGAGTGAGGGACGGGGGTTTTCCTTTGTGATGCTATCTCCATGAACCTATTTTAGTATGGAGACCATGCTTTGTTAGCATGTGTTCTTTGTTCAACCACTCCTTGTTTACAATTTTTTTTCCTGTGGTTAAAATGGTAGCTTATGGCCCTCTCGAGCAATTTGTGTTAGAAATCGGAAGCATGACTCTAAAGAGACGAGTAGGAAGACAATTAAAAATGGTCATCATCAATTCTATGCAGGGTATCCATGGAGGAAATCAATTATATTAAAATGAAGCTGTTAACTGGGTGATCAAAGTCCAGCCCCTTTTTAACACGCATGATGCATCTATTAAAAGATCAGCGCCTTCAATTGTCCAGTTGCATGTTGTTCACATATAGAGAGACATGTAGACAGCCCTGGTTCTATTGGAAATGTTGCAATGACAGGAAAGAAAAGGCTTATTGGTATTTTTTTTTAAAAAAGCTAAGCTAGGTATCTGTGAAACCAACAACATTATTCAGATTTAGGAATGCAATATGTAAATACGGGAAGTTATTGCTCATTTGAACAAACTTTCAGTAGATTCCTTGAATGTTTGGCCAGTTATCTTTAAATATTAGATTTATCTTCAGGTTTCTTTTTCTTTCCTCATTAATTCATTCTTCTGCTATTAAAGTTTATGTGGTCGAAGATGATAAGAGCCTTGGTCCCTTCTTTTAGAGTCTAAATTCACATAATCTATTTTACAAAACACTCTCAGATTGTAATTGAAGATAATAATCAGTTGGCAGGTATTTGGGCTGAATTTGTTGAAAGAAGAAACATTCCTCAAAGTAAGAGTTGTCAGGGATATATATATATATTTCATTTCTTAGATTTTATGCTTTACTGGAGAAAAAAACTGGCACAAAAGGTAGAGGAAGGACTATGGCAGAACACGTGCACAGAAGGAATATCTTGTTCAATCCCTCAGGCTTTTAGGCATGGCTGTAAAGAATCTAAATTCAGTCCTAGAAAGTCATTAATAGCAAGAATGCTCCTGAGCTACATGGAGAAACAAACCACCTCATTATAACTCAGTTACCAATATCCAAAATTGTTCATCGCCACATAACACTTTAAAAACTGTGGGTAGTTAAATTGCTCTTAACTTTTCCATCTCCTTTAGAATAAATTGGTATTTCTGTGTATTCCTGTTGTAAGTTATGACCTCATCTTTGATAACTGCACGTTGCATTGTTCTTTGTTGCATTTGCTTTCAACTGTTTGATGCCTCAAATTTCAATTCAAGTGCTGAAGGAAATACAAAGTGCTCCAAGCACACGACATGATAGGATTACTAACTCAGCTCACCTAAGTCCTGCAATGAAGAGGCACATCAAATAAAAAGCCACCTTGATAAGTCCTTGGTTACAGGAGTCTTCTAATGCAGCCTGGGTCGTAATTTATCACAATGACTCATAATGTGGCGTTCTATGTAATATGATGTAATGCTGATGCAAAATTCCATTCATTGAATTTCAAGGTCACAAAAGAGAAAACAAGCAAAAGAAAGAGTTTCTTTTTAGTTGCAACAAAATGTTTTTCCTTGAAAAGGCTTTGACTTTTTCTTGCACACCCTCTTATTGTGCAAAATTCCTGCTTGAAAATGCTCCTCTGTTTTCTCTAGTATATCCATTAAATAACACACTTCTTCTGCTATTCTCATAAGACCTTGATTAAAAAGGAAGTTGACTTTGATAAAAGTCAAGGCTTGAGCATTTCTTAACCACAAAGTGATTTTCAAGCAGCCACCTTGTGGCAGACATCTGCACTGGAAGTGATTTAGCTCACAACTTGCTGTTTTATTGCCACAGTAACTACCATAAGTTCCAATGGCCAAAATGAGGTAACATACAGCATTATTCAAAGATCTCCTTCTGAGAGCTAGAAAAATATTTAAAATAACAACTGTTATGTTGGTGAATGCCTCCATTTTAACACTTTAAACAGATTATACTGCAAAAGTACAAAGGCCGCAAGAACATGGGAAGTATGTACTGAATTGCACAATAGCGTACTTAAAAATGATGGATGCGTCCTGTGGTCCCAATTTAAGATTCACAGTTTATGGGGTGACCCCATAACAACCAAGAGAATACAGAGGATGGGAACATCAATAAAACCCAAAGTTGATTTCAGTATCAAAGCTACCATAGGCAAGCTAATCAATAGCATCTCATGTTGCTCCAGCCAGGAATATGGCTACAGATGGTTTAATATTTTAACTTTAAAAAGATATTGTTTTTTTCTACAAAAAGATGGGACTTGTTGCAAGGTAAATATGTTTACCAAATTCCATTGCATTTTTAAAATTACAGTATCACCATATTCCATATACTGAGATTTATCAAAACTGACAATGAGTTATATGTGGATTATATACCACATTATGTACCAGATGCAGGATCATGATACAGAGAGAGAAAAAGTTAATTGTGTATCTTATGTTGTGATAATGATCATAGATCTTTAAAAGGGTCCTATCCATAATACTTTTTTGTACAGGATCAACATTAGCTGGCTAAACCACTGATCTCTGGCTTTTAGGTGATTAATTAATTCTGCTGAGGTTCAAATTGCTGAAACCAAGAGACTAGTGTATATCATCCTTCAATGAATGTTGGTAGATTCATGATCAACAATTTGGTGCCCATAGTTCTTCATTATACTACAATAATCAGTAGATTGAATAGCTCTGAATAATTGGCAAAGAACAAGAAGATATTATCTTCATGTCCTTTTTGAAGTTTTTCAATGACAGCTAGTGGGCACTAAACTAGGATAAAGAACGATAACTTTCTTGAGCTGATCTGGTAAAGTTCCCCTTAGATTATTTTATTATACACAATAAAGTAATAGATGGCATAATTAACTCAGAAAATGTTATTGTTGATATTACTCTTACTGGAATGTAGCAAGAAAAGAACTCTGAAATAAAGGATATTCCCAAAAAAACCATTGACCATAAAATAGAGAATATTCTTCACACATTCCCTTCCGCGACCTTGTAATCAAATAATCAGATGAACCTCACATCAACTGATGATATTTCATCAACAATATTCAAAGTAGATTATCTATCCAATTGAAATAAAATGGGTGGAGAGAGAGAGAGAGAGAGAGAGAGAGAGAGAGAGAGAGAGAGAGAGAGAGAGAGAGAGAGAGAGANAGCACTAATTAAAACACAGCCTAATGACTTGGACATTGTGTCACATGATGACCTTTATATAATAATTGCTTGAGCTTTCTCTGCTCATCAAATACTTTTTCTCCTCACTATCATGACCAGTTATTTCTTAATGGAAAGAGTTGGTTAAGATACCATTATCCCCAAATGAGTAAAGATATCCCAGTATCTTTAAATGAGTAAACTATGCATTGTACTGAAACGGAAATCACTAATTAACTATATTCACCAAATAATGATTAATGTAATTATATTAAAACTGCACTAGTGGAATTTGATTGTAGAGTATTCTAATAAGCAATTCTCCAAATCTCAGTGATAACTATGGTATGCCTTAACAACAAAAGAACTCTTTGGCACATAATCATATTCCAAATCAAATACTCTGAGAAAAGTCAAATGGTATAGCAATACTAAATACTAAATATTTTATTACCATGAAGTAAATTCTACATTTAAAAATGCCATTTCACAAAAGTTTATATTTTGTGAACCTTTATTTAAATGGCAGAAATAAGCCTCAAAGTTAATAAGTTTCATAGAGAGCTTATCTGGATTTCTTTAATAATGTTAACCAGTCTTGTGCTGGGTTATATAGGGCCAAAGACAGTGCACATGCAATTTTCCCTTTTATGCCTTCTACAAAGTGAAAGTTGTGATGCTCAGATTATTAGTATTAAATGCAATTTAAGTATCTACCAGCCAGTTTTGCATTACAGTCTGCATATTTGAATGCTAGTATGAATCTTTTTTTAAAAAAAATAGGTTGGCCATGCGATACTGTGAGCATACTTTATCAATGATCTGATCCCCCCATTAGAAGGCACTGGAATTTTTCAACCAACAATCTGGGACTCCAATGCTCTATGAAAACTTGCATGAATACATCAAAGAATATATCTGTTCACATGACATTCAACAAATGTTTAACATGTAAAGCTTCACTATATACATTAGGACTATGCAATGCTTTGAATTCAGTTTCAAACACATGCTTCACAGCATGAACAGATCTGTCAATGACTGAAGTTGTTTCCTCTATTATTCAGTCAGAATCTGCTTTCCTGTCTCTTTCTCCACATGACATAGCTTGAGATTCTTGAGATATAGTATGCTATCATATCTTCACTTAGTCTTCTAACAATTTCTTCTCATAGACATAAAGAGAAGGTTTAGCTATGACACAGTATTTCCTTTCCTTTCTAATAATATGCATTATTACAATTGTGTGTGTGTATGTGTGTGTACACACACACACACACAATTCCTGCAGCTCACAGAAAAGCACATAGAACACATTGTATGTGCAGTTCACACATACACAATTATGCCACTCTAAAAGATGTCTGCAAGGGAAGTAAGGTGGCAAACATTGTGACACAAATTCCTTACATACTGTATTTACTGGCTAAGTTGACTCAGCCTTCCATCCTTCTGAGGTTGGTAAAAAGAGGACCCAGATTGTTGGAGGCAAGATGTTGACTCTGTAAACCGCTTAGAGAGGGCTGTAAAGCATTGTGAAGCGGTATATAAGTCTAAGGGCTATTGGTATTGCTAACAGGTCATGTGACAGAAATGAATGACTTCTGGAGAAACATTCTGACCAAACATCAAATTATGAAATTATTCTGGGGTTCTTAATTTGTAAAGATAAACTATTTTGGATATATAACAAACAATGTTTCAGTCGCATCTTGTTAATTTCACAGTTATATATATAGAATTAGAAAAGTTGCAATTCAGGTCTCATTCATTATCTATATTTGCAACTGTCTTATAGTGGCAGAGCTTTCTCACCTGCCCCTAGTCCCTAGGAAGGCAACCAATAATGGGACAGAATAGCAATAGCACTTAAACATATATACCGGTTCAGAGTGTTTTACAGCACTCTCTAAGGGGTTTTACAGAGTCAGCATGTTGCTCCCAACAATCTGGTTCCTCAGGATGGAAGGGTGAGTCAACCTTAAACTCATTAGGCTCGAACTCCAGACTGTGGGAAGAGTTAGCTTGCAATACTGCATTCAAACCACTGCTCTGCCAGGGCTCTTATCCATGTATGGTATTCTTTAGCTACCAATGCTAAATCAAGCCAAACTATAGAGGAAAAGCTTTATAGAGTGCATTCTAACCATGAGATCTATTCCCAGCATTGAGTTGTTCCAAACAGACTTATTATATAAAAGCAAGAGGTTGGTATTAACTTTTTATCTTACCATCTTACACATATATGACCCACTCATTACTTCATGAGTAATAAATAAGTCATAAGTAAGACAGAAGAAAAAGATCTGATCACTGAGCTACATGCATGATTAATGTCAAAACATTATTTCATTATGAATGTGTTTTTCTTCTGGTTGCTTCCTGCTTCATTATTATAATATGTCAACCTTGGTGCGAATAATTTCCTGAAAGTCAGTTCCATTGATATGCAAATTCACATCCTAGTTAAATGGGAAGTGACATTACCTTCATAGCACATGCACATACATAATACAAAATAATTTGCTTGGCCACATTAGGAGCTTAGCAAAGGTGCCTACCTTTCGCCCAGCCTCATTGTTGTGCAAATTCATGAGAGTCCTTGCATTTTGCTTAATCTCCCTTGCATCCACAAACACTTTGGAGAATCCTATTCCATATCGGATGTCTGCAGAGCAGCCTCCCCATTTCCATCCTTCATCTTTGTGGTACTGTCCTTGCTTTTCCTTGTCACAACCACAATTGCTCAGGTTCCCTTGGGTGCAGGCAGCAGTGATGGCGTGGGCTACTCCAGCAGCAATGATGGCATAGGTGAATGCTGCTTCTCTACTACCTGAAATTAGGAGGCATGTTTCAGGAAAAGATACAATATTTGGAAGACGAACAGCAACAGCAATAACAATAAAAACACACAGTATGCAAGTCTATGCAGTGAAAAGGCTGCAAGGCTATTATTAGACATGCTGTAAATTTGCAGGCATAAGCATTTCTTGTCATATCCGAGTACTCTTCTTTTGTTGATGCTCAGACACACCCCAAAGAATCATGCTTTAGTAGAGACAGCATATTTTTAGCACTTCCCAAAAATGTCAAATTAGTAAATACTTAATAACACAAGCAAGGTTGCTTTTTCAGATTGCAACCTGTAGTTCAATTGGCTTTTTAAATATTCAGCTGAAGCACTTTAGATCAGAGAAATGTTTCACCATGTGACTTGACAATGTACAGTGTGTTTTAGACTCAGCATAATAATAGGAATATCATCCCATAGAAATGCAGAAGGCATCCCACACAAATGCAGAAGGAACACACAAATTTTATTACACTTACTAGTTACTTGCTGTAACTGACACAAGCATAGCGATTGGAAAAGGATATCTTCAAAGTAAATGGCATGCATGCTGTATTTATAGTCAAAGCACTTTTTCTGAATAGTTGTTGAACTATGCAAGCTCTGGTATCTATAATATGTCATAAAATAATTTGTAGCATCGCTAAGTATAATTAGCTGATGCCCTTCCTTGATCAATATGAAACACAAAGAACTGTGGCATATATAGCTTTGTCTACAAAACAATGATTTTAGACTGCATTAAACACCACACAGGTTTTAGAATTTAGGGGAAAAGAGAGAGAGTGAGAGAGAAAGAAATTTACTTTCCAGTTGCATGGACACACAAAAAGAGTCTATGTATGTGCATCTGTATGAATTTATTCTAAATAAGGGTGGCTGGGAAAACTTTCCCTGATCACAGAGATCCAGATCTGGCAGTCAGTCATGTGCTTGTCACGTTGTTTGGATTTAGCACTGCCTGTTATCCCAAGGCAGGAGGATTGGGGCAGCTTTGATTTGGGAAGACCACATCGTCGTTTTCATCCCCCATTCAGTCATGTTCAACCCTTACCCATTCTATGGATCAGCACTCTCCATGCCCCTCTCTCTCACACTGCCTCCTTCAGATCTGCCATGGTCATCCAGTGTCATCCTTTATAGTGTCCAGCCAGCAGATACTAGGGCAGCCCCTTCTTTTTCCAGTGATCACTCCCACTTCTTTGAGGCAGTTCCAGAGCTTGTCATGGTCAACACAGTCAAAAACTTTTGTGTAGTCAATGAAGCACATGTAGAGGACTTTTTGGTATTCCTTTGCTTTTTCCATTATCCAACATAGATTGGCAATATGCTAACATGTTCCTCTTCCTTTCTGAAATCCTGCTTGTATATCAGGCAGTTCTCTGTCAGCGTTTGGACAGAAAACTGCCTGATTAAATGGCTGATTAAATGACTAAGCAACCACAGGCACAGATAACCCAGTATGAGACCACATTTCTGAAGCTAGATTCTAGATGCAAGTTGAAATCATTGCTGTTATACACTCTCTCTGCTGTACGATTGGGAGTGGGAGGAGAGAAATCCCAATTCTTAAATCAAATCCCAAAGTTCCTGGAAAAGCCAGGCCTTAGTGGCTTTCCTAAATGACAACGGACTTTATCTGGCCAACAAGTGTGATTCCATCTCCAGTAGTGTTGGAGGTCCATAGAGTAATGGTTCCGGTTAATTTTAACTTTTCTTATTGAGGGAAGAATAGAGGCCATTCAGGAATTTGTGACCACCATAACAACCATGTGCTTGTCCCAGATCATCAGAGACTTGATTCATGACACTGACCCCACATTCGATCTGGGTTTTGTCTCTGAGAAGATGTAATCTGAGTTTGAGGACATTAAGATTTGTCATGGGGAGAACTCAGTGGTGGGATTCAGCCAGTTTGCACCAGTTTGGCAGAACCAGTAGCTAATTCTTTGTTGCCCAGGCCCAGAATGGACTTCCAGAAGTGGCATCCACACAGAGAACTGGTTGTTCATATATTTGTATCCCACCACTGGGAGAACTGCATATGATAGGTCCTCATGTCCATCAATTCAAGGAAGTTCTTTATTGAGGAGCTCAAGGAGATGCTGAAGCAAAGAAGATCCTACAGCACAACAGGTAAAAGAGTGAGCCTATCCAAACATGAGAAAGAGGTTCATATTTATACTGTGGAACTAAAGAATAGTGAAACAGAAGTATTTCTGTACCCATATTATCATTCAGTGGCCCTTTTTAAAGTGGCTGAGACCCTTCTGAATAAGGATAGGACAAAAGAGCAGTTACTTGAGCCACTGTGAAGAGTTTTCAATGCAATTGGACAATAACATTGTTCAGATTCACTCAGAGTTAGATATGAGCACATTCAGTAGAGGTGGTAGAAGCCTCATCTTGTGAGCTTATCTGAATGGAATTTGAGCCTGTTGCTCTTAAGGAAGTGAACAAGATTCTTCGTGACATTGGCTCTGCTACCTGGGATTGGATACCTACCATTTCTGGTTGATGAAAGCCTCAAAAGCTGCTATAGGAAGCTTGAATAGGGCAGTGATGAATGCTTCTTTGAGAGAGGAGGGTAGTTTTTCTGGCCTTTAAAAAGGTGGTGGAGCACCTAATCCTCAAGAAATCACAGTTGAGCTTTCTTACAAACTACAAACCAATTCCCATGCTTCTCTTTTGGGGGAATATTGTGGAGAAGACAGTATCTTTGCACATTGGGAGGTTCTGAAATGAAATGTATTGTCTGGATCCATTTTAGTCTGGTCTCAGAATGCAACATGCAAATTACTTGGATAATATGCTAGTGCAGGAGCTGCATCAATTGCCAGTGGGCTTCTGGTAATTGGTGCAGATGAAGGTGCTTTAAATACACACATACCTCTAAACCAGGATATCTTGGAGACTGCCTGCTTTCAGTGGCACCTGTCCATCCAACAAGTTCTTAAAGGAATAACTCCCTTCAGCCCCCACTCAAAAAGACTCATCAGGAGATTTCATCAATAGCCATGAAAGCAGGTCTTTCCCATAGCTACCTTCCTTTTGTAGAACATTGTTCCCTCCCACCCACAGAGTAAAATCTGTTGGCATTTAGAAAAGCCACTGAGGCCTGGCTTTTCCAGGAACTGGACTTGATTTGATTTAAGAATAGGGATTTCTCAGCCCCATCCCTACCCCTAATAAGCAGTAGTTAATTATTTTGGAATGGAATAATTCAATTATGTATTGTTTTGTTGTGCAATATTGGGCATGCGTTTAAACCTTTTTTATTGGTTCTGAGTACACACTGCAAATTTGTGACTGAAGTGGCACATAAGAGGGAGGAGAAAGATGGACAGACAGAAATGTTTCCTAATATTGAAGGAACCAAAACATAATGAAAATAATTGTCAAAAGCTACTCAAAGAAAAATGTCAACATTTGAAATTAAACCTATTTTTAAAGCTCTCACTTGGGCCTATGATTGTATTTGCCTCTTTTGCTGTGCATGATAGCCACTTCTTGAATGGCTCTGTTTATTTAAAAAAAAACAGAAAACACACAAGTCAGTGCAAAATGATATCTGCCTATTCAAAACTAAGCCTCATAGAGTTCATCTGGTCTTCTGTAGGGGCTGGGAATATTGGGTCTTTCAGTCCCCATACCTCTGGAAGGTATCGTATTGGAAAGGGCAAACTCACATTCTTTATTCTCAGCAGAATTGTTCTCCATGGGTGATCTATATATTAATTCTGGCCTCTAAAAGGTTTGGTTATTGAAAATATTTATTTCCTTATTATTTGCCACAGATAACTGGCAGTATAATGGATTAAAGCTTGACATCAATAAAATCTGTTAAGAGAAACCTTGTGGGTTTATCCATATTCCTTTTTATGTTTAGTTTTTATTGCATGTGTAGATGGAAGAATGTTGTGCTTTTAGACTTCTTAAATTCCTAAGAAATGTAAAACTATCCAAGGAGTATCTCTGACATAAGCATAATTTAAGTATGATTTAGATTAGACTAAGAGAACAAGCTATATATGTATGCTTTTTTATTGGCATATTTCATCTCAGGAGGATGTTTCACAGACTTTGCAAATGATTTAGGAGAAGGTGAACATCTTACCACTTACGTGGGTTTTGATGTTAACTCATTCGTAACAACATAAATAAATATCAATATTGTTCTATTTGGGAAAACATAATGCTCAGAAGGAGATGGAAATGTATACTTTAAAAATAAAACTAAAAATAAAAACTCATTTTTCTTGTTTGTCTATACAGTTTGAAGAAGGTCAACAATACTTGGCGGCACTTAATAAAAATCAGGAATCCTCCCATCAATGTCCTGAACTTCACCCCTGAAAGGCCAGATGTGTCCAGTTCTCTTCCCTATTCAGGAAGGAGGCAATGGCAAACCACTTCTGACAAACTTTGCCAAGAAAATGGTAGGAATTATTCAGGCAGTCTCCAAGAATCAGACACAATTGTACTGAATATATATATATAAACCTTTGATATACAGTAAGACATGATCCTTTTCCAACCTTTCTCGTTTCATGTTCCCCATATCTCCCCAGTGTCAGTGCCTCTTTCCTAGTTTCTAATTTGCATCTCCTTTCCTATCAAAAGTATTTCAGCCATCTTATCCATGTTCCATCCCTCTGTAACAATTATTGTAATTCTAAATGATTTTTCACATCACAACCAAATTCCCTGTGTCATGATGATATAGATAGATTGCCAAGGATGGTGTAGGTAGAAAGAAAATCTGTTGCTAAATTCTTAAAGATTTGCAGGTGATCAGCAAAATGGCTCCCCTCCTGTCTTCATTATACAGTTGAGAAAAAGACTTGAGTGACCAATAGCAGATGTTTGTGTGGAAGATCTGAGGGCATTGTGCAGTGTGGGTACTGAAAACAAATTCCTAAGTTCAGAAAACACATTTCTGTTAGCATAGATATCATGAAATGTGTCTATTCTGTATGAATTAACCCAGATTTCTTTGATTTCTTTTTCTTTTTTCCCCCATGGTTTGCATTTTGTTATGCTATTAGATTGAGGAATTGATATAATGTCAAATTTCCCAGTACTTGTGCAAAATTGAGTATGTTGTTATCACTCACAATCTTTTTTAACATATCATGTGATGCAAATATAACTATAGCTTGATGATTTTTCAGGTAGGACAAATTGTAGCCAACTTAGGTAAACAGATGGACAGACAGATCAGTAGACAAATTTCAAAAGAAAGAATAAGTTCAAACTTATTTTCTCCCAAATCTTTTTATACAGAATTTCTTGCTGTCTGACTGAAGTTCCCTTCAATGGATAAGAGCTATTTTCAGATGGATTTTAACAATGTTTCTACTATTTAAAAAAGTACATTTGATTCCATGGTACATTCAATTATCTTTGAAGGTACTTGACTGAACACAATAGAATTTGCCTCTGAGCATATAGCATATAGGTTTAAGAATTAAATCTCCTACCCAATAGTCTACTAATGATATGAATGCTCTATTAAGCTCATCTGACCTTTCCAAATATTCTGTTTATTGTTTTTCATCCCAGGTCATGACTTCAGTTCTTCTGTTGCCTCATATAGTCCAATTTGGTTACCAAAAATTTTATCTGAAAAGCTGTGATTTATGTCTGCAGTAAGAAAGAAAAATACCTTTGTGAGTAGGTATTTCTGGCTATCTCATATCAAATAGAGCATGAAGTGAGACCTGAAGTTAAGAACAGTGTTAATTAAAGAATAATAATGAACTATTATGTATGTCAGCACAGAAGGAATAGTGGTTTTGTTGTTATTTTCACAAATCTCTATAATACAAGGATAGAGCTTTATTTGTGAGGCTTTCCATTAACACGTGACAGATTTCAATGTTACCATTCACTCCTTTGAAATTATGACCTATGATCCGTGCCCCACTTGCTCTAGAGTTGTTTCATCCAGCGTATCAATGAATGTATCTTGCTTTAAGATTCTTATCTCTCTAATTGCACAATATGAGGGCTGAGAAAAAAGATTCCTTTCAGAGATTCTCTTTGAAGGCAAGGCAAGTCAAATCAAATCTTCTTGGATGAGAAACTCAAATCTAATCACACAGTTCCCAGTTGATCTGGATGATTCAGACACATCTGCCCATGCGTAGAAATGGCTTTTTGTAAACTGACTTACTGAATAGATTTGAGAATCCAGTTCAAGACAGTTTTCAACACTAATCTGAATAAACAAATCAAATCAATTTGCTAAGCTGAAAACGCCTGTTTTTTTCCTTTACCTGGGATATTTTTGTATTTACTGTAGATTTAATTTGTCTTCATACTGGTTACCTTATTTGAAATTATTCTCAAGGTTGCTTTCTAGTCATAAAATTGCAGTATAAGAAGGGGGTCCCCAACCCCAAGGTCGTGGCTCACAACTGGACCGTGGCCTATTTGGAATTGGTCCGTGCACGCCAGCCTGCCACGTGCAAGTTGAGCTGAGCATTGGCGCCACCTCACACAGCCCAATTCCCCTCTCCCCCCCAGCTGGGCCGCCAAGCAGCAAAGGTTGGGGACCACTGGTATAAGATACCAAGGCTTGGCCAAAGAAAGAAAACAAAGTATTGTCTAATGGAATCAATTTTAGTGTAAAATCGTATGAGAAAAGAAAGCTGTGTGCTCATATTTGTTTGCATATCAATAACTACCACATATGAAATAGACATAATCTGGAACAAGTTTCCATTTAGAGCTTTCAGACTCATGAATCCAGCAGTAGGGTATAATAGGATGCTGCTTTTGCCAGCTGTTTGTTTCAAATTTCTTCTTTGACATATGGTCTCTAATGGGTAGTTCAGCGCAAAGAAGACCAATACATAACATATTGTATGTCTGAAATTCTTTACTGCACTTTTTCCTGAGACCATGCAACTGTCCTTCAAAGAAAGCTACTTTCAAGGCAGTTTTCTGAAGTTGCCTCTCAGTTCTAGGAGGAGACATGGCTGCTTTAAAGAATTACTGATTGGGGCAATGCTCTAAAACAGCTTTTTGGAATTGACTCTCAGGGGCTACATTGCTCTACTATTTACATTATAAAATTCATACAATTCTACAAATGTGTAATTGGCCTCAATATTAATTAAATTGCCTTTAAAGCAATGTAATGGTGGCACAGAGGTTAGAATGCGGTATTGCAGGTTAATTCTGCTGACTGTCAGGCATTCGATCCTCACCAGCTCAAGGTTGACTCAGCCTCCCATCCTTCCGAG
Organism: Protobothrops mucrosquamatus; assembly: GCF_001527695.2. Lineage (NCBI taxonomy): Eukaryota > Metazoa > Chordata > Lepidosauria > Squamata > Viperidae > Protobothrops > Protobothrops mucrosquamatus. The sequence goes on from NW_015386547.1 coordinate 29,845, forward strand.
GTTGGTAAAATGGGGAGCCAGATTGTTGGGGACAATAGGCTGACTCTGTAAAGTGCTTAGAGAGGGCTATAAAGCACTGTGAATCAGTGTATAAGTCTAAGTCTAAGTCTAAGACAGCCTGGTCCTCTCCAAAAGCTTTGAATGTCAACACCTTTCCACCATGGACAACATAGTCAAACACAAGGGCTTATACAGAAAGTGTAAGTTGCCTACCCCTTAGTGTGTTAAACAGTTGTCCCTCTCTTGAATCTTCTTTCTTAGCTTCCTGTTTAAATTTATATTTGCTTGTGAAAACTCTCCAGTTTTAAAGGACAGAAACAAGGACATATTGGGTAAGGATCCAAAGCAATTTGCTATCCCAGAGTTATAAAAAGCTTGATACCTTATTGATTAGAAATCATACCCATGCTTCATTAAATTTGAAAACTCTTGCGGTTTTTACTGATGATGCATGAGCTATAACATCAAAGCATTTCTTCCTTAGAATGTAAAACAAGTAGAAAATAGGCTAGCTTTCTTTAAACCTGGGTTTCTGATTTTAAGTTGCCGTTGCATCCAATACTGTATGGTTATTGTTTTTAGAAAGGTTTTTTTTTACTCTGAAAACAAGAAAGATCCATCTTTGCAGGTAGAAGGAAGGAAGAGGTTCCAGTGTGAGAAATTCTGCTGAAGAAAACATTGGCCATACCAATCGCTTAGCAAAAATAAACAAAAACCACCACCCTTAAAAAGCGATATCCAGTTAACAATTGAACTCAAAATGATAAATATACCAAAGGAAATTATGTATAAGAAATTCCCACCCTAAGCTATTTTAGACAGTATGAAGCATAAATCAAATACTGTTTTCAGGGGGGGGGGAGAAATCTTGTTCAAGAAACAGCTCCAAGAATAATTACAAGTCTTGCTGATGACGAGGGATGCTCCTAGCCAAGGTTTTTATCATGCCTCCTTCTCAACATTTTATGGGGAGTCTAGATAGCCTAATACCATCTTTCTTTGGTACCCTCCTCTGCTTTCCCACCATTCTGTCTTTTTTCTTACACAAAAATATCTATCACAGAGGTGAAATAGTTGGAAAATGCTTTTCCAATTTTTAATATTAGTTGCTTCTTCTAAGGAACATCCCGGACATACCAGGTAGCAATAGATCCAGGACTGTCAAAAGAAAACAATTCTTTGTTACGTACAATATAATGTATACTGCAAAGGGCAAAGGTAGACATTTCTTGTCATAGGAAATTGAGGTTACAGGTCACTGTAATATGGTTGTTAATTATTGCTTTTAGGTTCTGCTTGTGAGTTTATTCAAGATGGACACTGGGGAAACAAATTATTCAGGGGCAAGCAATCAGATGCCTTCCCCATTGGGTCTCTAGTTTGGCTCTCTGGATCGAAAATTTTCAGCCAGCAAGGACAATTGCTATTGATTATCAAAATTGCAGTTCAAAACATCTCAAGAGCTTCAGGTTACCAACCCACATGGGCCTTTGGTTTATTTGCGATATTTACATTTGTAATTATGTTTCCTATTTTCTCCAGATGTGCGAACTAATTGTGAGGGTATAATCCATAAAAATTATACTGAAAAAGAGAGGGTTTCGCCACTGAGAAGAATTATGCATCATGCAAAACCTTTGTGATATGATTTGAAACAATATTTAAATAATATTGCAATACATTTTATTTCCATTTGCAGATATATAGCTCTAGGCATTTTTATTCAGAAGACTGCTCAAACCAGCATGGATATAATTGCAGTCACAATTACCTGAATTTATCATATTTATTCAAATTTGTGTGATTAATTTATTTGAAGAATGGTTTTTAAAAAGTGGATAATGTGATAATGGCACATAATCAACCAAAGTAATGTTCAGAATGATCGGCAGAGGAATGATTTGCGGCATTTGCTGCATTCTACTGAAAATCAAACACATACCATTTTTAAGGAATTTCTTCTGTTGACTTCCTTTTCTTAGAGAAATTATCAGTTTCACCCTAGCTGCTTCACCTGTTATTAAAAAGTTTATATCCCATTTTATCTGAATGCTCTGCAAGGCAGTTCACAGATAAAATATTTAAACATTGTGTTTATGTTGAAGAGAAACAACATAATTCATATAGTGGGAGTTCCAAAGCTGCAGTCTAAAAGATACTTTTGGGAAATAGCAGAAATGGCAGCAGTGCAACTAATTACCAATTTGTTAAATTTCTATAGTCAGCCTCTCTTCAGATACAAATCCCTTCAGCATTGAACTCTGCATCAGGCTTTACAAAATGGTAAATATGAAACTATTAGTATTGAAATACAATACAATTAGTCCTTGACTTACGACCAGTCCATAAACTCCAACAGACCTACCTGGAAGAATATTTACAATCTGGATTTGAAGTTCTGGCAGCTCCCCCCCCCCCCCCCCCCGAAACCAGGCTCAGAAACCAGACTACATTTATGGCATTTTGCAGTGTCCCATGGTCACATGACCATGTTTTATGATGGCTTTGCTGAAAACCAGGTTGACTTCCAGTTTTCAGCAAAACTAGCCCATAGCGAACCCTGGGTACATGTAACAACTATTAGCATTTGTTTAACAACCATGAAATTCACTTTACAACTATGCCATTTGCTTAATGACCATTGCAAAGAAGGTTGTAAAATCAGGTTGCTCACATGACCATCACAACTTACCGCCATAATGGGCAGGCTGCATTTACGATCATAACATAGACATCTTCCTTGGAATATATGTTGTGATTGTGAATCAACACAATCAAAGAAGGGGGAAGGAGGGGGAGGGAGAGAGGGAGAAAGAGAAGAAATTAATTTAGCACAAGGAAGAAGAAATGAAGAAGCTTCTTGGATGAGAAGCTAAACGTCTTCAAGGAAAAAACAAAGTCCAGTTTTCTTTTGAAAAAGCACCTTTGGGTCAATCATTACCTGGATGACTGAGAATCTCCATGGACATTTAATTTAGCACAAAAAGCTAAATTACAATAATAAGCTCTAATAAATTATTAACATTTAAAGAAGAGGTTGCGCCTGCTGAGGTATGAATCACTTAACTGAGCAAGAGATGAGATTCAGTAAAATGTCTCCATAGGTTTACAGCAGTGGTTCTCAACCTTTTTAATGCCGTGACCCCAACTGGTCGTAAGTCGAGGACTAAACCGGTCATAAGTTGAGGACTAAACCGGTCATAAGTTGAGGACTAAACCGGTCGTAAGTCGAGGACTACCCAACCGGTCATAATTCGAGGACTTTCCCTGCCCGGGAGCGCCGTGCATGCGTGGTTCTGCCCCCTGCACCGGCCAAGGCGTAGCTGGGAAGCGGCAGAGACGGAGCAGGCCGACCACTGGCCCAGCTCAAGGGAGGTAAGGCACCCGCCGGAAAAGGGGGGAAAAATGGCGGACAGCCTTGCTTGGCGACCCCCGTGAAATGGTCGATCGACCCCAAATGGGGTCGTGACCCATAGGTTGAGAACCGCTGGTTTACAGGGTTACCTGCAAAACCTGAAGACTTTTCGGGAAGCATAAAAAGGCTACATCAGTCAGAGAATGTAATTTAAGTCACTGGAAACTTAAATCAGGTTGATAAAGAGGTTGATAATTCTAGAGGCCAGGGAACCAATAGAAATACATGGCAAGTTCATATTATATTCAATATGTAAAGTAGAAAGATTCCCTCATTTGATGGGCTATACATTTTGGTGGAATTGTAGATCACCATCATGGACTCATACATGTATATTAAAATATGTCAAAGCACAAAGACTGGATCCCTCTACTGATATTTTTTTCAATAAGCAGATTGTTGGAAAAGGGGGAAGCTCCTGCAAGCATATCCTGAATTAATGTCTTGAAACCATATTTGAAAAGACCTAACAAACCCTTTGAGACAGATAGATAGTGATTTAGAGTTGCTGCAACTTTTAACGTCTTCAGGAACAAGGGATATTAAAATAGCTGGCTTTTAGAGATTACTAGAAAGATTCCTGACATAATTCTGAATATTATTCCTGAATAATTTTTTCTGACTCTCTTTTTGCAACTCTGGTTAATTTGCTGAATGGTAGATTATTTGAACAGTTGACCCATGCACTCCCAAACAGCTTTTAACGTCAAATAAAATGTATGTTTTCTGTCTTCAGATAAAATCCAGGATTTCAATTTTCTGAGAAATGCTGCCTTTCCTTTAACAGGAAACATGACTAATCTCAGTTTATTTGCCTAGCGCACTTCTAGTCTGTTTGCCTTGAGACTAAATTCAATAGTCCATATCCAATATTACTTTCTTGCTAAATCAGCTTACTGAGATAATATAAAGGACTCTAGAGGATTTGGAGGTGTGAAGCAAGCATCCAAAATAGGAGTACAGGTGACTTGTGGTACCATAGACTAAATGTCTCTGAAGATAGGCAAAATTTTGATGATGATGATGATCATGATCATGATGATGATCATGACTGTTTAAAATCAGTTAAGAAGAGTTAAAATATAGAAGCAAAAGAGACAGGGACAATGTCTTCATTTTTCAATGAATTGTCATTTTAATACATCTATGTTCAACAAGTTGCAGAAAGTAACAGAAGATTAAACTATTTAAGAAAATAAAATGAGAAGAGTGCCATGTAACACAATTGAATAGTTTATTTGCCCAAGTGTGATTAGACACACAAAGAATTTGTCTCCAGTGCAGAAGCTCTTGGTGTACATGCAAAACAGGAAGAAGAGGAAGAGGAGGAGGAGGAGAATAAATAATAATATTACAGGCATACTACATGGGTAAATATGCATAGAGTCTTGTAGACTTGAAAATATTTTATGCTATCAAGGCAGCTGTGTCATAAATTAGGTATTCTGGAAAATAAAAAAAGACAAATTTGTATTTGTCTCACTGTAAAACATATGTTACATTTTCTGCTATTTAAAGTCAAGGGTCAGGGAGGGAGTTATCTGAAGAGACATGTGCTGAATTATACAATGATTGTGAAAATATAAAGATGGAAAGCACAGCAGAGCTTGCCAATTATGTGCCACGAACTACATTACTTCACATCTCTATAGAAGTCATAATTCATAAACAGCAAATTGGAGATGAGAAACCATCTTTTCCCTGACTATCTAAATCTACCTCCTTCAATTCCATTACCGGGCATAGATATGACCATTAAACAAAACCTGTGCAATGAAAAATGGTGGCCGCAAAGGTAATATCAAATGCCCATTTCTCCGATAAACAGTCAAATCTTGCAAGGTGCAGAGCACCTCCCACATTTCCTGGATCTCCCTGGACTGCAGGAGGGTGGGGAGGCTGTTCTGAGTCTCAAGGTATCAAGTTGAAAAATAGCTCCAAAAGAAAGACCGCTGCCTTTTAAATATGCTAGCAATGCAGCAGTTGCTAGCTATATACACTGGAATGCATGAATGAGATTTTTGCCCATTTCATAATGATACAGAAAGAAGAACAGAGTAAAATAAATGTCTGGCAGAACCTAGCACAGTGTTAAATATATGCTTACAGTAAATCCATTCATTTCATTCATCCTTAAAAGGGAATTGATCCAATTCAACTCAGTGGAGCTGCTGAGTACAGACAGGTGCAGCAGTCCTCGACTTATAACAGTTCGTTTAGTGACCATTCCAAGTTACAAACCACACTGAAAAAAAGTGACTTATGACCAATTTTCACACTTATGACGGTTGCAGTATCCCCAGGGTCACATGATCAAAATTCAGATGCTTGGCAACTGGTTCGTGTTTATGACGGTCGCAGCGTCCCGGGGTCACGTGATCCCCTTTTGCAACCTTCTGACATGCAAATTCAATGGGGAAGCCAGATTCACTTAACAACCGTGTTGCTAACTTAACAGCTGCAGTGGTTCACTTAACAAATGTGTCAAGAAAGGTCACAAAATGGGACAAAATTCACTTAACAAATGTGTCACTTAGCAACAGAAATTTGGGCTCAATTGTGGTCGTACGTCGAGGACTACCTGTACTTTGCACAGTTTTCTCCATGTGCTGGACTAACTACGGGTCTCCTAATACTCACCCAGCATCATCATTTTGAAGTAACTGGCAGGAAGAAGAACAATACAGGCAAAAATTGTAGTGCAAATGTGCTACAGTATATTACTGCCCACTGACTTCATTTTAAAGTCTTCTTGTAGGTATTTTCACAGAAAAGTCACTATTTAATTACAAAATCATCCTGACTTGATATATGGCTTCTCAAGGATACTATTCAACTTATCTAAGCCATTCGGGCATCAGAATGCATTTCGTGCAATTGTGTTTTCTTTTGGAGAAAACTCTTAGCAGAACTTTAATCAGCATTAGAGAACCTAACTCTTCTAACACACGGTAATGCAATCTTTTGTTTCTCTAAAACATGTACTCACAAGATACATCTGAAGGCAGGTATGAAATTAAAATTCCTGTAAAAGTGACCTTGGGGCAATGTTTTTATCTGCCTATGACAGTCACTGCCTAGAAGATTGACTCTTTGGCAAAAAGTAGCGTGTTAATTTTTAGATACTCCATGCCAATTTTCCAACTTGGCTTCTGTTTTTTTGGTTGTTTTTTTTTTTCAAGAAAACCTTTTTGGATGCCAAAACAAAACAAAAAAACCCCCACAAACATACCAACATCATCTTATGCCTCTCCCCCCCGCATGTCATATATACACAAACATACCAATACCATCTTATGCCTCTCTGCTCCCCCATGTCATATATACACATTATTTACATGCCTATCTTGTTCTTGCTGAAATCAAAGTAAAGTTATATTTATTTCCTGACAGTCATTACTTCATTATTCTCTGTGCAGGTGTTGCAAGTCAGAAAGGAAAAGCATTCAGGTAAAAATGTATATTAAATATTTTAGTTTTCAGTTTTGCAAATGTGTAAAATGTGTTTTGTCCTCTGTTTCTTGCTTTTGTAAAATCTATCTTGTTCACTGAAATTTATTTTTTTTTAAGAAAAAAAACACAAGAAATTCCACTCAAATGTGTATTTGCAATTTTCCTTAGTCTGTTTAGGATTTGCAAGCAATTTTACTAAAATAATAGTTTTTCTACACATATTTCCCCGGTGGGTTCTTCATATTCTCTGAGCTTCATTGGTTTCCCGCAGACATTTAATTACCAGCTTTACATAACAGCATCAGTGCACTGAACTGTCTGCAGTAAAACCATTAAGGGAGCAGTAATAATCCAATGCAGTAGTCCTAGAAATGCAATCATTTGTTTAGTGGCCATTTGAAGTTACAACAGAGCCAAGAAAAGTGACTCACATCTGGCTCTCACTTTTACAACTGTCACAGCATCCCTAGGGTCACATGATCAAACTTCAAGTGTTTGGCAACTGGCATCTATTTATGTTGATTGAAGGGTCACATGATCACCATTTCTGACTTTCTTAGCCGGCTTCTGACAAGCAAAGTCAATGAGGGAAGCCAGATTTGCTTAAGAAACATGTGATTCACGTTAATGACCACCGTGATTTACTTAACAACTGCAGCAAAGAAGTTGTAAACTTGGGCACAACTCGCTTTTACAAGTACCTTATTTAGCAATGGAAGTTCCAATCCCAATTGTGGTCATAAGCTGAGGACTACTGTAGCTCAACAATATATTGTCTACTATTAGAATTATTTAATTATCTTGAATGCTTTGGGATGGGAAGTTGGGGAATGAACTGATAATGGTGATATATTTACCCTCCAATGTTTATTATATTAATAAAAAAAACTTCCTGATAGATAACCTCGGTGCATATAAATATTTTAAACTCTTGTACTTCCCTTTAATGGTACAAGTCTATTTCTGTACTTTTCCAAACAAGTTTTCTAGAATGTTTCATGTTCTTTATTATCCCACCTGACTTCTTACAATGAGTTCTGTGGTCAGCTTCAAACTAAATGTTTTTTAAGACGGCACTGCTCCCTGTCAGCCTTATTAATTTATTAATTTATTTATTAATCTTCTCCTTTATCTTCAGATTAGACACCAACAACTTATGTCTTTGATTAATTACACCTTAGTTTTGTAATTTAAAGTGTTAATATAAAATGCAGTCAAACTGCACTGAGACAAGAGGTTAACAAGAAGACAAAGATCACCTAAAACAGGGATTGATAATAATCATTTAAAAATACCTCTACTTAAAAAAGTGTATTACTATTCTATCAAAAAGTGACATTGGCCTAACGTAGTTGGGAATGCAGATATTCAATATAGTGTAATTGTACTGTAAAAATATAGAAGTCTTTTATACATATTGTTGTGGTTCCCATAATCCTGGGAAATGTAGCTTGGTAAAATTCTAATTCAAAATTGTTACAAGTATATTTCTCAATCTTGTCCCAGAGAAAAAAAAATTAATAATAGTGCAGAGATGCCCAAATTACTGAGTTCGGTTTTCCAGAATTGTTTCCTGTAATTGTAAAGATAATCACCACTGATTTTCTTAAATGAATAAGGTTTAATACAGTGATGACTGAAAATAAACATTGGGGATGGGAGCACTCAATGTCCATCCACCTCAGTGGACTGGTGAAGATTGTTCTAGGGTGATTTTATGCTTTCTCTTATGGCAAGCATCACATTGATATGTCAGGTGCTGTTACAATACATTCATCATATGTACATGTCTTATTAAGAATAAAATAATTGATGAAACCAGAGCAATTTAAATTGTTGTATCCCAAGAGCCTATCTCTTTACATTCATTCATGCAGATGTATGAATATCTAAGTTTTGAGAGTGTCCTTGGCCATGCTATTGCAAGTATACTAAACAGGATATTGGGATATTATGTGTATCCATTTGATTTAATATAACTGGTGCTACAATCATGAAGTGTTTCTTTTACTGTTATATTGTTATTTATTTTAAGACAGAGATTGGCTGTCCTACTGCAAAGAGTTCCAAGGGCAAATTATATTTTAAAAATACGCCTTATGATATAGATGTTTTAAAAATACGCTATATGATACAGATGTTTTAAAAACATGCAATATGATATGAGATGTTTTTAAAATATGATAAAAAATACAAGTGTGATAATAAATAACAAAATAAGATGCAGAATTAATAGTCAATCTACTGCAGCACAACTGGGGTCAAACATTTGATTGGTTATTACCAGATTTTAAAAGCTTGGTAAAGTTAAAAGTGACCTCAAAGAACATAAAATAATGTGAATGGAAGTGCCAGATATGCTACCCAAGAAAAACCAGGATACTGGACTACTGAAAAGGCTGTTGCTTGTAATTACAGAGCACCTTCCCTGGTGAAGCAATCAGGGAACAGCCTCTGATAGTAAAGGTCTAATCTATTATATATCTCTTAGCAGGGCCCAATAGGGGAGAATATGAGATTCAATTTGTTCTGTAATTCTGTTTCCTAGTTTAGACCCTTGTTGGCTCAGGTCTTATGTACTCATCCCCATGGGAGCACATGAAGAATCATGATGGTTTCAATGGATACATAGACTGTTGAAGTGAAGGATATCAATGTATCTAGAATCATAGCCCATTCTTAACACAGGTCATCAGCCTCCTGACAGTTAGAACAATTAACCAGTGGAACAACCTGCCTCCAGAAGCGGTGAATGCTCCAACACTGGAAGTTTTTAAGAAGAGACTGGACAGCCATTTGTCCGAAATGGTAAGGGTCTTCTGCCTGAGCAGGAGGTTGGACTAGATGACCTCTGAGGTCCCTTCCAACTTTATCATTCTTATTTTTATTATCTGTTCAGCTGTTGAACTGCACAGGGCTAGAGACAGCTGCAATTTTTACAGACCTATCCCACTAGGGCCTTGTTCCAGATTTGGATTTCCAAATCTCCTGCTATAATTTGTGCCTGGGAACATGGGATAGTTTTAGTTTTGGGCTGAATGTATGATTTGCATAATTTTCACTAGTGATAGTGATTGTTATACATTTGCTGGTCATCTTTCACCTACTGAACAAAGGGAGGCTATGATGTGGGACAGATTCTCTATCACCTATAGGTTTTAATATCTGATCAACTGCTGAAAAGAAATATAATGAGGTCACCGTCTTGGGGGGTGAAGGGTCCCGTTAACTAGAGGAAGAGGTGAATGTTTGTCGTTCCAACAAAGTTTGCTCTCATCTGGAGATGCGGTGACTTAGTGATGCTGGAACTGCCGGCCAGAAATGGACTGCACTCCAGCAGTTCGAGTCTTTTGCTCTGCTTGCTCCCTGCCCACCCAGCAGTTTGACAGCATGCGATATTGCAAGTACATAAATGGGTACCACTTTGATGAGGAAAAACCTAGCTGCATTCATATGTGCAGACAGCAAAAGCTGGCGCTAGGCCTGGCTGGACACAAGGCGAGGCAAAGAAGGCGAGGCAAGACGAGACTGGTGGAGGAGCCCGGGACAGCCAGCGACATGAGCACTTCTAGTCAGCTGGTATAAGCTAGTTTTCCTCCTGAGGTGCACCAAGGATAGGCATGCAAGTGCTGAACAGAATGGACTAGCAATTTGAGCAGTCAGGACTGCGTTGTGTCTAGCATTTGTAGATTTCCCTGACATTGTATGCCATGCATAAATAAATGCTCTCATCTGCTGCGATAGGGAGAAGATAAAATTTATTCTGCATGTTATTATCAGTACTGGGCCACAGTATAATCCATGTTACTCATTCATGACACTCAGTGAGTCAGTGTTGACTGGGTCTAGATATGAGGTCATGATTTTTCTATCAATCAGGAATTACAATCCAATTTTGTAAATTAACCCCAAATAGTGAACAGTATGGTGAATGACAGTGATAATGAAAGTTTCCTTAATAAATTACTATAGTTATATGACCCACATCCTAGGTCAGTTATTCTAATAACATTGATTAACATATCCATTCAAATGCTAATGCTTATCATACAATATTCTGCTGAAAGCATTTCATTATAAAATAAATTAATTTAGAATTTCATCCGTGTGATTTGTAATTAATTGGAACAGACTTTTATCTTACATTTCTTTCTTTAAAGAAATATCTTCCTTTTTCTTTAAAGCTATCTTTAAAGGCATCAGAGGCATCCAAAGGGATGGTCACTGGCTTCACAATTGTGAGGAAAGCAGGCAATTGACATATGCCATGCACACTACATGCCACGCACACACTACATGCATGTAAAAGGAGGCAGGGTTTTAATCCTCCCGCTGCACTTTCCATTGTGAAGCCAGTGACCATTGTTTTGGATGCCCTGAAAACCATGGAATCATTTATAAATGTAACTCAGTCATCTGCAATGAGTGGAGGCAAAATTCCCAGACACTTACTTACTTACTTACTTACTTACTTACTTACTTACTTACTTACTTACTTACTTTCTTTCTTTCTTTCTTTCTTTCTTTCTTTCTTTCTTTCTTTCTTTCTTTCTTTCTTTCTTTCTTTCTTTCTTTCTGATCTTCTGATTTGTACTTCAATGATCAATCCTCAAGCTTAAAGCAAGCCGGATTGGCCTGGTTCTTTTTATTTATTAAACAGGCTTTTGGATTAGTATAATATTAAGTTATGAATATCCACAGCTATTTTTCAGTGATGGGCAAATCCACAATGCAATATATATGCAGACAGTTAAGTACATGATTTGTTAGGAAAAGAATAGAAACTTGGAAAGTACCTTCACTGAATCAAAAAACATTTGTCTATTAAGATCAGCAGTGTCTGTGTCTGCTGGGCATAGAATTATAGACTAGAATTCTTTCCCACCACAACCAGCTAGGATAGGAATTAAACCTGGGGATTTTTGCAACAAACAAAGCAGAATTCTGCAACTGATCTGCAACCTTTCAAGGATTTTGAAAACTGTAGGAGTCTTCTGAGAGATCATACTAGATTCTACAGAAAGCATCTTTTGCATGTGGATGGAGAAAAATGGACATATTTGGCTATACTTTAAAACTCATTTTATTTCCATAGTTTTGACTAACTACTTTCTTCATCAGCTAACACAAAATATTTTCTATAATATTTAAATTTTAAACTTCAAAAATTCTCCTGAATTCAGATGTGTTCATAGAGTAGCAGATTACATATTGAATTGCACATTTAATAATAAAATAGCTGGCCATAAAGTCACTTCTTGAGTTTTGCTTGTTAATGGTTGATTTCCAAGAAGCTGACCAAGTTACACAAGAATGTCTGACATTACTCATGAGCTGGATAAACACAAATTGAAGTACTTCTGATCTGTCAAAAGGTAAATCAAGGAATAGGAACATCATCTATATTGAATGGTTAGGAACTTAATTTGTTTTGAAAGTATAGAACTGTCCATCATTCCCATCTGTGTTTCAACTGTATTCTCTAGATTTCAGACTTATTCACAGAAAAGTAAATGGTAGATTTGGAAGGCCACATTTATATATCTTGCTAGATTTGAGTGCCCTAGCTGTTCAGTCAATCAAACATCTCAGCAGTTGTATGGCAAACTGCCTAGCTTGAGAAGGTGAGACTCTTATTTAACAGGAAGAGGTCAGGTGAAACATACCTTGTAGCCTTATAGGTAGATCACATAGACATACTATAGGTCAGTGGTGGCAAATCTATGGCACGCGTGCCAGAGGCGGCACTCAGAGCCCTCTCTGTGGGCATGCGCACTGTTGCCCCAGCAGAGTTCGCCAGAGTAGCGAGCACGTGGCATTTGGAAGCAACAGGACAGGAAGTGAGTGAGCAAGTGGTGTTGGCCCCCCAGGGATGCCCCAGAGATGGTGAGGGACTGGCCCCCACCACCTTGGCCCCGGCCATGCTCACCCAGTCTGCCGTGACCACTGCAGCCATGCCCACCCAGTGGACCACGCCCCCCCCCGAGGGCACCAGAATCCTGATGCAGCCCTGGCACTTTGTGATAAATAAGTGGGTTTTGGGTTGCAGTTTGGGCACTTGGTCTCTAAAAGGTTCGCCATCACTGCTATAGGTATATCACGAAGTTCTTCACTCAATAATTGCACTACTCCTACTATTACTTCAGCTCTTTGCCCCACCCCATCTCTCAGACTCAGTCCAATAAAGGATTGACTAACAGCACTGGGCTGTTACACATTGTCTTTGAAATATTCAGAAAATTTATTTGAAGATTCTCTACTGTGATTATTTAAATCACAAACATAGGCCAACATTCAAATACAGGTAGTCCTCAACTTACAATTGTTTAGTTAGTGAGCATTCAAAGTTACAATGACACTGAAAAAAGTGACCTACACCCAGTCTTGCATTTCTGACTGTCATAACATCCACATGGTCCCACATGATCAAAATTCGGGCATTTAGCAACCGGCATGGATTTATGACAGTTACAGCACCCTGGTGTCATGTGATCACCATTTACAACCTCCCCAGCTGATTTCCTATAAGCAATGTGGAAAACTGGATTCATTTAATGACTCATTTGATTCACTCAGCTTCAGTGATTTGCTTTAAACCCATAGCCCCCCCCCCAAAAATAGGTGCAACTCATGTAACAGCAACCTTGCTTAGCAACTGAGATTCTGATCTCAACTGTGACTGTACATCTTGAACTATTCAACAATACAATATAGTGCAGGTGAACAGATTTTTTTTTCTCAAAAAGATGCTGCATTAGGAATAAACAACCCATCTTTCAACAACCCTTCATGTTTTAGGCACTTTCCACTGATATGAGTGGAAGCTCTTTTAAAATTTGCTGTCAACAAAAGTTTATTTTATCTTTAATTAACTGCTAATTAGAGATTATATTTTTCTGGCCTCAGGGGCTGGGGCCCAGATGGATCCCTAATAGCCATTTTATGCTCCCTCTAAGCAGAAGGTAACTCAAATTTAGTGAAAACAGAGCAAATCTGGCAGCTAAAGAGAAGAATCCATTATGCTAGGAATAAGGTTAGGATGAATGTACTGTACATCCATAAAATCCTGTGACAATCTCACAACAAGGCAGCAGAGAGTCTGATGATCAATGTTGTCATCAGAATCACAGCAATCTTAGAGTAATTTTCAGTTGTTATGAATGCTTAAGAAAGATGTAAAAGGGGTAAAAACGTGGAACTGAACTGACAGGAATGAAAGATTGGTCCCAATAAAGAACTCAAGTCTTGAGGTGCTGCTGCTTCAGAATTGGATTATGTTTCTCCAAATCTTCAGACTGTTATAGCATCCACATGGGGTTATGCTATGCCTTGATAACTTAGAAAGTACTTGCATTATTCTGTATTTCCAAGTTCTTCAAAGGGCGACAAGGAACACCCTTTCACTTCTAGCAGAGAGTTCATGGTGGACAAGTAGGTGACAATTTTCACACTATCCCTAATAGCCTCTAGTTCCTAACAAACTCCAAACCTTTCACTTTTCACTCTAGCAGTATTTTCTAGAACCCAAATAGATACGTTAACCACAAAAATTAAAACGCTTAACATATACATATAAGAAGGCAGTCCATCTGAGCTCCTCAGTTACAAGACAGATTCACAAGGATATTTTAAAAATATTTTAATGAATGTAACCATTTTGAAGAGTTTTCTCTACAAAAAAACAGGAATGCTACATTTGCTGAACCTAGAACTATCTACTTGAAAGATAAAGCATGACTTCGGAAGTCAGGAAGATCTCAGACTTCTGTTGCAATTTTGAATATTGATACATCTATTTAAACTTGCCAAAGTATTCTCCCTTTTTTAAGGCTGTCCTTAATACAATAGTTTCAGCCTATAAGGAACATTGACCATTCACAGTACTGTACTGACTCTGATGCACATGTAAGTATTGGTGAATTAAGATTAAATGGCTCTGGATCAGTTCTCCCAACAAATCAAAGCATCATGCTAAGATGCACTTTAGACATATCTCTCTCTTAGTGTTGCCTTTATATTCTGCCCCTTAGGCTACTGTAGGACTCTGTCAATGCTCTTTCTCCCAAATCCTTTTTGAACTTTGACTGGCTTCTTTCCAAGACTACTTAAATCTGAGGACATAGATGCAAGCATTTCATCTCTATTAGAAATAACAGCTGTGAATAAAAGATTAAAAGCATCATATCATTACATGTCTGGAACCATGCCCTTAGCATGTCTTGTTGTCAGTTGAAAATGACATATAAGAAATCTTTTGGTATTACAAACCATGGAAGGATTAAATTATGGCTTCATCACATTTAAAATGAAGTCATTGTATAATTGCATTTCTCATATGCTAAACCGATGGGAGGAGGCTAAATTATCAAATGAAGAAAGTCAATGCATCCACATGATTATTCATGAGAGGGAAAGTGACTGAAATCATGGACAGCAAACTAAAATACCACATATCTAAAGAGGGAAAAAATGCAGATGCTCTCAAGGAATTCCTTCCCTCAGATGTACTCACCAGGGAGCTTTGTTACACAAAAAATAATCATTAGCAATAATCGTCATTAATTGCAATGGAAGTACTAAGGAAAATCTGTAATGTTTCTTCAGCTATGATTTTTAACCTACGTTCTCCCCCAAAAAGTGGCACTAACACGAGTAGCATCTATATTATCTACTCAGAAGCATAACATTATAGAATTATTTCTTGGCGGGGGGGAGTGTCTTATATATAGGACTATAGCCCAATATAATACTGTCACTAAATCACTAAATAAATTAGTAAATGAAATACACGTAGACCTCGACTTACAATCATTCATTTAGCGACTGTTTGAAGTTACAATGGTATTGAAAGAAGTTCGTGTATTTATGAAGGCTGCAGCATTCCACGGTCACGTGATCACCTTTGCAACTTTCCCTGCCAGCTTCCAACAAGCAAAGTCAATAGGGAAAGCTTAATGGATTTAATGACTGTGTGATTCACTTAACAGCCACAGTTATTTGCTAAAGGTCATCAAATTGGGTGCAACTCCCTTAATAACCACCTTGCTTAGCAACAAAAAGATCTGGTGGTAATAATAATAATAATAATAATAATAATAATAATAATAATAATAATAATAATAATAGTAGTAGTAGTAGTAGTAGTAGTAATAATAATAATAATAATAACAATAATAATAATAATAATAATAATGTTGGAAGGGACCTTGAAGGTCATCTAGTCCAACCCTCTGCTCAGGCAGGAAACCCTATACCATTTCAAACAAATGGCTGTCCAGTCTCTTCTTAAAAACTTCCAGTTTTGGGTGCATTCACAGCTTCTGGAGGCAGGTTGTTCCACTGGTTAATTGTTCTAACTGTCAGGAAGTTTCTCCTTAGTTCTAGGTTGCTTCTTTCCTTGATTAGTTTCCAGCCGTTGCTTCTTGTCCTGCCCTCAGGCACTTTGGAGAATAGCTTGACTCCCTCTTCTCTGTGGCAGCCCCTGAGATATTGGAACACTGCTATCATGTCCCCCCTCGTCCTTCTCTTCATTAAACTAGACATACCTAAGTCAAGGACAACCTGTAGCTGAATTTTAGTGTAACTCAAGACTCATCGGCTGTAAGCCAATACAGAGAGCAACACTTCTACAAAGATAGCCACACTAGCATATCCATTTACTTTCTATAGTTAAACTTTTCATTGTGCAATAATGAGGGGAAAAAAACCAAATATATCATAACTACTGGTACAAGCACTATATTGTTTATTTAAGCTCACCTTCCCTAACATGGTACCTGTCAAATACCTTCCCATTATGCATGGCCCCTATATTTTATCCATTTGTTAGCTGGAAATCATGGGGATTTACAGCCTAATGGTCAAATATATTCAAAGAACATCCATTTAAGAAAATATGTTATGTGTCCCAAACTAGTTCACGACTGAATACAAAAAAGTGCACTTAGTTTTGGAAAGAGCTTGACTATTTCATATAGAAGACTATATACAGTATAACTATTGTTTTTATTGATGACAGATCACGTGCTGGTCCTCAAACTTCAATTTTCACCTATATTTGGGACCTTCCTGTTTATTCAAATGTAAACTAATTTGGAAACTTCCAGAATATCTTTTGCTGAATTGGATTTCAAATAAAATTTTGACATCTGCAAACATAACCATTCCTCATTCAGCATGGAACATAACTAGCTCTCATTAGTTCCTACTGATGGACCCAAGCTGCTGACATGGTTCAGGAGTTAGCATCATTGAATGAAAAGTTTCTTGGACACAACTGGCAGATACCAATTTCAAAGACTTCCAAGTCAAAGAACAAGAAGAATATGCAATCTTTTAGAAAAGAGAAAAAGTAAAGCGATATTTTCAGATGTGCAGGACTGTCCTTAAATGATATATCAACAATTAAACCACTGTATAACAGACAAGTTAATTAAATATCAATACTATCATCTACCATTTCATTACAAACTGATTCTATTAATTAAAGAGTATTTTTTTAAAAAAAAAGACTATCTAGTTTAGTTGACCAAGACTTTCAGATTATTTTCGCACATGATGTTTACACCATTCCCACACACACAAACATTTTATGATTCTGAAATGCAAATTTGAAGTGTCCATTAGTTGGAAGGATGCTTATATGTCTCACACAAATTCTGTTAAGTGCAAAGTTTACAAGGCATTTTCACACAGAGAACTTCTGTTTCTTTCAGCATTGTTAGAAATTGCTTGGTGATGTGATTGTAAAGCATGCACTGCTTGAATTTTGTCTATGATAGTTTAATGGCTTTCTATCTAAGAGCACCGTGGCTACATTGACAAGAAAGTGCAAGCCTGAGCCAAAGACATGTTAATAGCATCATTTCAATCCTAATCGTATCTATTCAGAGATACCAGGGGTCAGGGAGATCTATTCCCTTGTCTTAAGAGTGGGGAACCTGCAGTCCTCCAGATGTTGCTCTATCATTTGTGACATTCCCAGTCAGAGTGGTTAAGTGAAAGATTCTAGGACTGAATATCAGCAGCATCTGGAGAGCCACCCATTTAGAGTTCCATACTTCATCCTTACAGTTTGGACACAAGCTATGTTGATTCCAGCGAGGCATTGCCGTAGGATGGACTCTTCAGAACTTCTTTAAAGTTTTCAAGTTGGGAAAACTTTTTTTTTAAAGGTATACCTTTACAAAGAAAAGCAAGCTTTAAGCCAAGCTTCAGAACCACCGCTGGAAGTAACTTCCTTGAACAGTTGGACCTGCTCCATTATATACCCTAGCTCAGGGGTAGGCAACCTTGGCTCTTTTATGACTCGCGGACTTCAACTCCCAGAATTCCTGAGTCAGCTATGCTGACTCAGGAATTCTGGGAGTTGAAGTCCGCGAGTCATAAAAGAGCCAAGGTTGCCTACCCCTGCTAGTATGAATCTTCTTTGGCTGGATTTCAGGCTCACCCCTGCAACAGTTTATAAGAAGGAGGTAACATACCCACTTTCAGCTCTTTTCCAAAGACGGTCCTCTCTCCCAGAGCGGAGCAGTTCCACCGTCCATTGCGGAATTGAAATTGACACTCGTTGATTCCCATCTGGGAGCCTTCCCCGATCACGATGATGGCATCGGGTCTGCTCTGACAGATCGCCCTCTGTCTTGGAGCCAAGCCCGGGATTTTGTTACAGATGATACTGGCTCCCAAAGCCACGACCGAAGAAAGACCCCTGAGAAGAGAAGGAGGCGGGGGGGGGGGGGAGAGAGAGAGGGAGAAGAGCGATAGTGAATCATCTCATCCGAGTCGGGATCAATCGATTCTCTTAAAAGGCTCTCCTCTTGAGGCGCCCCTCGGTACGAACTGGCAGGTTGCTCAACATCAAAGCCCGCCCAGATGCCGCTTAAGCCCTCCGAGCGCCTCATTTGCCCATCAAGGCTCGACAGCCGCTTTAGTCCACCGATTGTCTGGTAGAGAGAGAGCCAGCTTTCAGCAAGCCCACGGGTGGGGAAAGGGCGGCGGGGGGGGATTTCTAACCACCACCACCCCACTCCCACCCTCGCAGAAATAGGTAAGGGCCATTGAACCGGGCAGCCCGCCCTTCCCCCTTTGTTCTCCGGCCTCTTCGGGAACAAGTGCTCCTAAAGTCACCCGGCACATACTCAAGCAGGGCCAGAAGCATCATTTTTGCCAAGAACTCCAGCCCAGGGCGACTCCGGGCTGCTCGGCTGCCGGCGTCCGCTGTCCCCCTCCGGACTAACGGCGCGGAAAAAAAAAGAAGCTGGGTCAATTTAACCGCGAGGAGAGCCTCGCCTCCCTTCTCTCTCCCAATCTCCTCGTGCGGGGTGTGTGTTTGTGTGTGTGTGTGGGGGGGGGGGCGGGGGGGGGGCTCTCTTATTCCAGACTTCCCCAACCGGGAGCCCTCCAGATGCAACGAGTGGCGACTGGGAATGGGAGGGAATGGTGGCTCTGAGCCTTTGAAAGACGCCAGTGGGAAAGAAGGGATTGGGGTCGGTGAGAAAGGGAGAGGAAGAGCGAGGTGCCATCAATGGGTAGCCATCCTCCGGGTCTCTCTTTCTATTTAAGGCCACTAGCAACCCGGGTGGGCAGGGGGGTTTTTTTTGGGGGGGAGCTCACGGTCCTGACTTCAACCCACTTCCAAACATCGGAATGCCACAGCCTTCTTCCTGGAAAGTACCACCGCCGCCCCCACCAGCAGCCCTGCGAGCACTAGGCCTCCTCCCCACGCACCTGGCAGTCCCACCTCACGAAGCCGGCGCTAGGGATGATCCCAAGCCCGGCCAGGACCTGGACTGACGGTCCCAAAGGAGGAGGGGAGGCTCTACCCCTAACCCTGGCCGTGAACCCCTTCGGCGGGCTGCTTCTTTTCCCGGCGCTTCGTAGGCGGGCTCTTTGATGGACGGGAAGAACGGCAAGTAACCCGAGCGCGGCGAAGTTAGGAAAGAGAAGTCTCTGAAACGACTGGGAGCTGGTTACAGGTAACCAGGTTACTTTTATTGCACGCAGTGGGAACCGCGGCGAGGTGGAACTGCACGGCCCGCCGCTGCCGCCGCCGGTGGCCAAAAGAATCAAAGTTCGGGCCGCGAGATCCCGCACAATTTCAGCTCGCCGGAGAACTGCTGAATAAGCCCACCGAATCTGCGCAGGTTTCGGCTGAGCGCTCTCCGCGCAGAAAGAGCTCGGCTCTGGGATGCGGGTTCAACTCTGAAACTTAGCCGCGGCGCGTGAGACAACCTGGAGTCCCTGGCCAGGCGCAGAGCGCTGCCCGGTTCCTTTTCTGGGTACCAAAAGCAGGCCTCGGCCCAGGGCCACCCCCCCGTTTGGCCAGGCGATGAAAGGGTGGGAAAGGACCAGGGGTCTGCGGACCCTGCCCTAAATCGCCTGTTTTCCTCGCCTGGCGCTCATTGCCATTCTGGTCATGCCTCTCGTCTGGCCAGGCGAGGACTTTTGCCTTTCCCCAGAGCTGACGCACATTTAAGAATTTCGCTGGGGACAAGAGCGGCAGAAATAGCCGCCTCACCCTGGAGCGAGCGAGAGAAAAGGAGAGAGAAGAACCCTTTCAGACTTTCCCCCGGAGTTAAATGCTAGCACAGGTCTGGACAGGTTGAGCCACCGCAGCGTGTTTGCCTTTAAAAAAAAAAGGGGTGGGGTGGGGTGGAGAGAGAGAAGAGAGAGAGAGAGAGAGAGAGAGAGAGAGAGAGAGAGAGAGAGAGAGAGAGAGAGAGAGAGAGACTTACCCTATTTTGATATAGACAATCCCTAGGCTCAGAAAGATGTGGAATATCCAGCGCCTGGTTTTCCTGTTCATATTCCTCGATCGTCGTTGGCTTTCAGATCAACATGCGAAAGTTATGTCTTTTTTCTTAAAAAAAAAGTGTATTTACTGCCAGGGTCCAGAACAATAATGATGATAATGCTTGCCCCCCCCCCCCGGCACGCTCTCTTGCGCCCTGGTGGGTTTCTCGGTGCCTCAGACAGTGCAACGCCAGGTCAAAGTAGCTCAGACAAAACAGTCCAGCCCTCCTGCGCTCGGAGCCTCCCGGAGCGAGCGGTGTGGGTTTGGAAATCCCAAGAGGCAATCACCATCGCCCTCCACTGGGTCTCTCTCTTCGCTCCCTCTCGATCCCGGATTTGTATGCCTGTCACACGTAGCCCTGGGAAGCTCGCTCGTTCGCGCGCGCGGGGGGGAAAAGATGCAAAGGGCTCCCGTCTCCTCTGCCTTTGGCGGCGGCGGCGGCAGCAACTCGAGAGGATTTCCCCGCAGGTTCAGCCTTTAGTGTCTCGCACGCTTTTCTCTCTCTCCTTCAGCATACTGGGGCGTGTTCTCCAAAGGAGGGAGTAGTCCAGCCCGGGTGGGGTGGGGGGTGGGAAGGGAAAGAAGTTAATGGCTCGGCGTGGGGGGCGAGGGTGGAAGCCGGGTAAAGGATCGCGCCCCGATCACCTGTTCGCTTTCTCCTCCCGCCTTGGCCCCAAAGCCATAATAATAATAAACGATCCCGGAGTTGTCCAAAGTGGGCTCCGTTCTCTCTTTTGCTCTCTGCAGGAAAGAAAGGCTTTCGCGAGACAATCCTCTCTGGGTCGGTTTCTTTATCAGTTCTCCGCTTCCTCGCCCCGCAACGGGAGCCGGTCTTGACCTCCAGCTGCCTCCTCTAGGCGAAACCCAGTTTTTCCTGGCTTCTGAGCCCGACGGCGATCTTCCCTTTATCCAGGTCCCCTCTCTTCTGCCAGTTCAGGTTGGCCTCCCTCCCTATTCCCTCCATCCCTCTCTCTCTCTCTCCTGTTTCTGAACTATCCCAAAAGCTGACCGATTTTCTCACGCCTTGCGGGGGGGATGAGAGGAGAGGAGGGAGAGGAGCGCGCCTCTCCCCGGCGGTGGGGACGCGCGGCTTCTACCTGCCTAGGAGCGCGCGCGCCCTGCAGGGGAAGAAAGAAAGAAAAAAAACACCTTCTGCGCGCGGAAACACCTGGAAGCAGGTTTGCAGGGGTTCCTCCTGGATGGCTGAAGGCTGCGCCTGAGTCGGCAGCACCTACGGTAGCTGGCTTTGCTTCGGCTTCACCCCCACGCACGCCCGCAACACACAGCATCTCCTAACTAAAGGGCGGGGAGCGGGGGGGGGAGGAGGGAGGGAGGGAGGGAGGCGGCATCGGCGACAGCGCCGCGAAAGGCAACCTAGGAAAGTTGGAAGTCAGTTTCGTTCGGCGCTTGCTACCGAAAGCCTGACTCTCTCGGGACGCTTTAGGTCCCACCTGCCGCTGCTGCCAGACCCTCGGACCAGCAGCTCCCGAAGAGAAAGACCTTCACTGACACACTGACACACACACACACACACACACACACACACCCGTTTTTGTCTATGTACTGTAACTCACGGCCGGCTTCCGCCCATTTTCCTTTGACTGGTGGATTTCTCCCCCTCCCCACCCGCGCCCACCACTGCAGGCGGTCAGGTACCCCGCGCGGGGTTCTTTCTGGCCCAGCCCAAAGAGCTGCCCTGGGCCGGGTGTCACGCAGGTGCGGGTCGGGACGCTGCTGCCGGAGCGTGTCGAATTCCTTTCCCTTCCCGGTCGGGAGAAGCGCTGGGGAAGGGAAGAAGACCTAGGATGCCTCCGGACCCCACCTTTACGCTTGGCGCCCCCCTGAGGCCGCGGGACCCTGGCTCCGCTTCACTTTGGGGCCCTTCCCTCTTGGCTCGGCCGGGGAGGGGGGAGGACCGGAGGGGGGGGCGATCCCTTTCTTGACTACCTGCCTTCTTGTCTTAAGCGCCCCCCCCCCCTTTCGCTCCGCTTTCCCGCCCTGCGCTCCGGGCAGACCGCGCGGCCACCGGCGTCGTCCCGCCGGGCTTTTGTAGATGCTAACAACTGCGGGACGTGGGCGCGCTTCCCCTGGGGACGACTCCATTCGGAGGCCGGTGCCTTAATCGCCCGCACAGAAGGGAGGGTTTGCCACATGAGAACAAGCGGGCGGGGTTGGAAATGGTTTTGAGAAATGGGGAGAAAGAACAGAAATAGCCTCGGTCCCGCGAGGGCTGCTCTCGCCTCGGGGGGGGGGGGGGACACAAAGAAGCGATCCAGAATGAAACTTTCAAACGCGTTTGACCAGAGTCGGGACGAAAACAGTATTTAGCGAATACTTATAACTCCATTCTTCTTTCTTTTTTTTCTTTCTTTTTTTTTTATTAAATTTTTATTGATTTTTCCATGGAAAACAATAAC